>NC_087215.1:39522101-39579601 GCF_015104395.2 Macrobrachium nipponense
ATAAGTCCACAATCTACAAAATATCTTTTATATTTTGAACTGTTCACAACTTTTGGTACTTATCACCATTCCATAAAACGTTTAAACACGCAAAATCCACATAAAAAGTTTTTGAAAGCATTAGTCATCATCACTTTAAAGTAACAAATAAAAACAAAAATAAGAACCTATCTCAAATGTATATAATAGAAGTAATCGTATTTCCTGCTTACTATAATGCAACTGTTTCTAGCTAGGACACAACAGTTAGTGCGCATCCCATCCAATTCTGCGTATGCAAGCGTGTGTGTGTGTGTGTGTGTGTGTAAGCGAAACAAAATCACCTCTCTCTTGAGGCGAGGCATCGTAACTCAGTAGTAGCGCGTCTAGCTTGACAGGCAGGCGACCCGTGATGTAGCTCGTAGCTCGAACCAGACGAAGAGGACAGTCAGATGAGCATGTTCTCTTCAAATGAAAAAAAAAAAAAGTCTCTTTCGACAAAAGCATGGAAATCTCCAGCTTGTTGTTAAACGACTGCTGAGTGTTAAATATACGGTAAGGAAGAAAAATATTTATCATCAAAACGCGATCATCGACGAGGTAATCGTCACCCCAATGGGGTGGAACCCTTCATATATTTCAATCTCTCTCTCTCTCTCTCTCTCTCTCTCTCTCTCTGTGTGTGTGTGTGTGTGTTATTGTTCTGGATGTGCAACTAAATGTCTATCCTTCTGTTTCTACGCCGCTGTTTCAACGCAACTCATCATCATAAGGGATTACATTGCATCACCATCTCTTCCCCACCTGACACCATCCCACAAACGAAGGTTATTTCGAGCGCGCAAAATGACATAGGAGAGCTTGCATTGCATAAGTTTTCTGTGTGCTATTTTGACCCTAGTAAACGCGACGCGGTCTTCAAAAAGATAAATTTTTCATGTTTGGGGAGGTGAATTTTGTAGTTTCAAAAAATGGATTTAATTACCACATTAATGCCAGCTTGGTTATCTTTTCTTCTCTCTCTCTCTCTCTCTCTCTCTCTCTCTCTCTCTCATATATATATATATATATATATATATATATATATATATATATATATATATATATATATATATATATATATATATATATTCTCTATGTTGTATATATTACATCTTCATTTATACAAATATACAGTATACATATATAAATATACATATAAATATTTATACAAAACTATTAAACACACACACACACACACATATATATATATATATATATATATATAATATATATATATATATATGTATGTATGTATGTATATTACATATAAAGCCACGCATATTGTTTAACAACGAATTCAGCATACCTTGGGAATTACGTAAGCGAAATATCATTTGAACTTGTCTCTTCTGTACGTCTTCCTGTCGATTTCATGATCGGTACTTAGAACAGATATCAACCTATTTCCTCCCAACAATCAACAGCTTAGGAATTCGTGTCACTCACACACGTGACATTTTTTATATTTACTAAAAATTAAGCCCCAAATATCGAACAATATCGATTCACTTCAACATGGGAATAACTTACACATAAAGAAATCATTATTGAATACAAAAGTAAACCATGTATGTGATAAAAATTGTCGATATATATTATAAATATATATATAAAATATATATATATATATATATATATATATATATATATATATATATTATATATATATATACACACACAGTTTTGTGTATGTTGAAAGTATGTTAAATGTTAAAGATAGAAACACACATAACGCCTATCGGATTACTTGACTTCCATACAACTGTACTAAAATGATCAACGCATGTCACACATTGTCACGGCCAGTCACTCAGACTGAATACCAGTTGCAACTAACAGTTTTTCCCGCAGGTTGGTTACGTGTGCTCCCAAAGAAGCCCTTTCGACCAACCAGAGCCCTCCCTGGGTGTGAAAGGTCAGCAGCAGCAGCGGCAACAGCAAGCAAGAGCAAATGCTTCCTCCAAAGAAGTGAAGCGGGAAGACGGGGCACCTCCGCCATATACGGCAGTAACTTACCGGCGAAAGAAGACACCAAGGACCTGCTCCGTTCTGCCCTATCCTCCCTCCTCCAGCAAGTCCCCCCAACCTCCTCACTGCAGCACATTGGAGGGTGGCCTTTGTTTGTGAATCATATTCACTTTCTTGTCTTACTACATTTCTGTATACAGTTGAGGAGACCATAGAATAGAGCGAGAGCAGCGCGAGAATAACAAGCGACCTAACCCTCACCTGGTCCAACAAAGCTTCGTATGTGTACGCGACCTTCATTCATCTGGCGATGACCTGTTACTAAGCATAGCATCCACATGCTTAACAATGAGAACTTTCGGCACCTCTAACAAAAAAAAAAAGTTTTGAAAAGTAGCGTCAAAAGTTTGTTTGTTTGTATGTATGTATGGTGTTTTTTTTCGTTGCATGGAACCAGTGGTTATTCAGCAACGGGACCAACGGCTTTACGTGACTTCCGAACCACGTCGAGAGTGAACTCCTATCGCAGGAAATACACATCTAAGACCAGTTACAAGGTCCAAGAATACAGAAGTATCCTAATTATGATATCCTGGCGTCGAATGTACTCTATCAAACCAATTACAAGGTCCAAGTATACAGAAATGTCCTAATGATGCAATCGGACGGAATTCGTGTCCCTCTCACAGGGGCAACAAAGTTGCGTGGGAGGAGGAGGGTCCACTTTCTGGGCTGAAAGGAAGGAGTGGTGGAATGATTCATAATCATGAAGAGTCAAGGACGCCCTCAAATACTTCAGCAGAAATTCCAATTAAGCAACCTCAGTCCCGAAAATACATTTCTTCAGAAGAGTCCTGCATCATGGTTCCTTAACAACTTAAAACTAAGGGAGGCTGGTGATACAAATACATATTACATAGTACGGAGGAGGAGGAGGAGGAGGAGGAGGAAAGACAAAAAACGAATCGTGCTCAGGGCTGCTGTTGAAAAATCCATTCAACTAATCACGACCTGAACCTCCTACACTTTTCCTCCTTTTGCAGAGATCGCTGTGAGGAGGCAGCGCCATGATAATGTCGTTAAGCCGAGACGAACGGGAGATCCAATTTCGCGGATGAAGACGATGCTAATGACCTCTTGCAAAGGACATTTCCTCCAAAGATATATATCTGCCATCTCGCAACTTCGCACTCAACGCCACTCACCAGGACCAATTCCGTTTGGAGGACAGGCTAATAAGAATTATACGAATGACGTCATAACGTCACATGATGCATTTTTGTCACGCATATAAAATCACATTACAATGACACAACGGGACAAAACACCTTGTGAAACAATATGCGACTGAGTTCCGTTCACATGACAAATCTGCAACTTCAACATAAATCTGTTTTTGTTTAATGATACCATTTCATTTCATTTCTAGTTTTACTTTTAAATACGTAGGCTAGTTTCAATCTCAAGCACCACAATTCAAGATGAATATGAAACATTCGAAAGGAACACCATTAGGTCATCTTCCCCCATTTAGGTTGGTGATGCAAGTTTCCCTGAGCCCCCAATCTTTCCCTTCACCGCATTTCTCTCACCCCCAAAACCCTATTCGCCCCTTCTGCTGCAGCCTCACCCCACAATCCCTCCCTCCCTTACGCCCACGTCTTCTCCAACCCACTCCGCGAATTCCACTCTCTCTCTCTCACACACACACACACAAGGTGTGGCCCTCCCACCAACCTCTCTCTCTCTCTCTCTCTCTCTCTTAGGTAACCGTTTTCATTAAACCACTTTGTTAATTCACTCACACTGAAATCCTGCTTGTTTGAACTTGGCCAACCCAATACATGCTGGTATTTAAATATCCACGAAAACACAAGGGTCCTGCAAAATATGCCAACGTGAATTTGACTGTAAATAGTGAAGTGTTTTCCTTCATCGTCTTCCCTCTCCTCACGGTAAGTATATTTTGCAAGGGAGACTTATATAAAAAGCGAGAGTAAAAGAGAGCGAGAAATCATTTACAAAAAACCTAGTAAGAGCTTCAGCGCAATATATGCACATGGCTAGAACTCAAAACCTGCTAAATCTGAGAAGAGACTTTTCGAAAGAAACCCAACCATTATTTACTTAATGTTGGCAACTCTTAACAGCTCGCTGCTATTTCCTTTACTCTGAAAACACAGACTCATGCATTAGCCTGAGTTAAGGAGGGGGAGGAGGGGAGGACTCTTTCTCCTCATCTCCACAGCTCTAAAAGGAACGGAAATGAATGCACTAGTCCAGTTTATTTAAGAAGCCTTCATGAGGGGCCTCTCTCTAATAAAGGTACCGACAGATGTTTACTTGAACATTTCTCAACTAATTTTCTATGCTCTGCAATAAAACTAATATAAGCAATGAAAAATTAAAAAGCTTCTTACAATACTTCTGGTAACATTCTCTCGATTAGTAATCTGCTTTACCACGTCGGGGTATCAATGTTGTTTCAGACAGAAACAATGGTAAAACTGGAGTTCTACTTTTCTAATAAAAGCCTCTTTTCAAACTGTCTTCATGCACACACAACACAATATACTGTATATATATATATATATATATATATATATATATATATATATATATATATATATATATATATAAAGGGCAATTAACGAGGTGATAAATGAAAAGAAACAGGAGTTGATGCAAAGTAACATTCTGCAATGGGCTGGTGAAAGTGAGATTGTGTGGCTGACCAAGGTTT
This sequence comes from Macrobrachium nipponense, assembly GCF_015104395.2. Taxonomy (NCBI): domain Eukaryota; kingdom Metazoa; phylum Arthropoda; class Malacostraca; order Decapoda; family Palaemonidae; genus Macrobrachium; species Macrobrachium nipponense. The sequence goes on from NC_087215.1 coordinate 39,526,834, forward strand.
GTAAGGTGCAGCTAGATGAAGGAACGATTGTGAAAAAACGAGTAAGAAGAATAATTATGGAGACAATGTCGCATAGTATACCAATAGGGGAAGTCTTTCATTTCAAGGAAGAAAAAACTGTACGTTGATCGAGGTAGTACTTATTAGGGAGCAATTTTGTGAGAAGTTTGACAATAAAGGAAAAAAATATTTATGGGAAAAGGCAGCATTGACTAAGGAGCATTTTTGCGAGTTTGAAAGCAAAGGAAAACATTATAGGTGGCAAAAGCTTGATCTCAAGCGCAGCATAAGCTTATTCTGTAGTGAAGTGACAGAATAAGGTTCAGGATAGGTGACAACAAAAAAAAAACTTACAAGTCCTATAATTGTTTGTTTGTTTGCATGGTGTTTTTACGTTGCATGGAACCAGTGGTTATTCAGCAACGGGACCAACGGCTTTACGTGACTTCCGAACCACGTCGAGAGTGAACTTCTATCACCTGAAATACACATCTCTGACTCCTCAATGGTATGCCCGAGAATTGAACTTGTGGCAACCGAGGTGGCAGGCCAAGACCATACCGACCACGCCACTGAGACGCTTACAACCCTATGAAATCGAACGAAATAACTCCAGGCAGTGTGAAATTTTTAGACAATAAAGAGATCAATGCGATGATCTTCATTAACATTCACGACAATTTTCTTACATATTATTTCTTAGTACAGCAACGAATAACCACAGCGCATTACATCTATATATTCTGAGTAAACTTAATCCTGATTTCCATACATTCAAGGAGTATTCCCTTACAATATAAAGGATTTTTGAAAATGTTCCATTTCTTTTGTATGATGAAAATCCCCAAACGCCCACATAAAATCCAAGGGCTGGTCTCAGACTGTCCCCATGAAGAACAAATGAGAAGTTTCCTACTGAGTATTTATGCGCCGTGATCTACGAGCTTTTATTCTCTGCTGCCCTCACAGGGATTACTGCCTTTCATTTCAAAGCCCAAAAGAACAGGGGCAACCCACGCCTGTGGGAGGAAGTTTGGGGGGACGGTTGTACACATCCCTCGTCCTGTGAAACAACCTTCTCACCTGAACTGCTCTCAAGTGCTTCAGGAGGCTCATTCTTTTTATTTTTCACCCTGAAGGTAAACTTCAAAAGAATAATATTTATACAGGTGAGAAGTTCTACACACACACACCCACACTCGCGCGCGCGTTTTATGGAAGACGTGTAGATGCTGAATGCGAATGAAAGAGAAGGGCTTTTGAAATGAAATGCTACCGTAGGATATGCGGCATATGAACTGACATGGTGAAAAATGTGGAGATTGTAAAAGTGGTAAAAAGGTCAGAGTAGGGGAAATGATGGATCAAGTGGAAAGAATAAACGATACGCTGGTGAAAATTAATATAATTTAGGGTTAGAGGGATGGAGACGACGACACAAAGGGTTGGATATATGGGATGAAAAAAGGCATTGGAGAAGAAGGGACTTAATATCCAGGAAACCTGAGAATACGTGCAAGATAGAGACCAATTGCAAAATATTGAAGGGAGCTGAATGTGTTGCTGATGAGCTTTCCTGGGTGGGTGTATGAAGCGGCTAATGTTATAGAAATCTTACCGCACAGGAGTTCATCCAAGATTCTACAGTTAAAAGTAAGTATGTAGCAGACACCACTGAGGTATTTTATCTAAGGAGACATCCACTGTTTAGGAAAACGACTAAAAGATGTATATATAAATAAACATATACATTTAAAAGTAAAATAATATATAGATATATATATATATATATATATATATATATATATATATATATATATATATATATATCCTCTTCCAGGGGCGGTTCTATCTACCCTCTAGCCAAGACATTATTGAAAACTTTGGTAAGCTATCACTCTGATTCATTGGCATTTCAACAGCCACAGATGATTCTTGTTGAGAGGTACAGTCTTCTAATCTTTTCTTCTGAGCAGCATTCTGTGAGTCATGAGGAGAATTCGACAGCCATACATAAGGGAAGATCAGCCATCTTTTTCCCTACATACACCAAAAGCCTTCTCTTGTTTGTAGCTCTCAACATATCTATAGCTTTTGGAGTATTTTGGCACGAGACCCTGGTACTCAAGTCCTTCGCCCTGAACTATGCTCTTGGCTTTACCTTCTGTCCTGGTGCCTGACTATTTATAGCGATTGTTTTGCTAAAATTACATCTCTTTCTACCTACACTGCTAATGCTATGCTAAGGTGTACTCCTTTACCACTACTGCATTTCCTAGTTTTCATTTCCTTTCTGTTTCATTACCAACTGCTAAGGTATGAAGTCACGAACATTTTACTTTCATGGATAACTAAAAAGAATCTCAACAACATTCTGACGAAGCTGTTTCAAGCTCTGTCACTGCAAAGAAATCGTCGTTTATAAGCAAAAGCTGGATGTTCTTCAACCCACGTCCAGAGGAAACAAATGGTCGGCAACGCCTGCGACAACTGGAAAATGTGCCACCAACTTACAAGGAGCAGTCATAAAAACTAAAGTCATACTTTAGATGTCAACATATTCAGAGAGAGAGAGAGAGAGAGAGAGAGAGAGAGAGAGAGAGAGAGAGAGAGAGAGAGAGAGAGAGAGAGTCAAGTAGCTCCTTTCCTCATCCTTGCATCCACCGAGCCACCTTCTTTTCCTCTAGTTCTCCTTCTCCTCACACACCGCCCCCCGCCCCCCACCCTTAAAAAGGGTGTGCCGGTCGTCAACTCTCCAGACTTACTTGACTGGCTAAGTCTACTCCCACGGCAACATACTTGCTTGGCTTCTTGCTTTGTCACTGCTGCCCAAGATGTTTTACAAGCATTAAATTCCTATAGATTTCCAGTGTCCTGCAGGATATCATAGCACCTGAAGGTACCAAAACCAGTTAAACATCTAAACAGCCTTTCTTTTACAGGAACCATTAAATAGGAAATAGATAACCATTTATTTGCATAATCTTTTATAACAGATTCTATGTGTACTGTATACCACTCAAACACTTTCCCTCACTACCGACCCTTATAAAATCATACAGAATGAAGGTACAGAATGAATGTACTTTCATTTGAAGTTGAAAACTGTACGCAATGTCCTTAGGGTTGGTACTGACAGTCTAAAGTTTTAATGTCATCGTCGTTTTTTTCCCGTAAATCATTCCATCAATTACATTAACATACCCTTTAATAGCCTTTAGTTGTACAGTTGTGTGGATTTATGCAAGAAAATGGGTTATGTGGTTCAAGTGTTTGTTGTGAAATACGAGAGGTATTTGACAAGTTTGAGATCAAAGAAAAAAACTGTATGTGGCATCATGAACAGCGAGTTTATGAGAGCACTGTTACAGATACAGTTAGGTCATTTGTTGTCGATGATTAATTTTATAATGAAGTAAAGTTTGTGTTAAAATATGTGAAAGAAAATAAAGGACAGATGCTGTTATGATTTTTTCTAAGTAGAATCTATGGAGGCGAGGGTTTGAAACGAGAAAATGCAGAGATCCTACAAACAAATAGTAAAAAGACACAGAAGTGAAAAGATGCATCAGTGAGCTTCGAGTCAGCTGGGTGACATGCGAATGGAATGAGAGAGGTCAGAGACAAAGTTGTCAAGTTCAGATATCCTGCAAGAACAAAACTGAGCTGCAAAAGGTGATGGAATTTTAGCCCTTAAAGCTAGGAGGCCAAAGAACTCTGGCAAGATCAGGCCAAGTGCGAGAGATAAGGCGAAGAGTATTGAGGCTAGAGCAATAACCTGGAACCAAGGGCGAGAGCATTTAGTGTTCAATGCTTGCGCTAGGTTTACGCTAAGGGTTTAGCCTTGATCTATAAATCAACGTAGGAATGTGGCTGTCAGCAATTTTTGCTCAGATCGGGAGCCCGTATTTGGGAAAATAACAAAGTGGTTATATATAAGATAAGAATACCAGGAAATTTCAATCACTTCGTCGACTCTGAAATACTTGTATTTGTTTGTAAAACTAGCAGTTGTCACTGTTCTATTTATACCCGTGTAACTGATAAAAAATGGAAATCTTGCGCTCTTGACAACTGAACTTTCAAGGTCAAATTGGGTCAACTCAAACTATTAGGAAAACGCGGTAAAATTTAGGAATGGGAACCCAACGATGTCAAATTTAACCTGCCAAGCTACTGCCTATCTTGCATCTCCGTTGACGAAGCTTATGGCATCTTGTCATTCATTACTTACAATTTCAAACATTTGTCTTAACAGTAAACTCTTCAAACCTCACAATAATAGAGTGATATCTCTAAGAAGATAGAGTGGAATTGCTCGAATTTGCATTCCCCTAGATTAATCATTTCCCATATGACAGAATGTAAAGTAAACAATCAAATCTTTATTTGGGGCACCCATGCCCAGACCCCGCCGAAGGGGATCCCGGCCGAGGCATGGACAACATGCTCGTAACGTTTCTCTTATCGCCAAAGAATCGGTATTCTGTGCGTCAGCGGCGTCCCGGAAGAGAATAGTCGGTCACAAAACCTCCTGTGTAGTCCAACCGTAAGGAAACACAAACGTTTACGTATCTGTCACTCTCAAAACCTAAACCGTACATCACAAGCGATGACAAAGGCTTCTCCTGACATGGCAAAAAAGAACCGAAGCCGAGAAGTTGAACGGAATGGAAAAGAAAAAGGAATAGGCCTTTTACATCCATCTTTCACTCGACAGCACGTGAGAGCCGAGGAGGCCTTTCTCTTTCGAAACACAAAAGGAGGCTTAGGCTCACTCCACGATTCACAACTTCTAAACCAACCGGGATTACCTGTTAAGCCTATGCACAAACAAAACTCTCTCCTAGATTCGCTTACGGTTTCACATTTCAGTGAAAACTTACATCATCTTAATACAAAAATCTGACAACCCCTAAAAACAAACTCTCAAGCAGAAATTTCACAAGTGAATATGATATCATGTTTACATAAAGAAGAGCAAACGTACATAAAATACGTATTCATCACCAGCAGCAAATCTGAATGAGTCTTTCAATGCTAATTTTGACTCAAGCGTCACCTGTGCGCCAGTGGCAACAATGAAAACGACCAGGGATGTCAGTCAAGGTCAACACCAAGTCGCCATTCTGCTGTAGTCTTCGCTTTTGTCACAATGGAAACAAAATAGATATGATGCCAATCACGCACTCATACACACACACACATATACACACGCACACAGGCCTTAAAAGGATCCAAGGATGCTGTCACCCAATGACGTAGCCTTATGGGACATGGCTTCTATTCCATTTCGGTAGGAGTGTTGCACCACTGATGATTCAAATGCAGGCAGGAAATGTTCTCTGAAGGCCGAGCTGCCCTGTTTTGGAAGCCTTCTCTCAAGACCAGGGTCCAAGAACTCAATACAAGTTTAATGGGATTTTCTCTTCGAAATCAATATTAATAAAAACCATTATCAGCCATTGGAAATATATACACAAAGATAACTAGGCACTTTTAAGACAAATTTCCCCGACAACAAAAACTAAAGAAGAAAATTCAATTGAGACCCATAAATGCCTGAGTATGAGAGAGAGAGAGAGAGAGAGAGAGAGAGAGAGAGAGAGAGAGAGAGAGAGAGAGAGAGAGAGAGAGAGAGGCAGTCATCACAGTAAAAAAGCCAGTGTTAATCAGGCAAAAACCTTTGAAGTGAAGAAAACGTTGTTGCTAGGACAAGGGAGAGTAAAACCAAAATCCTGAGGACTAAAGCACAGACACAATAACAAACGATCACAATCACGTCCCCAACAAAACTGCTTCGCGCATCAGGATGAAAAATCAAGCACAATACAGAGCACCGCCAGAATCATCAGCTTAATCTTTTTATTTCAACGACCGATGACGAATTACCAGAACGCGATGACAGTTGCATGACACCCCAACAAACCTACAAGGACAAACAATCGCAATACAAATCGTTTTCAGCCTCTTACTTTGCTACCTCTATTCCCGCCTTCTTTATTCAATCATGCTGTTCAACACCCTTAACTTTTACTTTAAGTTCAACCGTGGGGTTTTCTCCCAGTTCCACCTGTAAAGCGTTGTTCTTCAATTCCATGATTTTTTTATTCTCCATCTTGCTGCCGTCCATCCTCTCCTCTACTCTGTCTTGAACGCTGAATTGCTCAAGCGCCCTGACGCTTCCTTGGCTTGACAACCTTTTTTCATAGGTCCCATCCAATACAATTCAAAACTTGACTTAAGGGTGAGGTAATTTACTAAATGTCCAGGGAACTGGTATCATTAATGCTAATATGCATCGCTGCACTGAAGAGAGACAAACCTACATCTCTCCGTTCTCTAAAACCATTACAATGTTCAGGTGGGATCAATAAATTTTGGGAAAATTATGAACATTTCAAAATTAAGTATTCATTCAAATCAGAAAGTCCGGGGTGAAAACGTGGTGAATTTCAGAATAGCATTCACGATAACACTCATTCTTGTTAATGAAACACAGTCAGACCCAACTTATGCTATATAAAATAACGGAACAAAATATCTAAGGAACTCGAGTGAAAGCGGAACCCCAAAAAGGGTACACAGCAATTCTACCCAGCCATCGAAAATATAGGCCTAGTCAACTAGGACTCTTGATTTGGAGAGAGAGAAAAATAAAAAAATTAAAAAAATAAATTAAAAGGTAGAAGGTACACCATGCAAGGAAAACTCAAAAGAGTAATTTGACACAGCACAGGATAGTGGCACACAACTTGAAGAAAAAAAAAGATAAAAGAGACAGAAGGCGACAATGCGCAAATATGACAAATGACAGTAGCTTAACATAGCGAGCTCATTGACTTCCATCATCCAATTCAGTTAAGCTGCATTACGTTCAAAGCGTAAAGCGCTGGTTGGTTGTTCTGGTCTTCACTTTTCTACTACTACTATTACTACAACAATACTACTACTACTACTACTACTACTACGAGAGAGAGAGAGAGAGAGAGAGAGAGAGAGAGAGAGAGATTATGTCCACTTACAGCGCAACACAATGTTTTGATAATACCGGAAATCCCCCACTCACCAGCACACTGCACACGATGTAAATGCAAGGCGATTGGTGATTTCCTTACCTGCAAAGCAACGAAAAATATTTCAATTCTGGAAAATAATTCGCAACATAAACAGAGTTCTGGCTGTAAATTACCAGTGATCTACAAAATGTTCAAAAATAAACTGAAAGAGCAAGGAAATGCCCAACATTTTAAAGATTTGGCAGTATCTAACGTATATTATATGAATAATATGTCTAAATTGTCAAACCATTGGCATCTACGTGAGCGTAAAAAATTTATGCAACCTTTGGCAGTATTCTATATCTGTCTAATGTTTATACACTTACTTTCCTATGAATAACAAATCCTTCATGAGATAATAACTAAAATGGGTAGTAAAAGGTTTCACTATCTGCATAAATATAGAATAACTAACCGACAAGCAAGCACGCGCGCGCGCACACAAAGAGAGAGAGAGAGAGAGAGAGAGAGAGAGAGAGAGAGAGAGGAAATTTGCCTTTCAACGAGTGCACATCAACATCCGGTATGAATTACAAATTATATGAGCATTTAACAACTTAAGATTCCACTTCCTATCGTCAGCAACGATAAAATAAGAGCGGAAGAACTTTTAGTCAGCAAAAAATAAATAATGGGCAGTTTCTGAGCCCAGGACAAGCAATATCCGTGGCCGGTAATTCGTCACAGTGGCAGCCGCTACGGCCCAATTTTGTTCCTTTTCTCTCCCACCTCTCCCAAACCCACCTCACCCCTCCCCTCCCCTGCCCAATCAAAAGGGTTTCCGCCTCCTCATTCTCATTCCGAATCCTTTAGGGGGGAGGGGGAGGGGAGGGGGGCGGAATAATGTGAAGACTTCGTCCTTGACTTGCTTCCGTCCTTGGGTGCTTCATATTAACTATTTTCCTCACTCGGCTGTGCTTATCACCTACTAAGTGTGTTGTCATGGGTCCCAGCTACTCCTAAGTTCCTCCGTTGGACGAGTGGTATACGCGCTCGCCTACCGATTCGGTAGTCGCGAGTTCGAATCTCCGCTCTGCCAACGTGGAATCAGAGGAATTTATTTCTAGCGATTAGAAATTCATTTCTCTATATGATGTGGTTCGGATCCCACAATAATCTGTAGGTCCTGTTGCTAGGTGACCAATTGGTTCCTACCCACGTAAAAATATCTAAACCTTTGGCCCAGCCCTAGGAGAGCTGTTAATCAGCTCAGTGGTCTGGTTAAACTAAGGTATACTTATCTTTTCCACCTATTCCTTTTGCACATTACTATTATAAGAGAGCTCAAATTCAAACATGGACATAATTATTGTTTTATTTCACTCTCATACATACACATCGTGGCCAACAATGCCTTGTTCTGGGCTTTCTTCTCATTTGAATTTAATTTCTTGAGTGGCTTGACTGACACCGACGAGAAAAAGAGGCTCACTGATCCTATTACTCTACTTACTCATCGACTTTATTTGACACGAACCGTAGGGCAACTGACATCAGAACTTTTGTCTTACAAGAACACTTTATTTTCTTCTCGGAAAATACTGTCCTAGGAAATTTACTAAATCACTGAAAGTATCCATGCCAACTGAAAACACTAAATCCCAAGACGCGAAAACACACTATAAAAGAATTACTACAGCATGTAAAATGAATGAAATCATGCTCCTAAGCATATGAACTTTCTAAAGGAATGAATTTAATATTAAAAGCCGTAAAAAAAGAACTGAATTATTGTTAAAGCATATTTTTAAAACACGTACTTATATGCACTGAATGCGTATTCGCGTACTGATTTATAGTCTGCGTTGAGCTACAGCCTGCCTTTAGTTCTGAACTTGGTCGAGCCAATAGCAAAAATCTGGAACGTATGAGCGTTCTATTTCGCATAGACAGTTAAGAAGAGACTCACGAAGATAAACCATCTTTGTCAACCCTCAATACACGCTATACAACTTTCGAGAGAAATTGAATACAGAAAATAAACCTTAAACTACAAATGCCACACAAACAAAAACAAAAAATTAAACGGCATAAACAATCCGTTAACCGAGAAAATCTTAAGAAAAAAGTCTAAACTATACATGACTCCAACGTATGGCAAGAGAAGGAAGGACACACAGCATGAGGCAGGGGAGGACAAAGTACTGCACAAGTTCCAGTATGGGAGACTTTCACTAGAACTTCGGATACAGTCGTCGACATAACTTTCAGATCCCGATCACCAGAGTAAATCGACACCACGAGGTACCATTCTCGAAGTCATTCATCAATCCATTCACTTTCTATCACTTTATGTCTCTTCATCATCGCTCAAACGGTTTCCTGGAAAGCTAAAGCCACATCATATAAACTAGTGAGAAAACCAGAAACAAACAATAAGTGAACATTCCTGGAGGATACCAAGAGAAATGAACCCGCCCACTGGTAACACTGCTTGAAATATCTTACAGAAAAATCTACCCGAAGAGGCACAGCTTCCTTACATGGCCAAGAGAAACTGCCCAAAATTTAAGGTTGGACATCGCACCTCCTCTTAAAGTAAACTAATTCACTTGCACCAAGATTAACGTTGTTCGCCCATAACTTGAAACTTATGAATGAATTTATGACCATCAGTCTCATCATGCTGTAGGTAGGTATCTACGGTACAATAACCTGTTACGTGAAATATTTAACAAAATCAACTTTTTGCAAAAATGAACATTTCCCAATCATATGGTCATATAATTTCTATAAATTAATAAACATTTTGCATTAGTATATGTATGTATGTATGTATGTATGTATGTATGTATGTATATATATATATATATATATATATATATATATATATATGTATGTATGTATAACTGAATCACGAAAGTTTGGAACGTGATAAATCCATAAATAAAGGTATAAGCCACGAAGGAAAATTAAACAACGGAGTTTTCTGCAAGATCTTTCGACTCAACGACTCTACCTTTATATATAATATATATATATATATATATATATATATATATATAATATATATACGTTTAGATAAAGGTATTTGAAACGCTATACGGAACCAATCAAATCCAAGAAATACTGCGATGAAACAAAGTGTCAACAAACAAACCGGTGTCCAAGGGAGAGAGAGAGAGAGAGAGAGAGAGAGAGAGAGAGAGAGAGAGAGAGAGGGGGGGGGGGGGGGTCAGTCTGTGTTCTTTTTATGCCACGGCATACCAATATTCAATACTTCGCCCAGACTAATCTCACAGCCCAACGAGGAATTCTATGCATTAGCCGTCACTACCGTGCAATTTTGCGTCGAATATATGAACCTCCCACATACTATCAGGTGGCATAAACAATAACGGGTTCAGACCCTGGAAGCGCAACCAGGCATTTGCGTGCAAAACTAGCATCACTTCATCCAGCTCCTGGAAAAGGGTTCGTATCATAAACCGGGACTCGACTGTAAACATGCTATAGTTTACCTCATCAAGATACATATCAATTCCAAGCTCGTAAAGCAAAAATGCCGAACTCCAGTGCGTTTGAAGATTGTTCTCCGTAAATAACGAGACAGGAAATCCACGCAAAGAAAGTACTCACTCATTCACAGGGACACGCAATGCGGTTGCGCGCCGAGAATGCCAAGATTTATTTTCACCACAGCTGCAGTTTACAACAGAGACAACGGGCGACATTCTGAATTCAACCCTTTAAAAAAGATCTTCAGACGTAACAAAATGAAGAGAATCTTCACAGTGAAGTTTTACATCAGTTCTCTAGATGGGTCAAGTTACTCACACCTGTAGATAATAGTATTGTTGTGGTCGTCGTAGTAGTAGTAGTAGTATTAGTAATAATAGAGCAAGCTTCAAGGTCGACCACAAAATGGCGTGCAATGGGTAAACGAGGAAATCCATCCATTTTTACTCTAGGCCTTGTGAGAAAAAAAAAGCCAGGCTAAAAGTAAAGTCAAGTGCCTTCAGCAGAAAACGTCCATAATAATTACTTGGACATGTTACTAAAAATCTCAATTGCCGCTGTCGCCACTCAACATCCTCCATTCGAAGAGCCACGACACTGCATTAATAGCCCGCCTGGGGATATAACAAACGCCCTTCCCGGCAAACGTTGAATATACATGAGGACAATAACAAGGACATGTTCATCTTAATGAACACCACTCGTTAAGAACCATTCAGGCGCTCACCCCACCCAACGCAGCAACTCGGTCCTTCAGGAGACACCAGGCTTGTAGATGATTTATATGTATATACGAGACGTGTCACTTTATTCGGCACCATTTAAAAGATGATGGGCCGTACTTGAAGCGGTGTCTCGTTTTTCTCAGAAGACAAGAGACCCGCTGCCTTCATGTTATTCTTGAAACTTAGAGAACATAAGAGGAGGAGGACGGTTGGTGGTGTAGGAGTAGGAAGTGGAGGAGGAGGAGGAGGAGGCTTCAAAGAGAGATGAGGGTAAATCCTCAATGACGTAAGCATAATCCCTATTGTGTCCATCAACTCAAAGAAAGACGGCCGCCGGATAGAGTACGCTCTCCAGCAAGGAACGGATGACTCACTACCTGACTATTCGCGGTCACCATTCTCCTTCTCGAAAGGGATGAATGGACAGGCGCTACTGACACAACAAACACGCAAAAGTTGTTACATATCACAGCTATACAAATGCTTTCATCTAAAATACTAACATTCTTTTGAATTGTTGCTTGCCTCTGCTTCGCCTACTCATATAGCAACTTAGAATTCAGCTCATTTTCACTTCATCGATGTTCTACAAACACGCCATCGCTCACTAGAAACACTTACGTCATCTCCCGCGTATGATGTACAGGATCAGAGTTATGTAGCGTGAATACATGCGCGCTGGGAGAGATTTCTGAATTTGTACATTCTCTCTCTCTCTTCTCTCTCTCTCTATATATATATATATATATATATATATATATTATATATATAGATATATATACATATATATATGCTTAAAGAGAAGGAAAGGCAAAGGCCAAACATAAACATCTTGAAGGAACAAAGGAAACGAAGACCTCCAATCTCACACAATTATTAATGCAGTGTTCAAAGGAGATGTATTAGTATTATCCTTTTCTTCAACTCGGTAAGTCTGTTCCTGTGTGACTATGACCTTTACTTTTGGTGTTTATTTGTTAATATATCCGCTATTAATACTGCATTGCCTATATTTTTCATAAATATTTGTTAACCAAATTTTGTAATAATATTGTAATTCTATCTGATGTAAAGTATTTTCTTAACCTTAAAATGTGACAAGTGTCATGAACGTTGGCGAACAAATTTTTGAAATTTGCGGTTTTCGTATCCATTGCTCCTTGAAGCGCGTGTGTGTGTTTAATTATGTATGTATATATACGTATATACATACATTATATATATATATATATATATATATATATATATATATATATATATAAAGTTGATGCAGTAAAGGGTCGTTAAGACCGAAAGATCTCGGCAGTTCTGGCTGTCTTATTTTCCTCCGTGGCATTACCTTTATTTATACATAGCATCCCGTTAGGTATATTTCGTGATCAAGTTATATATATATATATATATATATATATATATATATATATATATATACACGTTTCCAATGTTCTATACAAATTATATGGGACACTGGAATAGTGTTGGCTTAAAACAACTGGCACATGTGAATTAGCATTTAATGAATGTGAATATACACACCCACCCTATTCCTGGTCGGACCTTCTATCTATATCTATCTATCTATCTATCATAATATATTATAATATATATATATATATATATATATATATATATACCATACATTAATCTTAATATTAGAGGCCCAGAAACATTGTGACCATACGAAAAAGAAGTGGAAAAATCCTAACGTCAGTTAACGGAATGGTCCCGAAAGTTGGAGCGGGAGCAACCATTTCGGAGATTACAATGAAATCGAAGTTCTTTTTCCGTAATGACGCGAGCATTCCAATACAGTGACCGAAGCCTTTGCGTGGTGGGTCAGATTCGCTCTCACTCTGATGAAATACGATTACACGTACCATGACAGCACCGGCCGAGTTCAAGGTTTATGTTTTGAATCAATATAAGAGGAGAAGGGTTCACGGCATGTTGACAACAGAAACACACGCGAGCACACACCATATGAGAGAGAGAGAGAGAGAGAGAGAGAGAGATGAGAGAGAGAGAGAGAGAGAGAGAGATGAAAATAAAACTACATTATTTGCCTCATTTATATCATTTCTTCTTCGGTATCTTACTTTTTCATTTCCTTCAAAATTAAGGTTTAAAGGAACGTTTCCGAGTTACAAGACATCATTCAAAACTATTAAATAGAAAATAAACGCGAATGACAAAAATAAATGAATAAATAAATAAACAAAAAAATAAACCCATTTCTGTCAACAACAAAGAAGAAATGATAATAGTACGTCTTTTGAAAAATAAATATCAGTAACATACTGGAATGATCAGATATCTGTATACTTCACAAAATTTTAAGAAAAATAATCATGAAACACTAGGAAATGAGCGGAGCATGAAAGAGAGAGAGAGAGAGAAGAGAGAGAGAGAGAGAGAGAGAGAGAGAGAGAGAGAGAGACTGTTTCAGTCTTTCAGCCCTGTTATCTCAGAGGTGACCGCAAAGTTAATACTGTAATGAAACTAAAGTTTTAAAAAATTCTGGTAAAATATGAAATGTAAAAATCAGCATAAACAAGCATCATTAATTGTCTATACGCATACAACCAACCTTCGTAAAAACAGATTACAACTTAACTACCAAGTATATGCACTACATGACAACATTTTCTGAACTTCATTTTACAATATTTTGAGACCCTCCTTCCAGTGGGAATCCTCTCCTTCCCTAGACGGAATTCGAACCGAAACTGGCAAAAAGTCTGACTCTGAGGTTAGTGCAGATCCCCATCCCAAGGACCCCTTTTTGCACGACACCAAACAGAAGTGGTGAATGGGACACGCGTTACCTATATAGTGCAAGTACACAGAAGCTGATGACAAAATAATCCTAATGCGCCCATATATATGGAAATTTTCCTCTCGATGGCCACACATTTCAAAGAACATGAGCATTTGACTTTAACTGACTATATCAGTATAAATCCTAGCGCCCATAAACCGATACCAGGTACCACAATTCGGTCTCCTCTGTGCAAAAGTAACCTTCGGTCGAAGCTGTGTTCTGAATTATAATGAGAGCTCGGACAAGGAAAACTCTTACTTTATTCAAACAGATGATAGAGCTACAGTGAGTTCTCGGTGGTTATTTTAAAAATTGAAAGTCGCCAATGACCGGTGCAATGGCTAATAAATAATAATTCATAGGCAAATAGGAACAATATTAGATAACCAAAATGAAGCTCATTTTCCTCAAGAGTTCTTTGAAGCATCTATGCTCACTGGAATGGGAGCACGATGGAAAAGTGGCGGGAACATTTCACGGAATATTTACTTACATCCCATGAGTCACGATGCTGCTGGCAATGAACACTTAATAAGAATGGGAGGCTTAGAGTGACAAAGAGAAGCTTTTTGGTTTGACTGATATGTACTACACCAATCGCATGTTTATGAGAACATATATTATCCTTCTCCCGGCTTCTTCTATTATCAAAATTCTCAACCCCAAAGCACAAGCACCAACTTACCTTTGAAATCAACGCCGTCATCCCTGTTCATTGGAGTCCACCCAGGAACGGTTGTTCCCATATCCACACCCTCTCTCTCATGTCACAGCTCATATAAACAAAGGATAGACGAAACTCACGCTCTACCAAAACACAGTTTTATTCCCAAACTTAACATGACAAATGATGCCAGATTTTTCGAGTCAAGCAGACATATTCAGTGAAGGCTGTAAGAGGGCAATCGATGGGGTATATGAACATGGCGTGAAACCATTCTAAAGCTGCAAGTAAAAGAAACCACACATCGCAATGTATTACTGTGACATACTTGGGCTTTCTGGAAACAAGAAGCCAAACTCAAACAAATTATTTATAATGAGGAGAGAAAGTCATGAAAATCTCCATTAGGCACAAGCCAAATCTTAACGACGTCATCACCTCGGAACGTCCCTGCTGCATCCAGGGTGCTAACAGCATGTAATTGGCCACTCATGAACCGGAAACTGACAAACGGACGCGCCAAATTAACACCCAAACTTCTAAACCCTCTCCATTCATACTCCTGTTCACACTTCGACACACACACACACACACACAGAATAAAACGTGTAATCCCTAGCCAAATAATATTAATCTTCTATAGCTATAGTAAATACTTTGGGCAGACTAAGATTTGCTGGACTCTCTCTCTCTGTCATAATTTTTTCACGACAATTCTAAGAACTTGATCGACTTGATCCCTTGACTTCTGAGGGATAAGTTTCAGTTTGTGTTAATCTCAGTCGGCCTTGAAGTCTCCCTCTTCTCTTCTACAATCTTTCTATTCGTTATCACTCCATATCCATTTCCCATCACCAACGCAGCGCCCATCAGCCCTATAGTGCCTCTGCAGTGCGGAACCACTTATTCCAACACCCCCTCCCCAGGACAATAACCCCCACTCCTCACCCCAACCCCACCACCACAGCGACTGCCTCCTCCCTCCCCGGCTTCTGGCCCACCCGACCGCCAACCCTCACACAACATTCAACCCTCCCCATAGCAGACAGACGCTCCCCCTACGCTCTATCGCACCTACAGCAGCAACCCCTCCCTCATTGCCCAACTGCCTGTTCTCAATATAGTCGTTTGTTTGAAATAATTGACCTTCCTTCTTTCTGCTACGACGCCGTTCTATTGGAAGGCGATCCCCCTCGTATTTCAGCAGTCTCCTACAAGCATTCCGCATCTATCTCACTAACGGACGTTTCAATTCAACCAGCCTGACAAGGTACTATTACTACAACAACAACCACTCCTCCTCCTCCTACAACACGCCTGTTACAGCGAAAGCGAGACATGCCTTCCATCACTGTGACATCAGTGAGTGACGTGTCCCAAGTCTTGAAGCGTCACTCTGGGCTATAGATCTCCTGGCCGTTCCTCTAGAGTCTAGAGGAACGGCCAGCGCTATAAAGAGAATGAAGAAAAAGGAAAGACAGGCATGTGACGTCACTGTCCTGTCCGCAGAAGCCATCTGTGTCTTCTGCCTTCGTCGCCTCTAGAGGCAAGTTCGAGGTTACAGCTCGTTGCAATATGTCAGCTGAGCGATATATTGCACGGCCCGTCCGTATACGCGGTGCTATAACCTCCGTCCGCGTCGGTAGGACGGAATATTTAATCAAATACTGTCCGGTTTGGTGTCCACGGCTTGACTGCTACTACTACTAAATCTTACGTCTTTATGAACAAAAGGCACACAACAATTACCGCTGTGACTAAGTTTTGTCAAATACATTATTTGATGCATAAGTTGCAAGTTCAACTCATTATGTTGACACCTTCCATTCCAACGCCAGATGAAACCATTCAGTCTGAAGAGATAACAGCAGAATTCACATTCCTCTTATATTTCTATTCAGTTTCTCTTTCCAAGCCTTTATACCTCCGAGGATGAAACAAACAATGGTATGAGAAATATAAATGCAAACAACAATGAAGATATCAATAATCCCAGGAGTAGCTTTACTTCCGACAGCACAGTTTGGATGTTATCTACAAATGCGTGTCTCCATGCACAGCAATTCTGGAAATTCGTCATAAACAGCCAATGAAGTGAGCACTCCGAAAACTAAAATCGTTCATCTTGTTAAAAAAATATCCAAACCTTTATTATGGAGCACTGAAAGACCACGCCACAAATGTCACATACAAATCCACTCTGAAGTTCACAGAGTCTCTCTCTCTCTCTCTCTCTCTCTCTCTCTCTGACACACATTCATCTTCCACGTTAGGGTATTGTGTCATGGCATTTGGAGGTAGGCAAACAAACACTCGTTTTTTTCCCGCTTGCTCTTCCTCTTCTTCCTCAGTACCTGCAAGAAAGGAAGGCAAGAGGGCGCCAGCACTTGCTGTATGACACTTGAAAGGAGAGTTGGAGTCTTGCGGCATCTAAATGTTGGCTAAAACATAAGGCATTCCATTAATGGATGATGTTATTTAACAATATGGCAACCTTTATGTAATAAAATATAATGTGCCACAGGAACATTATTATTATATGAACCAACTTTGTGTACAGGCACAGGAACGCGCAAAAGTAATTAAAAAAATGACATCGGCACAACTACGGTCTTAGATACAGTAAAAATACAGACATGAGATCACAATCCATACAGGGATAGATACACGTGGGGTATGGTTAACAAGACGAGTAAAAGAGTTGGAAAAGTCAATAGCCAGTAGAAAAATTTCACTTCAACTTAAAACTAATCCTCGTTATATGTTTTTACTCGAACTAAACGTGGAGAGAGAGAGAGAGAGAGAGAGAGAATTTCCCACAAATAACCAAACAAAAGAACGATACGTGTTCTAAAGACAAAAGCTAAGACTTAGCCAAGACCATTCCAGGATCCAGGAGGTGGACTGAAAACGAATATTTATGGTAAGGGCTTAAGGGAATTCTTTTTTCTGTTCGTTCAGAAAGGCTGAGAGAGAGAGAGAGAGAGAGAGAGAGAGAGAACCTCAAAGAAACTTGACAAAAAGAGTGGAGCAAAACCTATTCTGTTACTGACTGAGAGTGAGAAATAAGATACCAAAGGAAGATTAAAACACCACAAGCACGAGAATAAAAGAAAAAAAAGAAAAGAGTTTGACATGCGAAGCTATCACATAATAACTAAGAAAAGTCTCAGAAACTCTACCTTGCACATCCTTGATGAAGTTCATTTACAGGGCAGACACATCATCACTTGCATATATGTTTAACTGCTCGCCATGTAGTCCCTACCAAAATTGTCCATTTTTTCTTACAATACAAAAGCATTACTTGGTAAGGGGTATTGTAACACTTGCCTCTAAAATTCTTAGTAATACTCAATACTTGCATATATACTATATATATATATATATATATATTATATATATATATATATATATATATATATACACATACATACACACATATATATGTGTGTGCGTATAAGTATGTATAATAGTCTTTGTTGGATATTTTTTTTGGTCTTTTTCCTGTCTACAAGTGCTGGAAAGTATGAAACTTGAAGTCGCTTACAACCTAAAAGTAATTTAATAACTTTTAGTTTTTTTTCCCCCGTGACTGAATACAGACATAATGAAGCAATTTCATGGACGAGCTTTACCGAGATACTACGTGAATGGTAAAGGAGATTACCAAGTTTAACTCGCGGTTACCGAGCGGTTGGCAAGCCGGCAGGTCAGCAAACTGCTTGCGAGACAAGCTTGTTTTTCCGTAAGTACGTGACTACTTTATAAAGTGGGGAGATGCCTTCAGTCCTGCGATTTCATCATTGATTTTCAGGCTTCCTTGTTTTCGCATTCCTCGCTAGTTGCCTCATACACAGGTGCAGTGACAACACCAACCATTACTATGAATGCTCAAGAACTCTTCAAGAACTTGTATCCGATCTCCATCAAGGTCAGTGAGAAAACTGTCTTCCCTTTCAGTACACGAAAGGCAGCTCCTAACTTAGGTATATTGCATATCACAACAATTCAGATGCCTAAACTCTTTAGGGGAGCACAGCAAATTTTGATGACTATACGAACATCCTTCACATATTGCCATATAAAAAATCTATCTCAAAAGAATAGGGCATTAAAGAGAAAAGAAGAAAAAAATAAACGAAGTCATCACTACCTAACATCTTGCTAACAGTAAAATACAGAATACCCGTGAGGAAAAAGCAAAGACATTCAAGTATTGTTAGATGTGAAACGAAGTTTCTTGTGGAGCTCAAGAAAGTGTCACTCAGAATAACTCAGCCGCCCCAGCCTTTCATCACACCTTGTGATTACGAATAAATAAGAGGTTCACACAAACACGGCTCATATACTTGCAATGCCCACAATGACCTTTTAAATTATCGATTCTTCACAATTTTTGGATACGCTTGTCATTAGAAAGTCTAAGACCCAAATGAAGAAATTCTGACTCCCTTGGCAGAATTTGAACACGCCCCCCGGAAGTTAGTAGTATATATATATATATATATATTATATATATATATATATATATATATATATATATATATATTATATATTATATATAGTGAAAAACGGACCATCTTCCCAGTACTACAGAAACATGTAACCGAAGACCTAAAGCGTCGAAAGTCAGGGAAAATTCAGGGGACTTTTTTTAACCCAAGAAAATCAACTCGCCCAGAAACCAAAAAACGAACCAGTGT
This sequence comes from Macrobrachium nipponense, assembly GCF_015104395.2. NCBI lineage: Eukaryota > Metazoa > Arthropoda > Malacostraca > Decapoda > Palaemonidae > Macrobrachium > Macrobrachium nipponense. The sequence continues at coordinate 39,546,270 of NC_087215.1, forward strand.
GCAGTTAATCAACATGTATACAGTCGTGAAGTAACCGAGCCACAAACCACCCCCCCCACCATGACCTATGCTTAAAGGTCCAGGCAGAGAGAAAGATTTAGGCAAGGAATGTGAGAAAATATTATGCGCACACATGAAAGATGAAAAACTAAAAACCTTCCTGATTGGCTGTTGATAACCCAGTCACAGGACTGGAAACTCTCAGTCTCTCTAGCGAGTTCACATGGGTAAGAGCTATGTTCCACCTCTCTTGAGGTATATGTTTTTCAGGAGAGGTGGAACATACATCCTGCCTATGTGAACTCTCGATAGAGACTGAGAGTTTCCAGCCCTGCGATTGGCTTATCAACAACCAATCAGGAGCGTCGTAAGGGACTGGCCTAAACATCAAATGCACGGTTGAGGTGAATCTACTATAACATGCAGTGATATAATAGTGCAATAATTCTGAAACGGGTGCATTAGTTTGCTAGTAATTACTTAAATGTAAATTATAAAGCATATCCCCCTTGTTGTAGATTCAACTGCTTCATTGTAGTTTCTTCTGGCGTCATCGCTTTCAGTCTAGCACAAGGATAATATGCTACAGAGAGAGAGAGAGAGAGAGAGAGAGAGAGAGAGAGAGAGAGAGAGAGAGAGAGAGAGAGAGAGAGAGAGAGCATAAATAAAAATTAAACGCCCTTTTTATTTCAACACCCAGATGGTAGACAGCTGTGAAACTCCATCGCTCTACTCAAAAGAGAAATTAATGGATGAATCCAACTCAGGCATCCCAGGATGAAGCGTGGGTGGCGGGGTAAGGGTGAGTGAGCGAGCAAGCAATAGGTTTGCACCGCATTCTGAGTCATTCACGGTTCGTTCACTCTCCTGTTTAGAGACCCGCCCACATCATGCATAGCTCCGGTCCCGAGATTTGCCGACGACCACTTCAATGTTCACGACATCCATCCTCAAATATTTTCGTTACGCGATGCAACGAATTACGATTCAAGTAAAAAGTGCTCTCAACAGGAATGACATGAATGCAATCGAAGTTCGAGAATTTAGTGCCTTCGCCCCCCTGTGGAAGCGCTGTCTTCGTCTTTACTATTTCGAGGTTACAAATTGCTCAACATAAATACTTTTATTTAACCTATAAAAGCCGTTGTAGAGCCTACTCCCCATAGGCACTACAAGCTGTATTTAATACACAGACAATAAAAAACACAAATATAAACAACAAACAAGTACAGACAAATAAAACAGAACTGGAAGAAACACTAGGGTAAGAGAGCGAGTGATATTTTGGTTGGACGTCCTTGAGGAAAGGAAAGAATATGTCACGTGAGGTCACAAGTATAACAAAACAACCTGGACAAACTAGAAAACAACTCAGGAATGGCAGATCTCCGCCAAAACTAAAAATTGAGTTTTGTCTAGATCTGCACGAAAGCTTCCCGGGTTGAAACATTTTCTAGGCATCAAGAGATGGAGAAAACATATCCACAAAACAGACCACTTTTGTGGAAATCAGAGAAAACTCAAAAGGCTGTCTGGCGGGTTAAAAGAGAAACATCCTGGATCTGCATTCACATCCGAATCCATCTCAAGTCCGACTATTCTTTCTCCCACAGACCTTTGAAAACATAAGACATACAATCGGAGAAGTGAAAACGTTTTAATTCAGAGAACAAAAATACTTGTGAGACCAGGGGCAAAGTCACAAAGAACAGCATTCCAGGAAAAGCAACATTTCTATATACACACATACACACACAAACACACAGACTTATCATCATAATGTTAAGGTAGTGGGAAGAAGTCTGACTACAGACACACGAAAGAAAGAGAACAGTACAGTAGCAATTTCTGGCTGTTTGGGGAGACTCAATTATTCTATTACATCCCCTGATCCTAGAACCTCAGAGGAATTTCCCCGAAAATTAGAGGAACAAACAACAGGAGGGAAAAGGTCACTGGCGTCAAAGTAATAAAACAACAACAACAAATTGCCTCCCCAGTAATCTTGTCAAATGGAGCGCAACCATCTCCTTTCTTTATCATTCCATTTAGTTCAACTTCAGTCAAATGTTTTGAAGCTGAAAAAAAGGAATAATGCAATGAAGATCTCACTAGAAACCAGAGACTCTTCTACCGATACCATGTTCTAAAATCAACTGTTTATGGTTATTTAATGCAACTTGGAACGCTATTCTTCTGTCTCCCCTGTCCGAAGATCTTCCTTTCCCTAGATAAGAATTAGTCTAGAGTAGACCAGGGGTTCTAAACCATTTTGGGCCCATGCACTCTTTCACCATACGTCAGAATGTCATCCCCAAGTCTCCTCTCCAAAACTGTCTGCCTCAAAAGGTGCATTCCAAATAATAAGCATATAATACTAAAAATCCTTGTTCAAAATCACCGCCCCTCGCCCGAAATTCTGAAATCCCCCACCCCAGGGGAATTCCCCCTGGTTGAGAACCACCCTTCAAGAAATTTTTTTTACTTCATTTCTACAAATACCAAGGAGGCGGCTTCATTATGCAGTGGATCAGATTTCTTTCTTTTTGAGGAGGGCAACGTCCAATGAGCACATTCATCAATTCATATCAGATCTCATGTGTAAGCCAAAAGGGAGAAAAGAATTCAGCAAGTGATTCTTTAAATCAGACCACACCAAGGGCCAAATGAGAGAGATGCAGGCAGGCAAGTTTCTATCTTGCGTCATAAATTTAAAGTCGCCAAATGGTGGGTACATATAGATGTTATAAAACCGATATAAATCAATGATTTGGGAAAGGCTGCTGGTCTCTTCAAAATATTTCATACAAACACAACCAGGCACAACAACGCAAACTGTACTAACGGCCACAACCTAATAATAACTTACGCCATCTACTGCTTTCAAGTTATACAGAATAAATGACCGATTCAATACAATAATCGAAGAGAAAATCAACAAGGAATGATTCTAAGTAAATGCAACAATGAAGAATTTCTTTCACTAGGTCTCAACTGAGCTCTGGGATAATTTTAACCCCAAAGCTAAACATGTAAATAAACACAAATTTCAATGCATCTCTCTTACGTCTTTGCGGTCAAGGAACCGAGAGAGAGAGAGAGAGAGAGAGAGAGAGAGAGAGAGAGAGAGAGAGAGAGAGAGAGAGAGAGAGAGTTCAATGGAAGACCGACCCCAAGTGACCCTTGACATGGGAGCACCATCCACACACTTGATATGCTAAGGACTTTTCAACCGTTACCCTTGCATATCAATGACCGTGCAGTGTTTACTCTAACATTTACTTTAATAATTCTATAAAAAGATGTTTGCATTTTAAACATCACGCTAATTCTGTAGTCGCTTTCAATGACCTTTATATAGTGACGACACAGTTGTCAGAGAGCAAAAGATCAACTACACTCAAATATAGACACAAAAGTCCTCTGGAGTGGAGGCGAATCAGAAAACGTTTCAGGGCAGCATTAAAAGGCCCTTGGCTTTACAGACGAGTCTTCTATCAAGCTCAGTACAGAGTTCAAGTGTGAAAAACTAAGGATCTATAGTAGACTTCAGACGGCGTGAAGCGTCCACATCAAACATATCAAAACCAATCTAGCTTTTACCTTCAGAAAATCTCGGTGGGAAAATGTACATCAGAATGGCTCGGTATTGACAATATTTCAGAATTTCTTTCAAAAATATATAAAGTGACATGGGTCGAGAGAGAGAGAGAGAGAGAGAGAGAGAGAGAAGAGCATAATCCAAAGCTTGGCTTGTGCAACATTCAATTATGAGCTAGGCAAGGCAATGAAAGCACGCGATCGCATCACACACCCAATAATCTTCTAATATCACACTCCAATGATATCTGGAGGAAGATGAGAGATGAACGCTTCTGCAATAATCTCCCATATTTTGAATGTACCGACACCATAATATCTCGTACTGGAGTATAAATATGAAGTGGTAGCTGAAAATGACCCTCCGCCTAAAATTATATCCTCGTATACAGTTCGTAATGCAGATAAAGACGTTCTTTCTTCGCGCACATTGCATACTACCACCAAAAGACATTTCAATAATGTAGAATTTAAAGCAAGTCTTCACAACGACCTCAGGCTTAGAAATTTAGGTCCACCGCTTTAGGGATGATCGAGTGCAAACCACAAAAACCTCAAGGACGGAAAGAAGGAAAGAGAAATCTTTCAAAAAGGCATGACTGGAAATTCCCAATCTCCAAAGACCTCGTGCAATGAAAAGGTTTCACTACGATATGACATGACCTTGTGGAAATGTTTAGCTTTATTCTACTAATTTCCTCCCGATTTGTTTCTATTAAAAGGTGGAGTGAAATAAACTCGCAGGTTTTTAAAGATTTAATGCAATTATAATGCATATGTTCCTCCTAATATATTAAAAAGTTTTTTTTCTCCAAACGTATAAATGAAAACCATTAGCACGATTTCTTCAACAATAATAGTAGCAACTATGCTCTTGTCTAAAATAATAACACTCATACACACACACACATCTGTTTTCGATCACAAGAGCCTTATGGAACACGTACACCGTTTTATACAACAAAAGATGAAATATGTAGAATCGAAATCCATTTTCCCCAAAGATGATAAAAAAAATGGGACTGACAAATAGAGACCAACTCTGAATGCATGAAAACCTTCTCTTTAATAATTTTTTTTAAACAAAGGCTAAACACTTACTAAAAAACAGCTAAACTATTCTCTTTACCAAATTTTATACCGTGAACAAGTCCTTCACACAAAGCATTAGCAAATGAAAACCAAACAGCCTATAAACAGGACAAGGAATTGTGCAAGGGGAAGCCAATTTCCTCCGACAAAGACCGGAATAGTAGTACGTGTTAACAGCCGTAATAAGCCACTCATTACCAAAGTGCCCACAACAGATGAGAAGAGAAAAGACACCGATGCCGATCCGTCAGAAACGATGCATATTCAGTGTATGATAATAAACGAGAGAAGTGGCTCCATTTCATTCCTTTCATTTGCATAACAATGTAACGTTTGCTTCAGGGGAGTTGTAAGTACAATTATGTTCGTATCATTAATGTAGCATCATAACTAGCTAGCCAACTTCTGACTATTTAAATAGTAGATTTATCTCATTACAATATCATTTACATCTTCAGTCTACTCTAGACACTGGAGATGAACGATCACATTTTGTAATACTTTATTAATGAAGTTGCTGAGCATAGGAAGAGACAAGCAAGGACATGATATATAAAGCAGAATCCATAAAGTAAATGATTGCTTAAAATGAACAAAATCTTACCGATCTATATAAAAAAAATAAAACGCTTCCATTTCAACCACTGAGGATAGACGATCATAAAGCAACTAAATCTGACCACTGGAAAAGTAAAATTAAGGAGAAATGTCACGAAAAGGAAGCCAAGAATGTAATGCCCAATTCATAAAAAGAAACAGGCAGTTTACACGCAAGAAAAAGTCTTTAAAAGCACAGCTGTTCACATTTCTGGTAATCTAAGTATTTCACGTTTGTCAGTGTTTATAAACAACTTGCAGTAAAAAATGGGGAAGAAAACTTTACCGCAATATTCATGGTGCTGAAAATACATCTCTCATTTCTGACCAAGACGTTTGTAACCGAATTTGTTGTGTCTGTCTCTCAGACAATGATTCATAACGAACTTCTCTCCTTCGACTGCACCGCCTCAATCAGCGTTTCTGTCTGGTCAGACTTCATTAGATCTACTTCCCAACCAAATTAATGATTTCCTGCCAGAGCTCTTAGCAAAAAGAACCTTCAATCATCTGGTGACTCCATCGAACGTCAACTCGGTTTGGTTTCTCTCCGTCAGCACCTTGTCATAAAACACGACCTCTCTTGCATGTTACGCGAGAAAAATGACACCCACTTATAGCTTTGCTATACAAATATATTTCTAACAAAATCCTATAAATAGTAAACGAAAACAGTCAACAGCCGTAATTTCTTGAGGACATGCAAACAATATAAAAAAAAGTGCAACTTTAATTTCACCACCGAGTTCCGACGAAAGGCACAAAGGAGCTTTCATGTAAAAACTGAAGATTTACTTTTCAATGAATGGCAGTCACCGACATAATAAAAAAAATATTATAAATATTATCAGAAGTAGAAGAATGCTTCATCATGGCATCGGAAAAAACAGGTATGTCAGCACTTCTCCAACAATCATTATCACAATCCCAGTTAGCCCTAAAACAGGAAAAATGCTGCATTCCAAAATGCAGCACTGTCAAGTAAATATGCACCTCCAATGGAGGGTAACTGTCGCTACTTGAATATTTTACAGTGAGAGCTGAACTACATCACACGTTCTAACAAATAAAATCAAAGTGCGACAAACAACACATAGAAAGAGAAAGGAGAAAAAGACATTTGCGTTTCAATTCCTTTGTTTTATAAACAGATGAACAATTTATAAAATACTATGATCAGATATCTGAAGATGATGGCAGGAGATATCGTAAGCTAAGTGCACTGTTTTGAAAACTTTAACTAAAAATGTGTACATAACAAGAAGAAGAAAGTAGTACAAATTTAACTCGACGGCCATCTTCTTCTACAACCCTGGTTGGATAAGCAGAATGCTAAAAACTCAGGCGCCTCAAGACAGAAGGCGTCCCAATGCGGCAAAAGAAATACCGAGGTAAAGAATACGTGACAAAAGAGAATAACAGGGAAAATAATTAGGATAAATATAAAATTAGCATAAGTAAAACAATATGAAGAACGAAAAATCCTTTGCAGGAAGTTTAAATTTCTGAAGTTCAAAAAATCCAACTACAAAATTAGGAAGATCATGACACTTGAGGTTCACCACAAGAGGAATATCACTCTCTGACAACTGTGTGGTACTGAACCTCTCAGAAGAGGGAAGAAAGTTCGAACCAGCAGCATAGCCAGGTCTTTGTGGTGGATGGTACAATCTGGGATGATCTAAATGAAAAGGATTATGAAAATAATCAAAACTTGAATGCAAAACGCACGTTCTGCTAACAGAACGATAGCGCCAAAGATTGATACTAGCATGAGGGATAAGGAATCAAATCAATCTCAGGTTATTTTTTTCTAAGATTGAAGATGAGAATCAGTCACTGAATATCAAAGAGGGGAACTATATTCACAACACTGTAAAACAAAAGAATAAAAACACTCCTAGACAAACACGTTTCCAAAAGATCCTGAAGGACCTTCACAGAGTACCAAATTTTCGTACAACAGAATGACAACCAAGGATCACATCTATATCAAATGTGCTGCATATTTTTAAGAGAACTCTCGTCAGTGAAAAGATCGGGTATCAAATGTCCTTGACCCACAAAGTGCAAAAAGCACCTCCTCTATCCAACTTACGACAGACAATTGAGGAGTTAAGTAATCAAACACAACCAAAGGAAAGACGTCATTTGGGTCTACACCCTCGGGTCAAGAGAGACTCCTAATTCCAAAAGACTCAAAAGATGACCAGACAATGAAATGAAGAATTGCTTGCTGTCAAATACATCGCATAAACTCTAAGCCACAGCTAGTGGCAGGGTAAAATAAGGCCATGGTAATTTAGATCTCTTCCTTTTCCAAAAGTCAAAAACCTAATGTTTCTCGAAATAAGTATATCTCCAATCGTCAATGAAGCAGGCTTTATCTTTCATTCAATGAAGCAAGATTTATATGTAATACGATAATAATCATAAAAAAGTTAAAGAATTCAACTTTCCTTCTTGACAATGCTTTTATTTGAATGAGCAATAGGGTCAGAACACTGAAAAGGTCGATGCCAATCCAGCTGAATTCTTATATTTCTCTCACGAGAGTAAGACAGTATTTTTTTCTTTTGTTAAATCAGTAAAAGCTACAGAATGCTCAGAAGTCACGGCTGAAGGGCCAACAATACCGGTGATAACCAGGGGAATCGGTGAATAGTTCCAAGCAATACAGCAGTGAAACAGTAAATAAAGAGAAGAGGGCAGAAATGACGCACAACGGGAAAGATGCCAGAGATGGACAAAAGAGCCAGCCCACAAACAATCAAGGGCAATGTAGACTTCATCGCGCATAACAATGGCTGTTGCTTGACAGCAGTCCTGTCACCACTATCAGCAAAGGCCCGAAGGAACACGGTGCCTGCCTGCTCCGTGCGCTATCAAAGATTTCCCTGGGCAGCAAAGCATTGCTGACATTTTTATCTGCAACGCCACTGTAAAATTATGGCTTTCTATCAAATTATAAAAATTACACGACTAAGCTCTTACAGAATGCAGAGACGTTTATAAAACTAGACATTACCAGACGACGTCAATATGACGAAAATTCTAGCTAGTATTTTTCATCCTCTCGTGGCTTCATGGACACTAACACCCATTCACGCACAAATGCATAAACTATGTATGTATATGTATACGTATTTAATGTAGATATACATACATCATACATACATAGCATATATATATATATATATATATATATATATATATATATATATATATATATACTATATGTGTGTGTGTATGAACGACACTGTCTTTATTAATTCTGCACCTAACATTTTCATAGCTTCAAATATCAAACCCCAAATAACCCACCAATACCGAAATCACTATATATTGTCTTGGGAATAATGACAAACGGTAATCGTTCTAGCCAGGACTCCAACCTATGCCTTTTGGTCGGAAATATGGTGACAGGACTTCATCTGCTGAACCATCAAAGTATATAATAAAAACAGCCCCAAATTACGAAGGTTCGAACCATGATCTGCGTAGGTGCATTCGTTACATATAACATCCCGTTGGGTACAAATTACTCCCAAGATATGGTCAGTTCGATAAATAACCGGTTATCCATTTCTTATGTATATACGTGTCCATGCAAGCGCATTAATATAACATGAGGCTACCATCTTACCTCAATATTTCCTCCTCCTGAAAGCGAAGAGCTTTTCAAAAAACTTTTCTGGCTTACCTGAAACAAAACAAAAATTTTATGATCAGAAAAAGCTTCATATTATTCTTTTGGAAAATGCTGGTGAATAAACAAAACAAAATATAAGACACACGGAACCTTGAAAGGAGTTCCAGTTTGACAAAAAAAAAAAAAAAAAAAAAAAAAAATCTTGGAGGAAAAGTACAATGTCATGAATGCCATCATCATTAAACCTTTCGTATCTTTAGTGTTGAAGTTTTAACTTTGTTACTTTCTATTTATTGATTATTATTATTTTTTTGGTAGTCTTCCAAAAGATTTCCGCTCTGACCCTTGTCCATTTGTTCAAGTTTATCCTAATTTTACTTAAGTCTGCCATTAAATTGCATTGCCCTCCTAGATCAAATTCCTGATTCCACCTCATCATCATTTTAACTTTATCGCTTGTTGTCGCGAACAAGGTCTCTAGAGATATCTATAGACCTTGGTCGCGAACACTTGGACTAAGAGAGGACGAAAACTTTCAGGCTGAATGCTACCAAGAATATTTTCTTAACGATGTTCCATCTATTACGACTTCACATTCCAATCCCTCCTAAATACCGTCATTTTGGAGTAATAAAAAGTAACAGTCTTCAATTATCTTATTACTTGTTTGCATAAATACGACCATGAATTATAGGTTCTTTAGATGCCACATAAATTCTAAGTCAGCACTGCAAGTGCACTTAACAATTTGTATACAATATTATTCTCATAATAAAAAAAAATCTTTGTTCGTTGCTGTTTTTCCTTTCAATACTATTAAGAGTAAATCTACTTCCAACATTTCCTCATTTACGGCAGAATTTCGCCAATGCAAAGCAAATACTAATTCAGGTCAGTCGCTCTTCTAAATCATTTGCTAGCCTCGATTTCTTACCTTACCAACCTCGAGCAAGAAGTAATGGGTTCTACTGAGAAGCAGAGATTAAGTCTAAATCCTTCATACATAATTCCATAAAAAAATCTGTTACTCTTAAAAACTCCTTTTTTATATGAATAACTGAAATTTTATCTTGTTCCCAAGAACTAGATGGTCTTCCAAAGGTATATGACACCATCAACAGTCTACACAAGGCTGGGGGGTCACAAATAAACGCACCACTGATCAGTTATTATGCAAAATTCCTAAGAACTGAGAAACATGCGTTGGCAAACAACTGAAAACGCGTACTGTATCTTATGAGACGTCGTCAAGGCACCATTCATCCTGAACATCCTGCTCTTCTCAAGCAATCTTAGAATACACGACTGAAGCCTTTTACGCAGCCGATGTCACAGCTGAATCCGCTAATCGATGAGACCGCAGTCTTGCTAGACTAAGTGCCAGATTTCCAGTCAAGTTAATACTGTTAGGGTCTGATTACTAATCCTATTTGGGAGCAAATGACAAAAACATAATAGTCGCTTAAGCGTTCCTAGTTCTTTGAAACTTTGAACACTTGTGAAAGCCCTTCTCAGTTACATGAATGTCATTACACATTTAATAATGATAAGAAGAAGAGCAACATAAGAAAATAAACGTCAAAATTGCAGTGCAACCCAACAAGTCTTTCACGTTTTGTTTTTCTTCATAGCTTCAGATAAAGATTTATTAACTGGCCTATGCTACCCGATAAGTAACCTATATTTGATCATAAAGAATCCAATATATTCATAACCTGCATCAGCGCTCACCTCAAAAACGTCACTGCTTTCATAAAATACACTGCTCTGAATATACGGCTTTTCCTTACAAAATAATAATAATAATAATAATAATAATAATAATAATAATAATAATAATAATAATAATAATAATAATAATAATAATAATCGGCAATACAATGGAGTCACTAAAAGAAATATCCAACCTTCCTCGCCCATGATGATCTGGGATCCTGTGGAGATTAGGACGTGGCAGCAACCGTTATTTCTCCTACCATTTTTCAGATGTTAAAGGTAATAATTTAAAAATAATAAACTGACATTATCCATTTGCTTTTGAGACATTTACTTTATGCAGGGATCGGATAAAACTATTATTTAGCATAAAGAAACTACTGGGATTAGTCACGACGTGGCCTTTAAAGTGGCTGTAAGACTGGTTTGAATACAGGTATTCCATATAAATATATCATTCCTACGCTATGTTCAAACTGTGCATCGTTCCCGACAAGAGAAGAGAACCAATCAAATGACAAGTAAATAAATAGGCCTGGAGTCTGATGTTAATCCAAACACACTGGTTCGAGCAATTCAGCTGACGATTCATGTCCATGACCGACTGTAGTTCTTCTTAAATAGCTAAAAATCTAAGTAATATACACAAAAAAAGTCACACGCCAGTCATTTTATGCAGTGCAGTTCTGGTTGCTGATTTGTGCTTACCTACTTTTCACCCTTTATCGTCGGAACAGTTCTTAATTGTACTATAAGACACGGAATAATTTCTTCCAAACATTCAAAAAGTACAAACATTTTCTACATCTCCTTACAGCAGATAAACCTAAAACGAACACATGCTTCCAGCAAATGATCTGCATTAAGACTAGCTCTAAGTGTCTTCAGAAACAGAAAAAAATGACAAAGAAACTTGTACGCATTTGCATGTGCATGAAGAGCTCGTCCAGCCGGACAGTCCCTCATGAAAACGTCCCTTCCACCCTACTCTCTCTCTCTCTCTCTCTCTCTCTCTCTCTCTCTCTCTCTCTCTCTCTCATGTAACCTTGAAAATATACCACAGCATTACATACTAAACCTGCTGACCGTTACTACGCCATTCAGTTAATATTTGTATTACAAATGGAAAATCTGAAAGTCATACTGCGTATAATAACAAGTTCTGAATGTGAAAAGTAAAAAGGTACAGGGAAACCAAAGGAATGCTATAAAGTATATATGGAGGAAAAAAGCATTCCATAAACGGTAAATGCCGACTGGCAACTCTGACTTAGAGGTGGGGCAAAAGCAGGAGATGAGGAGGACACAAGAAAGAAGCCACACATTGCACATACCCAAGTGCGCGCTCACCCTTATTTCTCTCTCTCTCTCTCTCTCTCTCTCTCTCTCTCTCTCTCTCTCTGTGATAATTAAAAAACAATGGAAAAGCATTGAAATTTACAAAATGAAAGCCATGGCATCACCACGATACATATTCAATGTTCTGAGGTGCAAAACGTTCTCATGTACGAAAAGTGGTAAGTAGGTTTCCAAATGAGTAATAGTCCCCAAGATATGAAGCAAAGCTTACAATTGGAAGGTAAAAACGACGCTAAAATATGATATATTAAAGTTGCTTGAAGAGAAATATATACTAAAATCAATTTAGTGTGAAAATCAAGAGACGGTGTCATTCAGTAACTACGATTATGCAGCAAAAGCATAACAGCAACCACGATACAACAATGGCAATGTTTCCCTCAAGAGTCAGACTTTGTCAGAGCCAAAACACATTCCAAACTGGACCGTCCTTCCGAAGAAAAATACCATCAAAATAAACCCGTTTCCATTAGGGTCTACCATGACACTTCTGTCCCAGATCCTCTCCAGCGTACTGCCAGACACAGCCTCTCATATCTTCTAAGTCATGGTTCCCCGAGGCTGAATATACTGGTTGCGCTTTGCTTATCACATCGTCTTTCCACCTCTCAAATTCAAATGCAGTTGCCAGGAACAAAATATACTACAAGTGAATCCCCCTCACCTTCACTCTAACGACACTTTCCCACGCACTCGGCGACCCTATCGGCTGGAGAGGAGAATTTGTGGGTCCTGAGATAGCCCCACCCTTTCCCATTACAAGCATTATCAGTTTCGATTAAGTATTGGCGTTCCATTCACAGAGGAGCTATTTTAGGCGTTATAATACAAGGTAATTTAAAAGAGCAAAGGTGCCCTAATTTATACTCTCTATTCAATCGGTAATAACAAAAAGAAATTATACGTGTCCAGTGGCGTTTTCCAGTGCCGGCAGCAGGACATTTGTGCTGCATCCCGAATATAATGATATTTCTTCATAATTGTACGAACGATGCTGGTGGAAAATGTTTGGAATAGTAATCTTCTTACGACAGGAAAGCCTTAACATGTACACCTAGAGGCGAGAGCACGATGAACCTTCATATGCACTAATAAAATGATCAAATACACATTTAAATCGCATTTCTCCCTCCGTTATGAGCAATATTTTGCCCGATGTTTAGACGGGGAAAAATACTTCTCTGCTTCACTGTTATTTATCCTTCGTCACACTTCTACGCTAATGATGAATCTGAGGGAATCCTGCAGACTCAACTCTATCCAATAAAGGCAAAATCGTTAAACATTGCGCTGCATAAAACAGTAAAGCGATATCCCTCGCATATCTGCACTGCGTCAACGTAAGAGTTCCTTTATTCCAAGGAACCGTCAAGCATACCAATACCCTTGTGCCCCGCCTTGCCAACTGTGAAATAACAGCTCAGGGAGCAATCGCCCACAGCAAAAACAATCACCGGCAAAACTACGAGAAGTCCCACTGCAAGCACTCAGCGCAAAACTCGCCCTCATTTAATTCAATTCTCGCCAGTGTTCTCAAACAATAATTAAAGAGGGTATGAAAATTACAGGCTTGGTCCCACTACATGTACTTATACTTGTACTCGGACAAGTACAAAATTTTGAATGATTGATTATACTTGTCATTATACTTCGGATTTCAAAAATCAATATACTTGTACTTGTGTCAAATGTAATTAAAAATGAAGTACTTTTAAGTATTTTTTCAAGTACAGCGCAGTAATGATCAAGCAAGTACTTTTACATACATAATTAAATCGCTATAACTACTTTTACTATGATTAAGCAGATTATAATGAGATATTTCACTAAATCGGTGCAAAACAATATGTAAGTTATCAAAAAATAATAGTAATAAGTTTACATCAAACATAGCTACTGACTTTCAGCAGTAGTAAAAGACAAGCTGGCAACTCTCCTGCCGAAGGTGCCTGGTGTATCTATAGCTTTGTTTGTTTGGATGGTGTTGGTGTTTTAACGTTGCATGGATCCAGTGGTTATTAAGCAATGGGACCAACGGCTTTACGTGACTTCCGAACCACGTCGAGAGTGAACCTCTATCACCAGAAATACTCATCTCTCACACCTCAATGGAATGCCCGATAATCATACTCGCACCCACCGAGGTGGTACGCCAACACCATACCGACCACGCCACATAGCTGAACACAACCACCAATAGGGGAGAGGTGTTTATATATATATATATATATATATATATATATATATATATATATATATATATACATATATATATAAATAAATATATATATATATATATATATATATATATATATATATATATGCATGCATATATAAAGTTCTGAAAATTTTGTGTTAACATCCTCAAGAATATAAATTAGCTTGGTATTGTGTCGTACATGTAAACATTCCGACTTTCATATTGAACATCAGTGTCTTGACTGCCATTTTGTATTAGGGATTTTTCAAATGACTGCTGGTGCGGCTACTGTATTAAGGCCCATAAATACAAATTTGTAAGAACACGGCTCAATAAATCATGTTTCTAGACAATGTTTTAGTCGTGTGTGTGAGTGTGTGTGTGTTAAAACGATACAAATAAAAGTGACAATTGACATAACCTGTCCAATAACAGCTGCAAACTTCAAACACCCCAATTGATAGTTTTAGAGCAACCGCAAATGTTAAACAATTGGGGGATTTGAATGTACCAACCAACCGGGTCGCTTGCGGGTTAAGCTTAATACAGTAATTATTTTATTTTTGATTTTTTGCCATTATAACTTACTAGTGTAATAATTTATTATAAATTTATAAAATTATAATTTTCTTGTAATCAATCGAAAGGAAGTATTACACTTTCAGTTTGTAGTGCAAATCTACTTTATATTATTTAAATTTGTATTATCAACTAAACTTGAAAATTTAATAGAATTTTTATCATGACCTTAATTGTGAGTTTTAATTGTGAGTTGGCTCACTTTTTATCACCTTCACTCACTATGCCCTCTGGGCACCTCTTAACGCCCCGCGGGTAGCATTTCTCTTCTTAGGTATCTGCTGGAAGGTAATGGTAATGAAGTATATAGTACATTGTTAAATACTTGGACTTGGACTGAAATACTAAGCAAATCTGTTTTTACCTGTAAATTTCTTCAGTACTTGTACTTGTCTACAAGTATTGGCAAGTGTACTTGAACCCATCCCTGGTAAATTATGTCTGAGTACAATGAGAATAGCAGAGATAGTTCCCTTCATTAGACCACGACGATCCTTCGGGGAATGCGAAGTGTGCTGTCTCCAAGATGCAGGGCAAACTAATACTAAATATCAAAGGCGGAAAATGATGAAGTACACGGTTAACGTAATAATAAATGTAACCGTGAGTTATCTCAGACAAGGTTACAGGTCTAACTGGGAATATCCATCGGGTGATATTTAACGTCAAATCAAAGTAATAGAGAAAGGCAAACGAGAGCGGTAGTCGAACAGACCCGATGAAAAGCAGAGCGGACAAAGTAACTGACGCCATCCCACGACATCTGACTCTCGCGGCATAAAGATTCGGTTACAACAAAGAGACAGAGATGAATAAACTTGAATGAAGAGAGATGAAATAAAAATGTATTTTTTGACTCGACACCACATCGCGAGTCACAAAAGAGCGACGTAAAGAGCATTTCTTTCGTGTATATCACATCAATTTGGCAGATCTAGCGAAGACGAGAAGGCGTGGGAGAAGCAACGTCATTTTGCACCTGATAATTTAAGTCACTTAGATGCCAAATATAGCCCTTCCCCTCCGCCTCCCTAGACTATCGTCACAAATTCTCCCAAAAAACCACCATTTTATCTTGCCTCCTTCTTATCATCTCTTCTCATCTTCCTTTCGACCACATTACATAAGCCCATATTACCGTTCCCACCAGAACGGAAAAAAAAAGAGCGTGCACGTGGGCGTATACGCACGAAGAAATACAAGTAACGCCAAGCGTACAGGCTATGGCTGGACACTCTCCTGAAAATTCTAGTTATCAGTCAAGTTACAAACGAGGTTCTAATTAACTTGTTAAATGAAAAATAAGTTTCTTAAATATTTCCTTTGTGCCTTTTAGTATAAAAAAAAATAGCCGGACAAGAAACATTTAAGTAGAAGGAGAGAGAGAGAGAAAGAGAGAGAGAGAGAGAGAGAGAGAGAGAGAGAGAGAGAGAGAGAGAGAGAGAGAGAGAGAGAGAGTGTTTTGGAAAAGCATCACCAACACATCTAAGACAATGATTTGAAGTCTCAAGACGAAAAAGAATTAATTCCACATTCTCAACTTCAAAAGTACCCATAAGACTCTAATAGATGATTATTGTATCTTATCGCCCAGCCATACACACACACACGCACACACACATACTTCAATGGTATCGGTCACTGATTTCGAAATTACTGTTTCTATTGAAGTTGATAGAATTATTTGCAGAGACTATCTATTTATGTAGACTGACTCTATCTGTACTTCCCAGGAATAAAGAAAGGTTCCTCTCGTTTAATCCATTGACCTCTTATAGTCGACAGATAGTTTATCGTATATCGGAGGCGTCTTCAGGACTAAATTACGTTTATCAGGTCGGCTACATTAAAAGACAGTCTCTCCAAATAATGCCATAGACTTCTACACACACACACACACACACACACACACACACACACACACACACACACACACACACACATATATATATATATATATATATATATATATAATATATATATATATATATATATATATATATATATATATATATATATATATATAAAATTTATAAAATATTGTACGTCTACTATTTTTCGTTTTGTCAGGAAAAGAAAAAAGGAGCAAACAATCGTAAATGTCTCCTTACACCAGGACGGAGAAAGTACTTTACGAGTAATTTGAGGCACCTCCTTCCTTCCTTCCACTTTAGCATAAATATGAGGACGAGGGAAAAAAAAACTTGCAGTGACGTCAGAAGGCCCGGAGCCTTTTCTCTATCTTTGGGCATTCTCCAAAAGAGAGAGAGAGAGAGAGAGAGAGAGAGAGAGAGAGAGAGAGAGAGAGAGATTCCTGTGGCAAAGCTACATGTATAACATGAGCACTGAATGTTTTCCTTTTATGAGCCTTTATGAATATCCAAGGAGCCGGACAGTGTTCCTGTAAATGACATCTTCAGATAACCTTATGAAATGTGAGCTGAATTTGGAATTTAGGCCAAAGGCCAACACTGGGACCTATGGAGTCATTCAGCGTTGAAATCGAAATTGACAGTAAAAGGATTGAAAGGTGTAACAGGAGGAAAACCTCGCAGCTGCACTATGAATCATGTGTTAGGAGAGGGTGGAAAGTAACATGAAGAATGAGAATATGAAAGTGAAGTACAGTAAAAGGAACGAAAGTGGTTGCAGCTAGGGGTCGACGGCAGGCTGCAAAGAACCTTAAGTATTGCCTACAGTGCACCGCACGAGGTCTAGAAAGTAGATTGTTTAAGTGGACAAATTATGTTCACATTCAATCCTTTGAAAGGTAATTTAGTGTTTTCTATAAAGGTTCCTATTCTTTTCTGTCCATAGCTTGGTCAGCATAGGCGTGTTTCGCTCAAGGCATTTGTTTGAGAAGAGTAAAATTTTGCATTTACCTTCTTAAACATAATACCCAGCATGCAACTACGATAATGTATATATATATATATATAATATATATATATATATATATATATATATATATATATAATGTGTGTGTGTGTGTAAAATCACAAACTGCTGTGTTATGTTCACTCAGGAAAACACAGCACTTCCAAAAACAAACACCATTATATCATGTGAGCATCACCTCGGATTATCCATCTTCATTTCGGAACACTGTTAGTCTCTTTTCTCCTTAGGCACCAGCATCCCTCTCCCTTATCAACAGAGCCTGTCACATATCTTCTTCGCTAAAACCGGTCACACGCCGAAGGAAAAAAAAAGGGCATTTCTTTTTCTTCCTCTATTTTCTGTTCTCCCACTTCCTTGCTTATTCTCTACCAGCGCATCTCCTCTTCGTTTCCGTAATCCATTTTCTCTCTGTATCGAGGCTTGAATATTTCCAAGTGTTCTTTTTTATATTCATTTGCATACTATTTCTCATACTTTTCAGATCTCATCTCATTTCTAAGACAAACTCCTCCGTTCATAAGCGACATATTTGCTTTTAGTCACGGCTTCTAATGATGCTAAAATTAGGGATGTGACCATGTTTCGGTATCGATGAATGGCCGATACTTTTGTCATTAGTATAGGAATTTAAAATCCTTCTAGGCGTTCTAAAATGTACATATTACCAAAGCCCACCAAATAAAGTTTGGCATAAAATTAATTTTCTGTACCTCTTTTCATTTCTAGGATAATTGTATTGAATATTATCTTTAATAAAATTAAAATTGTAACTTAGTTCAGATGGTCCAAGTCCATTATGAGTTGGAACTTGCAAAGGGATTTGTGCTTTTTTTTTGAGTTGAATGTTTTGTTGATCTATACCTGAGAAACAAACTCTGGTCATTTCTTAATCTTAATTTTATATATGTACCGGTATCTCATTTTTCTTGGGATTACTTAATAGAACCAATTGATGTACTGTAATGAGGCAAAGGATTAACCTCTCCGTTACCAGGTCCTTTCATAATCTAAATAAATGCGTCTGTTAACTGTTTCTAGCCAGTATATAAATTAAAACTTAGAATAAAAGTACATATTAGTGAATTCCAGTAAGAACTATGCACCTAAATTGTTCTTACTGACTGATACCGATTTTCCGAATAATTTTTGAACCAAAACGGGTCGATTTTTAGTTTTATCATGGCTAACGCTATCAAATGCTTTAGAGGTGTCCAACAGTATAAGAAGAGATATCTTTCTTTCGTCCATGTTACTATAAATTTTCTCTGTGAGCTTCACGAGTGCGGTTTCGGTGGATATTGGGTTTTTGATAATAAGTTATTTCCTTCAAGATTATGCATGAGCTGAACTGCAATTATTTTTTCTAATATCTTAGATAAAACTGGTATAAGTGATATAGGCCGATAATTTTCGACTGCATCTGGGTCCCCGTTCTTGAAAATGGTATTACATGAGATAGTTTCCAGTCGGCGGGGTTGAGACCAGTAACAATGAAGGTGTTTACTATAACGGTTAGGTAAAAACTTATCACGGGTAAGACATCTCGTATGAAACGGAAAGAGATACCATCAGATCCAAACGCCTTTGAGTCATTCAAATCCCTCACTATCAAGACAACTGTATCTACGTCAACATGTTGCGGTCTGAAAAGGTTATTCTGCCTTGAGGTATAATACATAGTATCTATAGTGGGCAGATTATTATTTACATTCAAGATCTGTTGAGAATTTTCGAAGGCCAGTCGACCTACATTTGTAAAATACTCGTTAAATTCTTCTGCTTTATCTATCTTATCTTTATAATCACGGATGTTTACGTTACTGTTTGTGGCAGGGATCATTTCATGAACAATTTTCCAGTTAGTAGACAAATTTCCATGACAGTTTTAAAACTTTTCTTTAAAATGTTCTGCCTTCTTTGTTTTAATAAGTCGGTTAACTCGTTTTTTATGGTTTTTATAAGTATTTCTTAATTCTAAGTTTAATGTATCTCTTTTTACTCTTTCATGCAATTCGTCTCTTGCTTTCATTTGTATTTTAAGGTCATGACTTATCCATCCAAGGAGTCGAGGGCCGGGTAATTACTTTCGTTGCACATGGGGCATTCATTTAAACTCTCAATAAAACACTAGTAAATATAGAAACTTGAATATTTACATTGTCAGTATTTAAAATTTGATTAAGATTAGGGGTTCTATTTAACAGGATATCACAGAACGCATTTTGATTATGGTGTCTTAAACTACGAAATGTTCTAGTTACAGGCTGCCTTTTTGGTTTTGAAATATCTCTTTGTAGTGATACCAACTCATGATCAGCGACAGGACAAGGAACTACTTCAGCTTGGGACATCATTTCTGATCTGTTTGATGATAACATCTAGCAGTGATGAGCTTATGCTTGTAATTCTTGTAGGTTTATTAACTGCCTGATGGAGAGAGAGAGAGAGAGAGAGAGAGAGGACGAGGGAGGAAGATGAGAGAGGAGAGAGAGAGAGAGAGAGAGAACGCAAACTACAGCCGATTATGACAATCAATCCGCAAGTCTTCCACAAAATCGGATAAAACAGAGACGGGGACTATTCGTTCCCAAGCGGACCACCTGGTCTCCTCCCCCATCTAATTACCTAGCAGAACCATTATCTGAAGCTAACCGATTACCATACGTCAACACGCCTATTACTTCACGCTTTCCGCCAACCACGTCTCAGTCGGCGTCAAAGCCTCATCAAACTCCATCATCGTTGGATCTCGCTAATACTTTATTCGGAGAGAGAGAAAAAAAAACCATTTACTTAGTCTTTATAATGCCGTCAAAATCCTACTTCCCCTGAATTGTTTTTTTATCTTAAACTTAACTCTTGAATAAGGTTACCTTTATCGATATCCCAATCTTTATGGGTGACAAAACATGAGTTTTTCTCCTCTAGTGTAATTTCTTTAACAAGGTAATAATTATTCCGGTTTTTCAAAAATCCAAAAAAGGCTGACTTGTACACATTACTTCAATAAAGCGACGTACGCCAATCTCTCTCTCTCTCTCTCTCTGCGCACGCGGAGTCTTGACGAGCGACCTGATCAGCCAAGACCTAAAGAAAGGATCTCGTGATCAGAAAGCCAATCCTGGTTCAAGTGTTATTACTGGTGAGCTCAAACGTCGTGATGTTTGAATCAAAAGCAACATTAGATTACCTGGTGTCACAAGAAAACTCAACGGCGGTGTCCTTTGACAACTAGCCTTGACGTTCTATCATGTCTGTCACGTTTATTAACATGGAAGTTAGATATCCAAGTATGAAGAACTCTCTTCATGTAAATAGGTACCTTAAGCCAGTTATTTTCTCAGAAAAGATACATCACCTTTCTAGACGAAGTCACTTCAGAATGACATTCGATGTTATCAACTTCAAGAAAATAATCTGAAGAGCTCAGGTTGAGGCCTCTCAGATCTGCACTGCTCTGCCTTTTCGGGCGTTTTCTCCGATGAAGCTTCTTCATCACAACGTACCAATAAACCAATATTCATTAGAATAATAATGTGTCATTTTCCAAGTTGAGTACAAAATATGGCCTATAACGTTCTTCTTTAACGAACCAATGCATAAATTTCCATGTGGAAACGTAATACGTTTTCTTCGCTTATATCATATCACAGCAGTTTTAGCAGCCTCCTTCATATTTTCATACAATGATCTTATTCATATATATAATGTAATCTTTTTACACGTAATTCTGCGGAAGATTGCTTTTCAAGTTACTGGCGTAGTAATCGTTTCAGCTTTCCACAATAATTAAGAAAAACTGTCATGTTCTATTTAAAAAAAATAGATTATCAAGAATAATTTATCAATAATAATAATAATAAAAATAATAATAATAATAATAATAATAATAATAATAATAATAATAATAATAATAATAATAATGTTTTGCAGGGCTACTGTAGCATAATAAACTTGACTGAGCTAAGAACACTTGGGAGGGCAGTTTAAAAATCTCACACTTCGGACAGAGCAAATGCACTTACCACTGACTTTTATTTTTTTTTTATTCTTAACATGTTGCAACATTCATATAGAAAACAACATTTCTCGACTAGTTCATTCATTACACAAACGGATTAAAAAATCTCCCCTCCCCCCAACCATTTAATGTAAGTAGTAACCGCACTGGCAAAGGGAAATGGAGGAGCACTCCCACCTAGAAAAGAAAGCCCAAGCCCACAACTCCGAAAAGAAGCAAAGAACAGTGAATGGCCCCATCTGACACTTCAAAACTGAGAGATGCTTGAGCGTGCATACAAACTTTCCTAATTGGGACACACCACTCGAGTTCGCTGAAGTGATTTATATTTTAAACATCTTTCTTATTCGCCGCCATAGTGCGGTCGCCCTTCTTATTCAAAGCCATCATTTCTCAAAACCCACTCGACAGGCTGAACATTCCGAAGGTTCTCACAATTTAATTTGTTGGAAGTGGCCTCTATTTTACAAGGAGGGGATGAATGTCCCAAACACACCCTTTCATTCTTTTATATTCTGAAAAATCCACCTTTAAAATTTATCGACAATGAAGTGGAAAAACTACGAGAAATGTCTCGGAGCTCTTTAACAGGAAAAACCAAATACTCAACAGCAGGAAGAAACCCATTTCTGACACCCTATCAATGAGGAAAATTCCCAAAGCCAATAAAATCTCCTAAAATATAAATGCCAGACACAGACAGCCTGTCTAAAGGGAACACAACCTACCACTTAGGAAAAATTCTATGATGGGCACAATTTACTTGGAATGACAGCAAGAGACTGGAGCCCAGAGTTGTATCAAAACGATTCAGTCTTCGTATACAGTATCTACAGACAGATACTCAAGGGTTTTACCTTCGTCGCTATCCTCAGCAAAGGACCTGAAAACTGAATTTATGAGACAGACAGAGCCTCAGTGCGCAAGAAGATTTTCGTACAAAGTCTTCCGAGATCGAGATTAAGAAGATAGAGAGAGTAGAGAGAGAGAAAGAGTGAGGAGGGAGGGAGATTCTTTTGAGAGAGAGAGAGAGAGAGAGAGAGAGAGAGAGAGAGACCGTGTACAATAATGACATTGCAAATTGCAATTCACGCAACAAGCAGCTTCAACTATAACAATGAAATTAAGTCCCTAATTATCTTTATACTATTCTCTAATGGTTTTTCTGCGTAACAAAATTCGTATTTTTTTCTGTTATGGAAGCACTTAAACATAAAACGGCAAAGATAACTTACAGCAATAATTATATAGAGTTTTAGTACCGGAGAAACTATTATGGAACTTACCAAAGACTTACGGACGTTTTCCCCAAACGAAATAAACTCATTGTCGACAAATCTTAAATATCAACAGTAATTAAACGTTTGAAACTCTGCGTAATTACTGGATGACCATTTTATGGTTTTCCCTAAATTGAAATGATGGAGTTTAATATGTTAAACTCATTTATGGATATTCAATTGATTTATGGTCAGTCCATAGAATAATACGTATAACAAAATATGCAATAACGACGTGGCTGGACTACTTATATTTAATTAACGACACGCTGTTGAAGACGAAACACGTTTCTTTGTACTTCAAAATACCTCATTCTACTCCCGTCTTCGAACATAATTAATCGCAAATATCTTCTACCTCAGGAAGAAAAGCAACAGAGCAAAAAGTTGCGTTGTTACGGTCCGTGAAACTGTGTTCCGTACCAAGAGGCGGATCTTGGTTTTTTATAAATCCATCGAAGATATCTTATGGGCGATATTGAGCCTTTGTTTTTATATTATACATGATTCCTAAAATAGGTAATATTCAGCATGACGCTAAAGAGGAATTCACAAATATCACTCATAAGTAAAACTATCTTGGAGCACCAACAAGGCTACAAAGGATACCTAAAATTATCATGGAGCACCAACAAGGCTACAAAGGATACCTAACAATCAGCTTCAAACGAGTTTACAATTTATTTATAGATCATATATACAGATCAATGACTTGGACACGAGGCCAAACACACGTTTTGACAAAATCGCAGTAATCTCTTGTCGGTGACAGGGCGGCGAGGGATCGAAATCTGAGTACCATGAAAGGAAAATTCAGGGCAAGTTAAATCTACAAGGTAAGCTTCACTCATTTCATATTCTTCCGCCAGTTCAGTTCCCAAATATGCGACTGCAGTACAATCATAAGCTTCAGCCATATCAGATAAAAAGAAACGAGGATTTTACAGCATTTAATCCATAAAATCATCAATGAATAAGATTGAATGGATTGAGCAAGACACGATGGCTTCGACCACCTCCCCACATCCTACTTGACTCTCAATGAAAGGGGAACTGCTGACAACTTAATACCGAAAATAACTTGCATTACACCGCAGATCCCCAAGTAAGCCATAACATAAACCAGCATTAGTGACTAAGTCATGTAAAAATGTGTCGAAGGAATGTGGTGTCGTGACACGCCAGCGTCATCCTTACAAGGGCAGACCGTTCCACTGGGTTCATTGAGTAACTATTGAATCGAACTTTCTGGGACATTCGCCTGCATCGAGACACCAAGATTTATTCAACGAATAACAGGTTACACAGCCATCGCAATCACTTTCACTTGTATTTCCTAACAAACAACAAAACAAATGCCAGATATTTAAGTTACAGAAGGCTAAAGTTCGATGCAAGATATATATTTATACTAAGACTTGAGTCATTACAAATGCGAATTAACATGAACAGCTACACCATAAACAGTCTGGTTTTCGTAGCAAATTGCCGAGCGAACGACTAATAAACGTTATTAGTACAGTACAATAACCTATACTTCCAATTCTGATAAAAATGAATCTATTTGTCTGATAAACAGTAAACGTACTTTATGATAATTGCTGAACGAAACCAAGTAGCTCTGAACTAAGAACAATTAAGGACGTTAAGTAAATCCCAAGCATATTCTAGCAATAAAACAATGACCGAAGCATTCGTATCTTTCTAGTTGCGCCACAACCCTTAAAATGCAATAATACACCTCTACTTTTGGTTTACATAAAAAGAACAGTTAAAAAAAACAGAGAGAGAGAGAGAGAGAGAGAGAGAGAGAGAGAGAGAGAGAGAGAGAGAGAATAAAACTTACAAACTTTATTTCTGAAATACACTCACGTTGATACAAACATATCAAGTTAACATACGATGCCAAAGCAGGCGCAGATGGAGTCGCCGGCTCTCCCTTCTATGTTGGATGATGATCTGCCATGATGCCTCCAACCGAGAACCGGACCTACGTGGTGCAGCCGCACAAACCGCGATCAATTTATTCCAGCCCTTGTCTCATTTTGTCTACTCTTCTCATATAACCACCATCTTACTTAAACAAGTTAACCCTCTCTCGCTCGCCAAATCTCTCTCTCTCTCTCTCTCTCTCTCTCTCTCTCTCTCTCGTGGCGCAGTGGTAAGTGGGCTCAGATCACAAACTGAGAGACCAGTGTTCTGCCTCTGTTGACCATAGCATTGAATTGAATACCTGGGTGTCGATTGGCTCTGGTCGGTCGCACAAGAGGAGGATAAACACTGAAAGTGTGTTCAGTGATCCGTGAAAATATATGCCATCAAAACAAGAGGGTCACAAGGTCACATTCTTACTTCTCCGGGGTGAATCCGTTCACAGAATTCCTCTCTCTACAAAATATAAACGGACGCAATGGAAAATCAAAGCATAAACAACAAATTCGCGTAATTGACCTTTACAAGTATCCAAAAATGCTAACTTAAAATAGTTATACGTTCCTTCTCAAAAAGAAGCCACAAAACAGAAAATCTTTTTACATATCAGTTTTTTCCTCATCAAGTAACAACATTAAAAAATCTAGTCTTCAAATCAAAATGGTAAGCGCAACGACTCCTGAACTCTGTGTGTGTGTGTAGGAACATATTATAACTTTTGTTATCACTTCCAAAAGCACTGTCCCAATGCAGGAGCACCAGTCATAACCACCAGCAGTCCTGCTACAAACATTTAGCCTCATAACAGCCAAAATCCTGAAATGGCTAGTCAGCTTCATAAGAAATATTTATGCATGGCTATGAAAACTCAAAAGTTAAAAACAGTAACTTATATATATATACGTATATATACATATATATATATATACATATATATAAATACGAAATATAATAATACTAATATATTATAATATATAATATTATAATATATATACATGTGTGTGTGTGTGTACATGCACAGGGGTTGCGTGTACATACAGGGGATATGCATTACCATCCCTCTCAGAGGTAAATTCGTATGGTGACACCTCACACCATATATATACAGTGTGTTTGTGTGTGTGTGTGTGTGTACTACAGCGAGGGGTGTCAAGGTTTCCAGGAGGGTGTTACGGATCCACCAGCATTAGATACCTCATAATGGGTTCCTAAATTGCAAGATTGGCAATAAATAACAGTGATTTGAAATGCAATACCATTAGAGAAGCTGTAATTGGCGCTATGAGGACTGCGATGACTCAAAAAGACAAGTGTTGCTAATGGTTGAGAGAAACGTAACGTAGTCAATAATACTTTGAGGCTGTCTAATGGCGTTGGATTGAAGAACTAATCTTCTAACATGTAGCATCTTCACCACGCTGGCTTACGAAACTAACTGACAATGATATGGGTTTTTTCTTTATAACAGATCATCTCACAATCAATAGCTTCTACCAATATTCTCCCCGCCGTTTTCACTCAGAAATGCAGTCATCCAAGATAAGAAAGAAGTATTAAATTACGAGAAAATACTTAATCATCACGAGATTGAAAGATCTCTATCGCGAATACTGTTGTCGTATCATATTTTTGGCATTTAGGCTAGAGGTTTAGGTTACAAGAAATCACACCAATCGCGTATATAGAACAAACTTAACCTGAGTCTTGCCATTCCTCCATATTTTCCTCGATTAAAATAAATTCTCACTCACTCAACCACTGTTTGATACTTATGAAAGATGGCTTGTACAGCCCTACCTTTACTTCACACTAAATTTTCAGTTCTAACATTTCTTCCAATGCAGTAACGTATTCAAGTAAAACTGAAGTGTGTGTGTGTGTGTGTGTGTGTGTGTGTGTGTGTGTGTGTGTGTGTGTGTGTGTGTGAGTGTAATTCTCCCAAAGTGTTCCTTGGTAATTATCTACTTGCGACGCCCGGTCGTTTAAATTCAGTTTCTAATCAAGTGATAACGCGTAACTGGATTTTAAATGGTCATTCAGTACAAACGGCTATTATCGGATTAACATCCTCGGTCTCAGTCTCTTTCTTTACCACTGAATCTAACGTTTTCTCTGCAGTTTCATGTCAGCAGACCAATCTACTGCTTCCTTCCAATATGTATATCTTACGCGCAGGGTTTATGGCAGAAGGCGCAGTGGTCTTGCTTACAAGCAGTTGATGAATGAATCGGCATTTCTTTACTGGGGAAAAACGGGTCTCGTGGTCTAACCGGTAGCACTGTCGTCTACAAAGCAAGTGGTTTCCTGGGCTAGAGGGAACAGACGGGCCCCATCCATTCACAACACCTTTTCTATCTCCACTTGCTCAAGCAGTGAATTATGCACCTGAAAGGTGTAAAAATGTGTTGGTCGCAACCCTGGTCAAATTTGGGTAGTGGGGAGAGTATAACCTTATAAGACTTGCCGTGAATTGAAATGCTAATGCTTGGTGGAGTCAGTCCTCTTGGGGAGAAAGGCCTGCTGTGAAGCTTGGTGATTAGTTTAAACTGCGCCGGCATTATGACAGTATAAGCACTTGCCCCGAAGCACTCCGTAAGAAGTTTGCTGAGGTGTGAAAGGAATTAAGCAAGAGGCCTGGTGGGGACCTCCACACTCCGTTTTGGCATACAAGAGGGACAAGTCGTGAAAAACATTTGTATATACCCTACACACACAAACACACACACACACACACATATATATATATGTATATATATATATATATATTAATATATATATATATATATATATATATATATATATAAAATACTCTGGTTTAAAGCTGAGGACTATATTTCGGTGGACTAACATCCACCCTTATGAAGTAGTGAATGACAGAAGGAGTTACATTGGCGAAAATATATAGGTGATTCCCGGGGTTGCCGCTAAGCCGACGTTGGTTCTGTCAATTTTCTTAATCCACTTCCTCGTTGCCTTAAGGAAGATATTTGGTCAGAGTCCCAGGCTCCATATTGCGCATGTTCACCCGATATATACACACATATACTTACATGTATATGTTTGTATATATAGTTATAATCCCTCTGATCTTGATTTATATATCATACACCACAGGGAAGAAATGAAAAACGGTTGTCAATCCTAAGCAGTGTCTGCTTTATTGCTATGCCATCTTCAGAGGACTGGTAGAAATTGGCAACCATTTTTCATTTCTTCCCTGTGGTATTTGACTGATATACTGTGTGCATATATAATATATAATATATATATATATATATATATATATATATATATATATATATATATATATATATATATATATATATATATATAGAAGCTGCCACTTCGCTGACCTTCAAGAACCTACACTGAAATCTATACCAGAGTTCCAGACTATGGTTAACCAGCAACTTGAGATGCCAAGTCTACCTTCTCAGTCATAGTCATCATCACTCGCCAACCTTATCTACTCAGCCCGAACCAGACTTTCCTTACCCATTCCGACCTGGCAGCTCAGAGGCAGCAAATGCAGCATTAACAGCAGAGCGACAGCAGCAGAATTCCAACACCAGCGACAGCATTCCACAGCAGTAACATCATGACTAACACAAAGCACGGCTGGAAGGAAAAAATGGATCTCTCCCACCCACATATGGAACCTCATCATTTGAACGATATTCGCACCGAAAAACTTTCAATATGGAAGCCGGGCCACTCGACAAATCAAACACGAATAATAATGACAGAAGAGAGGAATCGCTGATGGCAGCAATAGCAGCAAGTAATAATTAATATAAAGAAAAGAAAAGGCCGGACTGAGAATTTTTAAAGTAATTGAAATGTAAGAAAGCGAAATGAAAAATTTATATATATATATATATATATATATATATATATATATATATATATATATATATATATATCAATTCAAGCTACAAATGTCCTTTAATATCTAAATTCACTTTACCTCCCAAATGGGGGGACGAAATTATTATCAATTAAAAAATTCCCCTTCGGTACATATATGAAAATATATCATTTGGGAGGTAAGTGAATTTAGATATTAAAGGACATTTGTAGCTTGAATTGATATATAAAGGATGGATCACGGTTCGATGTGATAATTATTCATATATATATATATATATATATATATATATATATTTATTTATTATATGTAAATAAATTGTTCTGTTAAAAGAATACGTCTCAGGTATAAAAGGCCCATTAAATACACTCTGCTTTAAAGCTAAGAACTATGTTTCGGTGGTCATACTACCACCCTTATTACTAAAAGGACCTCATTCGTACTGGAAGGTATCTAGCAGAATTATTTATTCAACAAAGTTTCAAGCTTTCAAGGACAAACACACGTCATTACCAAGTTTGTCCATGAAAGCTCGCAACGTTTTTGAATAAATAACTCTGCTAGACACCATCCTCTTTGTACTATTGCAAATATCAACTTAGTATGTGATCAGTTATACATGTGTATGTGTGTGTGTTTGTGTCTAATCTTAAACTGACACGGTTGTCTCTCCTAAGATCGACCGGGGATAAATTTGGTAGCACACTATTTTCTTCGACAATGCATCCACATAAGCAATATCTGCATATTCAACAATTTGCCTAAACATCTTCCTCTTGGAGAATTTAATTTCCAAACCGGGTCAAGTGCAAGAAAAGGTTCTACTATTTCTCCCCCAGAAGTAATAGTATTCAGACAAAAACACTGAAAGAAATTTGTTTTATTCATGGCGGAAGGAACAACAGCGTTGCAATGAGTATAATAGACTTTTTCATTATAAAGGCCGAGCATTTGTGTGTGTGTGTGTGTGTGTGTGTGAGAAAGAGAGAGAGAGATTTTCCTTACAGTTGAATAAGAATAACATAGAATGCTAAATCTTCTTTTGCTTCATAAAAATGGTATATAAAACTAGAGATATACAGAAAAATGGTATCTATGACTAGAGGTATAAAGAGTAAAATCATACATACACATGTATACATACAAACTAACCTTCTAGTTAGCATGTTATAAATTTCTTTCTCCTCCAAAAAACTCAGCATATCATTCGAACCAAAAACGAATTTATAAGAGATATGGGAACTATACAAAATTGTCCTTTTGCAATATTCTTCCATAATTTATAATCAATATGTACCTATACATTTTAGTATGCAACAACTATAATTTACAGCTAATACACTCCGCTGGTCAGGATTTGCTGTTTTAACAATTTTATAATCCCTTCTTTTTTGTAAATATACAAGAATTAGTGCGAGTCATAAAACATACGAGACATGAACCTCCAAGTCCTTTAGTAATGCCACTCAAAGCATTTCCTCTCACCCTTCAAAGCATAACAGCATGAGACAGCAAATATGTAAATGAGATGGCACTGCGCATTCTTCCTAATCAAATCATTTAACTCCTCCAGCAGGCGTCACCCACTCGCTGCTGCACTCCTGACTGCCATCCACAAGGCCTCCTGTGTGTTTCTCTAGAAAAAGTCTCTGAGGTACTACATAAACCTTCTTCCTCAAGGTGATGACAACTACTCCTCTAGGAAAGTCAGTCGCGGTGTAGAGAGAGAGATTCGATCGTGTCTTGGTTGCTCTCAGGCACATCGAGGGGATTTCAAAGTACACAGAAATGGTCCCTCGAAAAGTTTTCCTAGTCTTTAGAATCAAACTGGATACCCATCCCATCTCTCTACCTCAGCGAAGTAAGGGGTCAAACCGTCCAATACTCACTCTCTCTCTCTCTCTCTCTCTCTCTCTCTCTCTCTCTCTCTCTCTCTCTCTCTCTCTCTCACACACACACACTATGGTTAAAATTCATACCAGTACAATAAAAACTGGACATAACCGAAAAAAAAGGAGCTTCTAGACTAATGAAGAAACCAAGACAAGATATTATACTACGAACAAAACTACAATAAAAATGCTTTACAAACACTGTCAAACAAAAGTACCCCACCTCAAGCAGAAAGAGAACAAGAAACGTGAAAATTCTTTCCGATATCGTGAATTATCGATAAGAAATTATCAATCACAATATGTTAAGTTCTTGATTCCATCATTCCTTTTGCCAGTGACTCTAACGCTAAATAGAACTTTGCAATATCAGTAACACGTTTTCTCACGTTAAGGACTTTGTGACCTGTACCTTAAAAGTGCGATGTCCACCGGCACTTTTGCAACGATGAAGACTCCTTTCTTACCTGTTGAAAGAAAGAGAAACCTGGTTTAAGTACATTAAGTTGATACAACGTGAAAAAATAAATTTCTCAGGAAAAGTTTTATGGTGATACATCAACAGGCCACTATCATCTGCTGTAACTGCAAACTGTCAAGAAAACAAACGTTACAAGACTTGTATAGCTGGTCAGCTGGTATAGTGGTTACTGTCGTGGTTGCCACTCAGATGTCGCGGGTTCGCGTCTCTCCCAGGCCGATGAAAAATCACTGGCTCTCTATCATGATCAGTTACTGTTGCAGTGTGGGGTCTGAGGTGGGAGGTTAAAACAAACTCTCAATAACCCCTGTGTGCTTATTCCATGTGAATAGGTTTCATCTACTGAAATAATATACTAAACAATAGTCGTGTCTCTTCAAAATAAAGAGCGTTGTGCGGGCGTCTCAGGTCTCCTCCTTTGAGTACTGTAATAGCCAGTCACCATTCGTCAAACCTGATTCAACCGGTAATCCCTCAAAGACTGCCATCTCCAGTGGAGCAGGTAATAAGAGATCAGATATCTAAGTCACTTATGTCAATAAATAGTAAAAAAAATGTAAACTTTGGTGAACTGGGAGAATAATTTTAATTAAAACAAATTATTATTATCATTATTATTATTATTATTACTTGAAATGAACAAAGATTCATATGAAACAAAAGTAAAATTGCCTTTGACTCGCAAACCAAGCTCCAAAAGAAAAAAATGCTCTCAAGAAAAGAGAAAACAAGAGCATAGACCATCAACCATCTCACTAGGGTAGTCTTTCATTTGCTCATTAATGGTTACGAAAATGTCTGTGTTTGATAATTCTTATGTTAATGATCCCAGTTAACCAATAATAAGTAATTATTTATGTTTGTACATTATAATAATAAGGTACGGTAGCCTATCATTTGCTCATTTATAGTAAGGAAAATACTTTTGTTTCAGACAATTCTTATTTTTGCGACCTCAATTTAAATAAAATCAGTAACACTAATTATCTATCTTTATTAGTATAATCTCACATAATATGTCTTCGATCGTAGTAAATAACATGAAATAGTAAGGTTATGTGGCCCTCGATACCGACGGAGTCGCGACTAGTGGTCCTTTGGGAAAAAAGGTTGCACACCCCTGGCATTGAGTAACCAATAAACACCAACATTTAAGAAAGTATGCAAACAAAACCAGCAGTGCAAGGTTGAAGAACTGAGACAATGGTGGAAGGGGCGTCGGAACATTATTGCAGCATCCCTGAAAAATTCCAGCTTCTTCATTACTATTATATGTCCTGAAAGACCAATTCGCATTGAATTCTAAAAGGAATGAACGATCTCCTGGGAGAGTGATGACAACACGCCAACGCTACTGAATGTCGATACCAGAGATTTTGAACTCAAATAGTACGTACTTATTCTTCAAGTGCAGGTAATAAAGGCCCTTATGGCTAAAACACATACAGCAAGGTAATGCTCTAGTGTATCATAATCGACAATGTTGGGAAGGAAATAACGATTTCGAGCAATCGCGTCTAAGACAAAAGAGATCCAGGAGAGCTGATCACACCCAGAGATGAGAACCTATTCCAAGAAGCCTCGAGGGCAGAGCCTTCCGGCAGCATCTGATGACATCCTTCTCAGGTGTCAAAACGGCCGAAGGTACCACCAGGTACTTCCATCGTCGCCAGTCTTACCTTTGCAAATCGCATCAAGGAGAAGCAGCACAGCGAGATCGGTTATTCATTATTTTTCGGTTTACTGAAGTTCATTCTCGTTTCCCAGCCACTGCACCATTTAATGATCCATTCAGGAACAGTCAAATATAATACATTCTATTTTTTTGCATACTTTATTATTTTGCACAAAGGTTGCCCAGCTCAGAACAACGACAACGGAGAATTGCTCGCAACTTCGAGTTGCCCAGGTGGCAGAAGCTACAATAGAGTTTGGGTTAAAACTCGACTAACAAAAATATGATATAGAGAGACTCAATCTCATATTTATACGGAAGTGTGGTCTGATCAGATCTCTGGAAGGGGCGAGTTCAATTCCTTTCCTTGCACCTAAATGACAGGAGGAAAACAAATGGCCAATGAAAGCGAAATGGGTCCTGGATGAGGACTACTCCTATAATGAATTTAATGGCTGCCATCGTAACTTTCCACACAGCTTCATCG
>NC_087215.1:39584601-39614601 GCF_015104395.2 Macrobrachium nipponense
ATATAACAACAACTTACCAACTACTAATAAACGTAAATAGTCATAGTTCATTCTACTAATAATCAAATATCACTGATAGTAATATGCCAGCTGTTAGCCAGTTACTAATTACAATGGTAATGGAAGAGTAGTACCTGCAGATCGGTGATGAAAGTGAAATGTGGAAGTTGTTTTGACGAATTATTTGCATAAACATGCCATAGCATAGAATATGCAAAACAGGGCTGGAAGGTTGAGGAATGCTGATGAGAAGTAGTACAACTTGTGTATCAATTTATTTTTGGTGAAATCTCGATATAATTTGGTTCGGATCCCACAATAAGCTGTAGGTCCCGTTGCTAAGTGACCAATTGGTTCTTAGCCACGTAAAAATATCTAATCCTTTGGGCCAGCCCTAGGAGAGATGTTGATCAGCTCAGTGGTCTGGTAAAACTAAGATATACTTAACTTATTTTTGGTGAATACTTTTTCTTGCAAAATACTAAAACGCTTGTTTA
This sequence comes from Macrobrachium nipponense, assembly GCF_015104395.2. Classification (NCBI taxonomy): domain Eukaryota; kingdom Metazoa; phylum Arthropoda; class Malacostraca; order Decapoda; family Palaemonidae; genus Macrobrachium; species Macrobrachium nipponense. The sequence goes on from NC_087215.1 coordinate 39,585,099, forward strand.
TGGTTAAATTCACAACATCAATTGGACCTCGGGATATTTGATCTGCTGATTTTTACATATGAAAATTTGTAATATGTAATACGCAATATGGTACCTATAGTGCAGTAAAAGGTATGGAAAAAAAATAGTCCTAGTTAATTCGAAACATTTTTCTCTTATGTTCCTTTAAAGCTAGTGTTCAACATTCTGTACTGGGCAAAATAAATTCATGTACTTCATACTTACTTTGAGCGATTTTTAAACATTTTGTAATAATTTTACACTGAGCAACCATAAAAAATTCCACTGAATGCAAACCTGGTTCGTGAAAGTTTAGCGTACCTTTGCGTTTCATAAACTAAGGAAATAAAATGATGCACATTGACATATATGTGTGTGTGTGTGTGTGTGTGTATATATATATATATATATATATATATATATATATATATATATATATATATATATACTATATTACTGGTAACTTCTTAGGCACGAAGATATAGTAATTCGTTGTATTCCACATAGGAAAATGAAAAAGGTACGTCTCAGAAAATGCCCAACAGTTTCGTCCTCCAATGGACCTCTTCTTGGAGTGTTTATTGAGGAAAGGTACATATATATATATAATATATATATATATATATATATATATATATATATATATCATTGTAAATCTTTTATATATATTTCAACCAAGTATGAAGTAAAACGAACGGTTCACAAACTAGCGCGCACTTGCGTGTGAGGGTGTTTTGTGGAAACAGTAAAAGTAAAGATGAAAAAAAAAAAAGCCATCGTAAAGGATAATACACAAAAGACAAAAATTTGTAAATAAATATAAAAACCGACCATACATTTCTTCCCAGGAAGGCATTCATTTTTCATTCCAGTCTTTCATTAATGATTGAAGCCACTTAATTCCAGCAAACTGGCTCTCATTAGGAGTCATAAATAAGGCATCCCTTCATTAGTATCTCATTAAAATAATGAAGCTCCGCCCGAACTTAAGTGATCAATAAGCCTTCCTCCTCCCAAGGCATCCTGTCCTCTCTCTCTCTCTCTCTCTCTCTCTCTCTCTCTCTCTCTCTCTCTCGTGCTATGCGGAAAGCGCAGAGATTCCGACAATTCCCCGACGGCAGCAGCCGTCCCTTCAAAAGCTCTCGTTCCCCGTAATCTCTCACAGGACCAACGGGACGACTGCACCTGTTACTCCCTCTGAATTCAAGTTGACCGAGATCTGGTGCTCGTTGGTGCTAGCAGTAGCGAGAGGTCTTTTTTTCTGAAGGGGTGGAGAAAGAAGGGAAGGGAATGGAAGGGAAAGGGAAGGGAAGGGAAGGGAAGGTAAGGTAGGGTAGGGTAGGGTAGGGTAGGGTAGGGTAGGGTAGGGTAGGGAAGTGAAGTGAAGTGAAGGAGGGAAGTGAAGTGAAGGGAAGGAAGTGAAGGGAAGGGAAGGGGAGGGAGAGGAACTGCTGATAGTAGCAGGTCTTCAGTGCCAAGGGTTGGTCTCAAAAAGGCTGGCGCCACGATGCCACTTGTCTCATTATTCTTTCCTGTTCTTGCACAGCCAAAAGTATTTTTGCTCGGCAGCGCCGCCAGTAATCGAAACAGTAGTGGAAGTTTCACTGTCTAACCGGGAGAAAAACATGCAGATACTACTCTCTTCAATTGAAAAATGTTGGTATTCGGAGCTTGCTGAATGCGAGAGCAGTGACCTTCAAAGTAGACACTTGCCAACCGATTCTTATCGTATAAAGGTCCGCGTTTCCCAACACTTACGTATATTTGCATAACTAAGATACGATCAAAATGAAACAACCACAATACATCCTTATAACCTCGCTCCTCCCGGATAATCTAATCTTAAATCTTAGCATTTCCAATACGAATGTCATTAAAAATAGTCGAATCCTTATGTAACGAGAATAGGTCATGACCCTCCAAGGCCAAATAAAAAAATCAAGTAAGCAAATAGTGGTAAAAACGTCCAAATCTAAATATGAGAATTATAAACAAGAGTTCCAGTGATGGAAGAAGTGTAACGGAAATTCCTGGCATTCACAAAACGGGAAGTCGAGCTCCACTTTTCCTCAAACAAGTTATGAACTGAATGCCAAATGTTCTCTCACAATGGTGCGAGATTTCCATCAGACGTCGCGTTCATCAAGAACTTTTTCGTTCTTCTCGGGTCTGGAACCTTCTAAATCTAGAATATATGCCAGTGAACGAGCGAAGTATTAAGATGTTTATTTCAGTAAGTTACACAATGGAGAACATATTTGTAGAGAAATTTATCCCATTCTAATTTCAAACGCACGCTACAGCATTGTAGGCTAATTTATTAAAGAGAATTACACGAACCCATTTAAATATTTAGGGTCGTAAACATGAGGGAATATCATTCGTGTTTCTGTTGTTTCTCTCTACAAACGGCGTCTAAACTTTGGGGATGGTTGACCCAGAGACATGAGAACAAAGCAATCATTTTTCCCTTAAAACCTGTCCGTGTAACACGCGGATACTAATCTACTGTGAAGAACGACAAGGTCAGCGCAATTTCTAAACTCCTATTTACAATCAAAAGAGACAGGATTTAAATGAAAATGATCACCAGTTAAAGTAACATGCAAACCTCCGACACAAAGAACTTGCATATCATAATACAATGGCTAGACAAACTTATCAGCGTCGACAACAAATCACATATATAATAGGTTGTAATTTGAAAGTATTGTACAACCTGACAAACCTACAAACAAAAGGTGGTTCTTGATATTATCGGCCGGTTATTCAGAGGAGGGAAACTAGCCTGCCACAAGAGTGACCGCAGATCATTATTGGCCTTTTCACATTTCCAGCAGGACATACGACACCGAAGCGTTACGTTACAAATAATAAATTATGCTTTTTCTGCCAGGCATAAATAAATTTTCCTGAGGCCCATCAAAGCCAACTTCAATAAAGAAGTGTCTATAGCTCCAGGTCTAATGTCACAATATATTAGTCACTGAAACTGTCTACAGGGGATGGGAGAAACACATGGCTGCCTTACGAGAAAGACAAGTGCAACAACATGAAACCGAGTGTAGTCCAAAAGTATAGAACTGCTCCTATAAAATAGCAACACAGATCACGTCCTGCACAAAAAAATTACTAGCAAATCTTTATGAGAGATGAATATGTTTATTAATCACCTTTACAGAAGATGAAAAACAGATGGGAGCAATTCGTAGCGGTAGAATGAAGAGGAATCAAGGAAACTAAATAAACACGCGAGACTTCCTCTGCGGCAGAATACGAAGTCAGGAGTTAATTATAGTGGCTACAAAAGTTGAACACTGTTAGGAGTAACTTGAACCTAGATTAGGCGAGTCTGCTGAATGACGATGAGACGGCTTCGCCATCAAACTCTCTCTCTCTCTCTCTCTCTCTCTCTCAAAATCAGGGAAGAAACATTCTTTCTCGGAGGATAAAAGAAAGCGGCGAAAAATACAGAGCAGAAAAGGCGTTGAAACCACCAGCTACTCCATTCCACTTAGCTGGAACTTTCAACCCCAAGAGGAAATGCGACACTTATTGAGACACATCGAAGAATAACATGTTTAACAAACTGTTAATTACAATGTACAACCAAGTAATACTTAAACACGTTCGCAATCAAACGGGGATTCTAATGAATGTATATGAGAGAGAGAGAGAGAGAGAGAGAGAGAGAGAGAGAGAGAGAGAGAGAGAGAGAGAGAGAGAGAGAGAGAGAGAGAGAGAGAGAGAGAGAGAGAGAGAGACTTCTTTCGAACAAGAAATATACGACATGAAAATTGTAAAGATAAGGAACAGGACCATAAAACAGGTAATAAATCAACGATCAATAAACGCAGAAAGTTCACATGAAAAAAATTACAATAAATAAGGATTAATAAGAAATAGGATAAAAGGAACAACCGATCCCACGGCAATAAAATAGCAACAACAACAAGAGTCTAGTTCATGGCATCGATGAGTGAAACGGCCTCCAGGTATGAAACCCCATTACGGTTCTCGGTATTAAGCTTTCACACCTCCCTTGCGTTCACTAGCCCAAGGACGGGAAGGAGTGGCCTTCCTGCCATCCAGGGCAAATCAGGATAATGAAGAAGGCACAGAAAAGATTCTACCATAAATATAAAAATAAGACTTCGTACCCATGACTTCCTCCTTCTTTAACACACACACACACACACACACACACACACACACACACACATATATATATATATATATATATATATATATATATATGTGTGTGTGTGTGTGTATGTATGTACTTATATATATATATATATATATATATATATATATATATATATATATATATATTATTCGAGCTACAAATGTCCTTTAATATCTAATTCGTTCTACCTCGGAACTGATATATTTTCATATATGTAAACCGAAGGGGAATTTTTTAGTTGATAATAATTTCGTCCCCTCATGGGACCGAATCGTCCAGCGGACAGGAACGGTGGTTCGATCCCACGAGGGGACGAAATTATTATCAACTAAAAAATTCCCCTTCGGTTTACATATATGAAAATATATCAATTCCGAGGAAGAGCGAATAAGATATTAAAGGAGATTTGTAGCTCGAATAATTTATATGAATTACGGTGATGTGATAATTATTCATATATATATATATATATAATATATATATATATATATATATATATATATATATACAAAACGACAGGAGTAAAAGGACATGTTTGAGGCTTTTATCCTGCAGTGTACTAGCAACGGCTGATGATGATGACACACACACACATACACACACCACGCATAATGATAACATACACACACTTCCACGTGACCATCATCAAATATCAAACCCCAATTAAGGTTCAGGAACATCGGGTGTGCGCTGCTATCTACCTCTTCCCAAACACATTTATTATAAACAGGATAGGTAGTTCATTCTGCAAGCATTCCTTCTAAGGGAAAAAAAACGTGCAGATTATATTCATAATAGTTTGTTTGCATGGTCAATAGTTCGAGCCTGACCCCGACCTAACTCCTACAAACAAACACTGATTTACATTAGGTTTTATATATATATATATATATATATATATATATATATATATAATATATATATATATATATATATTACATATATATATATATATAATCTATTTTCTTCAAGTAAGTTGTTCGCTCCATAACGTGTTACTGTTCCGATTCTCACTTACTATCTAGGGAACGAGGGTGCTATAGTAGATTCACATCAACCGTGCATTTGATGTCTAGGCTAGTCCCTTACGACGCTCCTGATTGGCTGTTGATAAACCAGTCACAGGGCTAAAAACTCTCAGTCTCTCTCGAGAGTTCACAGAGGCAGAATGTATGTTCCACCTCTCCTAAAGGATACTTTTGAAAGACGTATCCTTCAGGAGAAGTGGAACAGACATCCTGCCTATGTGAACTCTCGAGAGAGACTGAGGGTTTCTAGCCCTGTGACTGGCTTATCAACAGCCAATCAGGAGCGTCGTAAGGGACTGGCCTAGACATCAGATGCACGGTTGATGTGCATCTACGATAGCCCCATGATGCTCTCCATCCGTTATTGTGATAAAGGTACCTAACTCATTGCCTAGGTTAGCAAAGGAGGAACTCGCTTTAACCGAACATGCCAGGGAGTCAAAATAGTCCTTTAATTAACTACTGAGCCAGGAAAATGTAATAGAAGACGGCAGGAAGGTAAAGCCAGGAATAAAAGGATCTTTCCAAAAGGTCTAAAATAAGTGTCGTTGGAAGTAAAAGTTATCATATATGAGGAAAGTATTAAATGTGAATAACAGAAAGATCTAAAAGCTGTTGAAATCATTTACTTATGAAGTATATAAAAGAGTGACAAATTCTGATATATGTAATAAGCAATGAATTACTGTCTGTGGTGATTTGGTCAGGAGAGATGAATTGACTGGTGAACATTGCAGTTAGGAAATCTTACAGGGAGACCAAGTAAATAATAATAATAATAATAATAATAATAATAATAATAATAATAATAATAATAATAATAATCAGCGCTATCACTCCTCACTTCAGATTCTACCTTTCCTCACAGACCAATACAAAGACTAATTTCTTCTAAATCCAATAACATCCGATTCGGGAGCAAAAGACAATTTGTCATTCAGTAAAACCATCAAAGACAAGCCAGCTATGACGTATGGTCACAGATTCATTGCAAATTCCAAACAAAGTGGAATGGGGGGTAAATAATAACAGCCAAGCAATAACCATTAGTTTGCCTCTAATGGTCATGTAGAACGAACCCTTGGGCCCTCTGTGACCTTCCTCGCCAGACTAGGTATAACTACGCCTGAACAGAAATGCCACCAAAGAACAATTCCATTGGAGGAGTAAAATAACTACCCCTACCTGGATGGACTCACCGACGTAGCAACTTGACACTTCCAGGGGAAGCAAAAGGTAACATAATCATGTCTACTGTAGGTATTTTCTGGGGGCAATTTTAAACTCTTCGCAACATTAGACTTGATTAACCATTTACAAAATACCAACCTGGATAATCACTAACTATTTAGATTAAGGGTCAAACGCGCTGTTCAAGTAAAACAACCATGAAATACATGAAAATACAAATGAACACAAGAGCAAACATAAAAAAAATCAGTTAAATAAAAAAAAATATATATATAACTCACGAACATCCTGATCATTCACTCTGTCAAGATCACGCTTACTTTGTACCAACAGGATTTTGATCCAGGGCAGCCCGTAAAAGAGAGAGAGAGAGAGAGAGAGAGAGAGAGAGAGAGAGAGAAGAGAAGAGAGAGAGCGAGAGGGAGAGACGAGAGAGAGAGAGAGAGAGAAGAATAGTTTTCTTGCAACAGCCCAGCAACTGATTTCATTTCGATGGAAAGAGTGGACGGATCATGGAAATATCATCATAAAAAAAAAAAGCCAGGCACAAGCGAATAAAGAATAAGGGACGTCTCCTGACGACAAATAGCTTGATATATTAATGGCATTAATTATACTGTGAATGTAATGAAGACTTGAGTTTAAATAGGTTGACTAACAATTACCGTAATAAAAGAATGAAAACTTCTAGAATATAACTTGTGGCTGTTCTTTGAGCTGTTTAGGATGCAGCCAACTAAAAATTTAAAATGTAAAAACAAACATAACAAAATGTTGAATAAAGGCCCCAACATCCATGAAGCATAGCTGTGTGTGTGTGTGTGTGTGTGTTTGGCCTACGTTATCACCTGTACCTTTAGTTATTCCTGAAATTTAAACGACAAATTTATGGAAATGGGATGGCAGACATGAGCTTCAATATATAAGATAATGAAAGCAAACCTTGCCCTCCAAAATAATGATGGACTGAACAGACAGAAAAGGAAAACTGGGACTCGAATAGAAGTAAAAACACAACCCTACTTCGACAACATCCCTATCAGGGAAGGGCGCGCCTGCGGCGATTCTATCTACATGTCCCAATTCGCTCTGGACACGAAAATGTACTGGTTATTTTTCCAAAATCGCTATAGCTATACACAAATATTTCAGGGGGACAATCGCATACCCAATTTAAAATGATAAAAACATCCAAGCGTACAATAACATATAAGTCTAAACACAAAATGGAGCCTAAAATAATATATATAGAAAAATCACTGCTTCATTCGTTGGTTTATTACTATTATCTTGTCCCCTTTCCTTCATAGCCACGTCCCCATCTCACTCATCCTGATATTATTAGCAGAAGCAGAACCTCTAAAAACACCTTCATCTGATATGAACTTCATCTCCCAGATATAAATCACAAGTGTCTATATACGCGTACAGACACTTGGGCATAAAGAGTTAAAATGCTTGAAAGTTTTGTAATAAATTGTAATGCAAAAGACCTTAAATTTAAAAGTTATGTATTTCAATTTATATATTTGGATAAATGCCGAACACACACCATAGTATGGCAGAGGAAAAGTCAGGCTCTATATAGTATGTATGTGTATATATATATATATTATATATATATATATATATATATATATATATATATATATATATATAAACATATATATATATATAAAAGAGAGAGATTCATTACTGGACTGGGATTAACCTACAGATAGCGACAGTTGGAGGTCAGCTGACTGGACTGACTCTCTTCCCTAGGAAGAACGAGTACTTGCCTGAAGGCACCTTTTCCTACAATACGGATGGTGAGAGTATGATTAGACGACAGATTAGGGGATGAGGTGGGAGAGAGGGGGAAGGGGGGGAGGGGTAGGGTGTAAAGAAGTGGGAGAGGGGATTCCGTAAGTCGTAAACATCCTCAAACTTGAAAGGCTAAAAGAGGCCTTTCAGCACACGCACTTGCACGCCTGCCCCTTTCGTGCAGCCTCTCTCTCCAAGGTACAACTTTCGACCCCCGCCCACTGTCAAAACTAACAATTCCTCTCAAGCTCTTCTTAAGATCGCCCTACAGTCATATTATCGAGACAACCAAATTTATTCTTAACATATCTTTATAACTATTTAGTGCGTGCGCGTGTGTATGTATGTATTTAACTTAATGAATAATAAGAAACCAATGTATGTTCAAGATGAACTGTAACTTTAGTCTCAATATAAAATAAGTTTCTAATGAAATCGCGAACACAGGAAAATAACATGATTCATCGTAGCATTCATAATACATACTGTTACATAAAGTCTGCGCCACCAAATCTTGGGGCAATCGTAAATAGATACCATTACACGGGAAGTACTTAGGTTCATCAACTGCGGGAATAGTCCTCTGAATGCACACAACAAATGGCCGACATACGTAGTAACGATAGTGAAGATGAAAGTAACAGACAGGCGCACACAAATATATATATATATATATATATATATATATATATATATATATATATATATATATATATTAATACATATATATCACTGGCTCACAAATTAAAATGGATGATTTTATGAGAAAAATCAAGTAAGAGCATAAAATTAAATAAAAAGTGTAAAAAAGACATCAAAATGAGGTTATAAATGCTTGGTTAACAAGAATCATAAAAATAAACAAACTCACTATTCGATGACTCGAGGAACGTAATCTGATTATTCAGAAACATTCATCTGAAGGAAAGCGAGTCGTAATATAACAATCCTTCCATGAATTCGATGAAAGCTCCCCTCCACATCAAGAGCGCCAAAATGCAACAAACAGAATACAAAAGGACTTCCAATCTTTGATATCTGTGTCCACCACTAAATTCCGTATCTTATTTCTCTTCTTTTCCCCCTTCCAATGCCATGGGGAGCGGGAGACAGAAGAAAGAATAATGGTATCAGAGGAGAAGGAAAGAAGGGATAGGGAAATAATGGTCCGCTGAAATTGCTATGTGCAACAAACTGAGATCTCGCCGCCGTCTCTTTACAGATTCCCCTGGAATTAGGGAGGCCTTGCTCTGGCCGGACAAGTGGAAATGCAGCACATAATAATAATAATAATAATAATAATAATAATAATAATAATAATGTTAACAAAATCACAGTCTCGTGAAAACAAATTGTTAAAACATCCACAATAATATATTAAAATATATTTCCATGTAAAAAAGACTTTCGAACAGCTGAACGGTATTCCTCATCAGTGTAGACGTTGTAACGTCTACAGTGATGAGGAACTACGTTCATGTGTTCGAAAGTCTGTTTTTTTTACATGGAAACATATTTTGATATATAATTGTCGATTTTTTTTAACAATAATAATAATAATAATAACCTTACGTAGGATATGAGAGAGAGAGAGAGAGAGAGAGTTATTCAACCCTAATTCAATTTACCCGGATAAAAATACTCTTCGCTTGACACCCACTTGAGAAGGCTAAAGGGTCTCCACTTATCTTCTTATCTGTTCACCATTTGCTGGATGGCCACGATTTACATTCCGAACTTCGACGTCAGTGCAAAAGGTATACGAGTCAGGATAGCTGGTAAGGTACACATGATCAAAAATACATACAACAGCATTTCTCTGTCTAAATAACTAATACCCCTGGGGTCATCCCCTCTAAAGGGAAAAGGCTTATGGCTCAATATATCTGCATGTATGTATATGTATATATATGCACATACATGCAGATATATTGAGTCATAAGCCTTTCCCATTTAAATATATAATATATATATATATATATATATATATATATATATATATATATATATATATATGTAAAGAGGGAGAGAGAGTATGAAGCCTTTAACCCAGCACTACGTGGTTCCCAAGAAAAACAACACATAGATCATAACCACATTCATATTTTTCAGCTACTGGATGAACTCATTGTGTATAAACCTTCCGTCTGCACAATGAAAGCCATATTAATTTCCTTTCTTATTTTTGCAAAAGAGTACGTATATGTCACTGTAATCCCTTAAAAACAGAGTTCCTGACATAGTTTGTTAATGTTCATTTACCTGGGGCTCAGTTGTTAACATTATCCTGGCATTCCATGGAATGATATATATATAAATAAATATATATGTGTGTATATATATAAATATATATATATATATATATATATATATATATATATATATATATATATATATATAATATATATATATAAGCAAGCTAGACTTTTTATCTTTGGAGTTACCTAGCTCTGTAATAATTACATTTCATGTGTTCGTCACCAACACCCGTCGTTCTCTCGTTTTTTGAATCTTAAGAATTTTTGTCAATCATTACCCTGGTGGTTATAATAAACTAAGATAACAACACCAAAAGGCAAGACTAGTAACGTAAAAAAAAAAAAAAAAAAGAACACTATTTATAAAACGCAGCCAAATTATCCAACACTATTTTCAATAGCAGTCATAAAGGACACGGATTTCGATCGCAGCCTCAAACAGCTGACCGGACACTAAACTGAAGGATCAAGATGAAGGTCCAAGGGCTGAGCTGGAATGAAGAGCGCACAACGACCGAAGGACCACCTAAGTTGTACAAGAGTAGCAAAGGTTTAAGTGAGGTTTAGACAGAAGTTAGTCGAGGAGAAGCAGCACTGAAAGGGTGAACGCCCCCTGAGGGATAGCACAAGGGCCACTGAAACCCGACACTAGACTGGAGGACCAGTTAAGGAGGCTCAGTCCTAAGTAACTCTCAGACTCTTAGGGACACAAACACACACGAGAGGAAAAGATCTTCACCGAGCCTTTTCGAAAATAAAAAGAAAAGGACTTCTTAAAATATCACGGCATTTCTTTTCGCTTGGCTTGTTTCCATTTTCGTTATTCAAGTCAAATTGACCAATTTGCTTCTAAACTTTCAATCTAATGTCCTCATGCAATTTCTTACCGGCCGGAACGAAGCATCAAAACCTTTTCCTCACCAACGTTCCTGTCCCACGACACAAAAAGTCTCCCTTTTACTGCATGATCAATTTAATCATTTTACTGAAATCCAACAAAAAGACGTGAAATTTCGGAAGTTGCTTTCCTCCTCCAATTCTGAAAATCTTTCTACAATTTCTTTGCGATCTATTAATATTTTTCTGCCAACTGACTAAGCTGAACGATCTGGCGATTGGTTAGATGGTCAATAATCGGCAAAGCAAGTCACAGACATTTCCCAAGGAAAATCATTGCAAATGACAATTTTTTTTTTTTTTTTTTATCAAGACGGATTCGCAAGTTACGCTGTATATATTATTTTACTCAAATACATAAAAGTCTGCTTGACTGCATAACATTGTTCCATTTATTTCTTACAAACATACACAGTACATACATAAATGCATATATAACCACAAACACAGCTACAAAATTGCTTTACAAAAGGCATCGAAAATGAAAGCTAACTAGAAAGGAAACTGCAGGAAAAAAGAACACTTACAAACTATATTATATAAACGATATCAATCTTGCCAATAACGACATTCATCTGCGCTCTCTCGTTACTGACCCCAAAACAGTATTACTAACCCCGATCATTTTTTCCATCTTATTTCGACTAAGAGAGCAACATTCTTCCACTATTTCCTCGAGAGCATTTGCCCTCGAATTCAAGCCAGATCAAGTATCTTCTTCCCCTCTGCCAGCCAGCTTACATTACTCACTGGAGGTATGACATTCGCATTCCATGGAATTCAAGTTAGTAAGACCTCATCATAGCGAGTTGCTTTAATTAATTTATCTCATTCTTTAAAAATTAAAACGAACACAAAAACAAACGAGTGTCACAATGTTGCCTCAAAGCCAAAGCTAACATTTATTTTAATAAAAATTTCATATACTTACGTTTCTTTCAGAAAAAAAGTCAACAACCTACATATTCAAAAAAGGAAAGCCAAAACCCGTGATGCTAATTGAATGTTACGATAGCTCTTCCTCCTTACTTCCAAATGACGCATGTTTCGTTGTGGGGAATCTAGTGTTGAGCAAATTACAAATTTCGACACAAAATGCTTCGTATAGACCTTCGTTCGACCTATACATCCATGTGTAAATAAATTTGCTCATTTGAAGGCTTCGTTCCTTTTCTAGTGTAAAGTCACTTCACATTTTACAAAAAATATATAAATAAACAAAAAGCTTTTTATTAATACATCTTTAATCTTCAACACGGTTTTCTGTTTTTTTACGGTGAATGACTATAGTGGAAGAGATCATTTAAAAAGGACTTATACCTAGATCAACTAACTACAGTTGATAAGTTTCATGAAAAAATATGAGAGTTAATGTTGGCATTAAACTAAATCCGATTATTTTCAAGGGATTAGGAACTGGAAAAACGTGATACAGATCACAATACTGCTGAGTTCTGTCTGCACTCATCAGTGTTAGTATAATGTTTAGGATCATAACAGAAACCAACCGTGGATACAAAAAGCATCAGTTTCCGGTTTGGGGATATGGCACTATTCAAAAACTGAAAAACCATCATTATATCACAAAATGAGGCTAATCACAGGCTCTAAAACACAATTCGAATCAACTGACCTTATAACAGATGTAGTGGGAACAATAACTATGTAAAGAACAAGAAGTCCAGAATAAGATAGTGATTTCTTAAGATAAAAGTTTGTCAATTCTCCACCCCGAAATACCAAGACTCTCAACGGAGACGCGTAAACGGCCCAGAAAGAAAGAAAAGACCAACTACTATATATTTACGTGAAGAGATGGAGTCATTCGAAAACTTCCTTTCCACTTTCACAAAAACTTCACGCGAGAAATTTCCATTTTCCCCCCGACAGCTGCTTCTCCAAGTCGCGACACAATCTGTTATCATTTGTTTACAACCAAAGTTTACTGGAAGAGGAAGGACGCGCTACTTGATTCCTCCAGTTAGGACGGGGAAACAGAAGAAAAATAGTCACGCTCGAATGCGAGATGAGCAGCTCCGCCGAACGCGCTCATAGCTTTCATCCGATTTGAAAATACTGAGGACGGACCGAGAGAGAAAACCAATCCTTCAGTAGTTAGAAAATACTTATGATAAAGGGACTTCGATCAACAGATATCCCTTCTTCGTCTCAATTCATTCGCATTAATTGACGTCATTCACAAAGAATATAAAAAAACCTTACGTCACGCTACTTGAATCGTCAAATTATCAATGAGAGGTATCCATTAAATACAAACATAATTCCAAAAATTATAGCCAGATTCTTCCCACAAAACAACTGGTGCTGAGTCGTTCAACATATGAAACACATTTTATTGATTATGCACTTACATTTAAGAAGGTCAAAATATAAGTCTTCTATTAGCAGCTACTTTTAGAAGAAAAAAATTCATCTTTATAGAACCTTTACTACATCTGTTGGAGTCTGATATAAATACGACACAACATTCAACCTATAGCTAAACGCGGACCAAAGGCAGCCTCATTTCCAATGAAGTTTGATCGACGTAGAATCAATAGAAAAATCTACTGGTACACTCTACTCACACTGACGACTGCGCCAGTAGGGCAGGATAAAGATTGAGGAGCCAGAGTGGGAGAGGGAGGGGGAGAGGGAGGGGTGAGGCGAAGGGCACAAGGTGGGGGGGAGTGCGTGGGAGGTGTCAAGAGGGAGCATAGTTGAGATGTGGGCGTGGCACTGCGGTACAACTAAAGTCAGAAACAACTCGGTGGAGTGGGCGGACCGCTTCATTCCTCCGAAGAGGAACAAAGCACAATTTACAGGATGGGTGATCATGCAGTACAACTGGACCATAACAGGAAAACTGCTGGAGGCGAGACAGTGTCTTCCAGGCCTAAACTGAGCACTAACCAACCTCAGTTATACAATATTCATGTCATTTGCAGAGGACAATTATTAAAGTAATTAACATTGAGAATTTGCATTTATCAAAGTTAAATTAATCCTTACATGTACCGAAACTAATCTCTTCAACTGCAAAAGGCTGGATACTACTGACAATCCCCTCAATGCAAAACCTATATCCAAGTAATATCAAATTACCTTTAAATGTTTAACGAGCACCTGATCATGACTCCAGGTAATCTGATGCAAGATTGGAATCAAATAAAATGAGTTATTTCAACCTGACAAATCGATACCAAACGCAAAAAGGAAAATGCTGAGGAAATAGAGTTCTCAAATTAAAAAACAATAAAAAGAACATTGAAACGCGATTTTCCTGTGTTTTCTGTCCGTGAAGGACCTCAAGAAACCGGATTGTGTAGTATCTATCAGACACAATGCTTATATTAGGGTGATCAAAGCACTTTTCGTATATGTATTCTCTATACTTACAAACGAGCGTACAAAGACGCTGCATCAAAATTTCCAGATGAAAATGCACTTTTCAAATCTACAACGATCACAAGGTTTCGGAAAAGTGGTCGAAAAGTTATCACTTCAAGGAAACACTTCCTTTTTGTAATAGAACGAATTTTGTTCTGCTCACTTAAATTCTCTCCAATATTAATATAAAATCAAATTTAAAACGTACCTGCATTGTCAATCACTCTTCTAACAACGGCGAATATAATTAAAAGGGTCATTTCAAACTCGTCTTTTAGCTTTCCCAATATCACTGCTTCTAAACAGTCCTTCAGGGAAGGGAAATTTTGGAGGCCATAAAAGAATCCCTATTCCATGAATCAAAAATTGGTCGGAATGAAATGTCCTCAAACAACCAAATCCTGACCTACAAAACTAAGAGGCCATCTCGGATCCTATTCGCGATGGCGGAAGCGTCATTTCTATCTCGAGAGACTATGACGGCCGAGGTTACATCGTCCTCAGCAATAAAAATCGCACATACCACGACGGCTACAATATACAGCGAGCTGTATTCACCCGCTCGCTGTCTGACGCATTAGTATGTGGGAGGAGGAATGCCGGCTGTGACACAGCGGAAGTAATGTGTGGGCAGATTCACAATAAATCTCTCCACGTTGAATGAAAAACGAGTTCTGAAGCGAATCCAACACTACAAACACACACACACACAAACACGAAAACATCAAGTCATCCCCCCCCCCCAACGGATTATGCATATTCCAAGGGTTTTACAGACATTCCACCTTCAGCGTATCGACTTGCAACATCAATCAATTTGAATTTATTCCAGAAGGCGGCGGGAAGCAATGAGTGTCATGGTTTTCTTGCATGTTCATTCTCAAGGCTTCGGGGAATAAACTTATTAATGAAGAAAAAAAAGAAACAAAAGAAGAAAGAAACAAAGGGAAATGTGTGATAATCACCACCTGAATAATAGTGTCAAACCACAAACCAACACCCAAAGAATAGTTTTTTATATTGTCACAATGCAAAAAAAAAAAAAAAAAAAAAAAAAAAAAAGTCGTGCTCACGAATAATACCTTGCAAATATTTACAATGCGTTATTAGATGTGTGTGTGTGTGTCTGAAGAGAGAGAGAGAGAAAAAGGAGAGAGAGAGAGACGAGAGAGATGAGGAGATCGAGGAGAGAGAGGAAACTTTGCTGATGGCCGCGTTCCAGCCAGGGCAACGCCGTAAACATTGGCCATCAATTGTCAAAAAGCCACAAAGCAAGTTCAGTATGCTGATGCACAACATGACACTATCGCAAGGCTAAAAAGGCGCAGTCTATTATCGAAAATAGACAAGGCGTCCACGAATTCATTACTTCGGGAAGAAGGAAAAATAAAAAGAAACGAGAGAAAAGTGCATCAAGAGAGAAAGCGTTCGCTTCATCACCACTCAATTCAGTGAAGGTCTACGCCATGAACTTATATTTAATTGGTGTTATTTTTATTATCAACGCCAAACCACAACTGCAATCGTGAGCTGGCGAAATATATGACAAAAAGAAACTTCGGCCACAGATCTAACCACTGGTTAACAAACTAAAATGAAAAAGATATTTTAATGTATACTTACAGAGAGAGAGAGAGAGAGAGCGAGAGAGAGAGAGAGAGAGAGAGAGAGAGAGAGTACTAGACACGAGTTAACGAAATGATACTTATATTTATATTTTTATATATATATGTGTATATATATATATATATATATATATATATATATATATATAATATATATATATATATATATATATATATATGTGT
The DNA here is from genome assembly GCF_015104395.2 of Macrobrachium nipponense. Classification (NCBI taxonomy): domain Eukaryota; kingdom Metazoa; phylum Arthropoda; class Malacostraca; order Decapoda; family Palaemonidae; genus Macrobrachium; species Macrobrachium nipponense. The sequence continues at coordinate 39,601,666 of NC_087215.1, forward strand.
GCTTGTGTAAACAGCACTAAAAACGAGTTATGAGGAAAAATTTGATGTACTTCAATTTACATCACCACAAACCCGAAGGAATACAGAGATAATACACACAAGCAACTCCATTACTGTCAAGAAGTAACTTTTTATTCCTTCTACCATAGCACCGTAGACCATTAAATACCTTTACTCCGTCAATATTGCTCGAAAGACTGGTGACCCTATTCAACAGCGATGCAGTATATATATATATATATATTATATATATATATATATATATATATATATATATATATATATATATGAGAGAGAGAGAGAGAGATTACGTCGTTTTCTAATACTGTATGATTGAATGCTTAAGATGATTTTATGTCGACCGAAATGAAGTTCAACGAAACTTAAATTCTTCTTACTCGTTTTTTCATGAATACTGCAATTTCGATCAATATCTTGAGTTAAGTATATCTTAGTTTTAACCCAGACCACTGAGCTGGTTAACATCTCTCCGAGGACTGGCCCGCTGGATTAGATTTTTTACGTAGCAAGGAACCAATTGGTTACTAAGCAAAGGGACCTACAGCTGCTCGTGGGATCCGAACCACATTATACAGAGAAATGAATGACTGACCACCAGAAATAACTTCCTCTGGTTCCGCATTGGCAGCAGTGGGAAGCGAACTCGGGCTACCAGATTAATAGGCGGGTACGCAAACCACTCGTCCCATGAAGAATTCATCAATAATAATATTTCAAACCATTACCATAGCCAAGGAACATATATCGGAATACACTGGCAGCCATCAGTTCATTACCTAAACACACCTTGTCTGTGCACATTCAACCACTAAACTATGAATAAATACTACCAACGGACGGACCTTGTATGATATAAATATGAGAAGCTCTTTGGAGAAACATTTGTAAGAACATTCACCGCACAGTCTTGAAAAACAACTTGAATGGCCATCAACCACCCAGAATTCTCTCTCTCTCTCTCTCTCTCTCTCTCTCTCTCTCTCTCTCTCTCTCTCTCTCTTTCAAAAGCACTAGAAACGAGTAGTAGCGCAATAAACGAATAACTGCAGGAACTATGCTTGATCCTGTGCAGCGCATATTGAAAGAAGCCAAGCAGCAGCCGATGAGATTACTTAAAGTGAATGCCCAATGAGGAAGTGATAAGAAAATGCGTTTCTGTCGATGTGACTGTTCAACCTGATACATCCACTCTCGCCCCCCCTCCCCTCCCCCCCGCCCCCACTTCCCTCTCATCCACCTTACAGGCATTCGGAATCTGTGGACTGATAATGTAAACTGCTTCTCGAATGGCAAAAACGAGAGAGAGAGAGAGAGAGAGAGAGAGAGATAAGAGAGAGAGAGAGAGAGAGAGAGATCAAACTCCTAATGGATTGCCGAATAATCAATCCGGCCTTCAAATAAACAAATCTCAACACTTTGTTAAATATTCAGATGCAAAAGTGTCAAAAGATTTATTTTTAAAACCAGCCGCCAACTTCTTTTCTACATGTGGTAACTATTGTTACATTGTCTGTCATTCATTCTATATCTATGTCGACACTCCGCCCGTCACAGGATAATACATTCTTAAGATCTATATCATACACAAACTAATGCAAGACTCTTAAAAAAAATATTATATTATAAAAAGAAAAAAACTCATTCCTCTTTCCTAACGACTTGCTCCGACGTCATTTTCTCTCCTGTCAAGCAGCGACCAAATAAAAACATCTCGACTCGAGCGTCACCTATTGTGAATCATTTTTTTTTTTTTAAGTTCTGCCCTTAATCTTTTCCGCTTCTTACCAATTACTGTTTAACCAGTTCAGTCTCCCTCCACTCAACAGGATTTAAGCAGAACGGAGAGAAGTTATTTCACTCTCAAATCCTTTCAACACCTCTCTGTCCTAGACCTCCAAAGGCCTCACATCCACTTCAACATTTCCGTTCCAAACATCTTGGAATAACAAGAACAACCTCTGAAAGCGATGAACAGCAGGGCCCAAGAGCGACATCTTCATCATTTCCACAGAATAAACGTCTCTCATTTGCACACCAAAGTGATAACACTTTTTTTCTGATATACTGGAAGAAAATCAAGCTAATATCGCAATACAAATCCCATTTCAATGTTCAAAACGATAAACAAATCTAGATAATCCTTCGGAATTTCCCTTATGTTTACCCACTTAAACTAAATAAAAAAAAAAGATATAGAAATGCTACTCCCAAAAACTACACCTCAAGAGTAAAATAAACAGTGCATCTGCCGATAGACGTACATCCCTGCCTAGCATAACAATATGTAGCATTTTTCGAGACCTAAAAGAAGATATAGTCAAACAGAAATTCAGGGAACGGCGAACTCTAACCATAAGTTTTAAGACGACAAAACCAGGCTATAAAAAGAGCTGAATATCTTCCACTTGAGCAGAAGCGAAGATATTTTCTTTTCTTTAACAAAGAAAATAACGAAAATACAGAACTTCATTCCTCGGAAATTCTCCGTAAAAGAACAGGAGTAGTGCAATATTTTCATGGATAAATTCAGGAACACCCGAGGCACGGAAAAGAGTGGGTTCTTGCGGCAAGAAAATAGGATATAATAATAAAAATAATAATAAAGTTTTATGTAATAAATATAATATATTAAACGACAGCACTGGCGTAGAAATACAGGAATAAATTGTACTGAGGGCATTTACTTACTGTAATAGCGGGAGATCAGGAAGCTTCAAGCAAGCAATGTAAATTAGCAATCAAAGAGCATAACGCTGCTCTGACACTTGACTCAAAACAAATGTGAACAAGCAAGTTATTCATATCAAAGGAGTTGCCAAACTATTTACGCTTTACTATGCGAGTCTGGCGCACACAAATGCTCCCTACTATCTTTATCTGCACACTTGGACATATATATGCACAGACACAATTTCACACACACACACACACACACACACATACACACCACACACACACTATATATATATATATATATATAGTATATATATATAATATATGTATACACATATATACATACATACATACATATATACATACACATATCCATATTGCCACAGAATGGTAAAGAAGTAAGGAAAGGAAATATTCATTATTGCCCCTCATAATTTGTCAAAACAACTCATTCATTGGGCCTTTTTAGGCGTCTAGCCTCTGCCACTCTCCCTGAAGCCTTTATGTAAGCATGAGCGCTAATTCGCACAGGAGAACAACGTCTATCTTTGCATGCGAACAGACTATTTGACTCAGCAATGAGACACTTTATTGATGACCTCTATTTTTGTACTGAAATTGACTTTAGAAAAACATCAAATAAAAATCTGTTGCAATCCTTCAATGAAAACAATCGCTGACAACAACAAAGGGCAGGTCTGACCTTTGTTAGAATCTCCTCGCAACAAGCGACCGCCAGACAATGATAGTAAAAAAAGAAAAAAATGTCAAAAGAACTGTATTCGGTGACTGATCGAGGCACAACCAATGTTATGTTTAATGAGAAATAAAAATAAAACGGAGAGAGAGAGAGAGAGAGAGAGAGGAGAGAGAGAGAGAGAGAGAGAGAGAGATAAATCAGAGGGCGCCTTTTCTTAGAAACTTGCAACGTTATCTATTTTCACTAGGTTTTGAAAACTTCAGTTCCTCATAAAAACTTTTTTTTTTTCAGCGCGATTTTCACAAGGCAGTTTGTTAATTTCATGTAATCACTTCCTTAATGGCTAGAAAAAGACCTATATACCGGTGAAACGACGACATACCTTGAAATGCTCACCCTTCACGACAGAGGTACTACGACATTCTATCATTCAAAATCCTATTTTCGTCTCTACAAAGTACATTACCTAAAATTCGTCGCTTCGAACCAAATCGCTTACCAGCGCGGAACATGATTAACATAGTGTAATGTTTTTCAAACAAATATAAAATAAGTCACGCTATTCATGACATATGGGAAGGTCTTAAGTCGAGGTGCAATCATAAACTGTATAAAAAGCCACAAACAATTTATTTATACATAAAATCATAATTCACTGGATAACAATCTTTAAGCGTTTTGAAAATAAACATTAACAGACATGGAAATAAACTTTAAAATTACAACTTGAAAATAAATCCTTCGTGGGTAAAGGTTGGAGAGGACCTCTACTCCAGAGGCTCCACCCTTTGCCGTGAGCTAAGGCCTAACCATTATTCCTCCAAGGCTAAAAGGCAGCGGCTACGAAAAGAAAGATGGCAAATGGGGTGACGACAAAAAAAAATTAATATAGGAACCAGACCATTATTGGAACAAAATCGTTAGCTTTAACCAATTGAAAAACATTAGCTTTCAAACAAACTTATATCTTAAAATAAAAAAATAAAATAAAAAAAATAAAATAAAAAATGGTAAATTTTTACACAAAGTAATACGAAAATCGGTGAATCTCAGTAAGAGGTCCAGGAAAGCAAGGCGTGAAAGACCCTGGAACCCAGGAAGACTGAACGAAGAGGCGCAGGAAGCGACTGCCACCTTCAATACCTTCATTCCTAATGTAAATCAAAAGGTCAAAATGCAAGTGGGCTTCGCGATCCTCTGTTCTAACTCTCTCCATGTCAAATTTTCGAATGCCATTTATACAGAGTATTTGAAAAAATTCCACATACATGAAATCATATGTACATTATACATCCAACATAATATAATCTACATCCAATCAAACTTGGTTTATCAAACTGTTGTAAATAATGACCACACCACAAAAAAATCACGACGTATTCTTACACACGTTTAAAGGATTAACCCCAAACCTAAACAACGATAGACATCGTACACAAATATTGTAAAAATACAGCTTGTATACAATAACATGATATTAGCTGCGTTCAAGTATCTTCGCAAGCTATTTAAAAAATACATGAAATGTGAATTTCTTTCTCCTAAGCGTAGAATTGGTTGCATGTGTAGTAGTACTTGGGAAAGAGATGGAAGGATGTCAATGGCAACGATAATTATCGGCCTTTCACCGTTTTTTCAAAAGAACAACGGCTTCCAATCAACTTCAGCGCTCGTTATTTTGTACCCACATGGCTGGAAAAAAAACAAAAAAACAAATAAAATACGAAGATAAAATTCTTTGCAAATAGTAAAATCGTCCGCAGGAAAAATCGAGGCAAAACTCCACCAAACTAAAAGTTGTTCACAACTCTAACAGCACCTGAGCAACTCCCCAACCACTGCACAACAAAAACTACACGAATCTCAAAATCATTAGTCATGGATCCACTGCCAGTTATTTTTTTATCCTTTTTTATCCTTAACCACAGCTGATTCTCTCTCATCAGAGCCCCGAGCACAGCACCAGTGTCCCTTCCAGGATGCCTGGATATGACAGCTTCATTCAACAAGAGAGAAAAATCACAAGGTTATCTCTTAGGACACAATTGCTCTTGCAACGTAGCTCACCATTTTCCCATCTGCTGCTAACATAATGACACTCTTTTCCTGAATTTCAACACAATTACACACACACACACACACAATATATATATATATATATATATATATATATATATATATATATATATATATATATATATATACATATATGATTGCATTATGCTATTGTGTTATTTCCTTTAAATTCTACTCTTGGACTGTTGCTTTATAAAATGTTAACATTAAAAACGGTCATAATAGGTGGTTTTTGTTTTGTTTGTATGGTTTTTTCGTTGCATGGAACCAGTGGTTATTCAGCAACGAGACCAACGGCTTTACGTGACCTCCGAACCACGTCGAGAGTGAACTTCTATCACCAGAAATACACATCTCTAACTCGAGGCGCCATAATCGATGGACATTACCCCCTTTCACGGAGAGATCTTGTCATATCAGGACTTGGAAGACTTCAATTATATGAATGTTCACCTTTTCTTTAGTTTACAAAAGGAAAGTTAATTCAACAAATCTTCCGTGCATTCTAAGCTTTGCTCCTCTGCATACTACCCTTATAACGCATTCGCAACTGCTAACTTCCTCCTTTCGCCAAGTATGATTCATATCTTTAGTCCTTCTGCCCACATCATCGATATTTCCCACCAAATACCTCGTTTCTGTCACCACAGTACCAAACTATAACCAGCATTTCCTTTGGAGTTCCTCCTGCTCCGAGTCCCTCTAAACTCTTTCATCAGTCAGGGACTTCTTTTCACTTTATAGTACATTCACCCTGGTAACGTGCAAATATCTACTACAAATATAATTCCCAATCCCTTCCATTTTCCCGCCAAAAATTGCGACTATCATAAGTTTTTCTTTAACTTTTCATATGATTAAATCAATGAAAATAATAAACAGCTACAGAAATGTATGCAAGAGCATTGTTTGCAACATACCAACCACCTTTCCGATTCGCATACTGTTATCGATGCGTCACTTTTATACCGAAACTTCGGTCGCTTTTTAAAAACCTCCCAAAAACACATCCTCGACCTTCAGTTGTAGCAAGGCCAAAGAAAGTCACAAAGGTTTTTCTTTTTCTCCCGGAGTTCCAAAAACACGTTATCTGGTCATCCTCTGCCTTGCCTCGCCTCACTCCGAAGTGTCCTTCCCTTTGCAGACTTTTAGCCATCTGTCAAGATCTTCCCATACACCTCATCAAACCTTCTATAATTCTTAACTTTCGTTAGAATCACCTTCTCCTTCCATCACTGAAGCCTACCTTACATCACTACTATCAGAACAAAACACCTTCATAAAAATCCTTAAAGCTTCTGGTGACTTCACAATTATTCTGCAGGGCCTTCATTACTCACCATCCATCAAAATCTCTAACACCATAATTCTCAAACTTAAATTAATTCGCCCGCCTACACCATTTAAGGTTAACATTTCTCTTCCATAATCTCCATTCACCCATTCAAATGACCAGATCCTCTTTGGACGAGTGGTTTTCGCGCTCGGCTACCAACCCGGTGATCCGAAGTCCGATTCTCGGCTCGGCCAACGCGGAATCAGAGGAATTTATTTCTGGTGATTAGAAATTCATTTCTCGATATAATGTGGTTCGGATCCCACAATAAACTGTAGGTCTCGTTGCTAGGTGACCAACTGGTACCTAGCCACGTCAAAATATCTAATATTTCGGGCCAGTCCTAGGAGAGCTGTTAATCAGCTCGGTTGTCTGGTAAAACTAAGATATACATACTTAACTTTCAAATGACCACATCACGACAGTATGTTGGACAGTGGGAACCTTGTTCCCCCTGTAGCAGACAGAGAAATAAATAGTAGTCATTAAATTGCAAAGGGCGTGAAATTAAAGTAGTATATAGTAGTGGATATCGTGAGTGGGGAAACAGCAGTGAATGGCCTAGTACATAACAGGGGGTTGAAGTCTTATTGAGGACGCTTGTGTTGGAGCATGATGTTTCTCGTTATTCTTATGTCATGCCACTGCCCTCACGAAAATTGCTTAAAAATCTGTCATGCATACAAACAGACAGCACAAGAGCTAAACACATATACAAACTAATAATAATAATAATAATAATAATAATAATAATAATAATAATATAATAATAATAATTATTATTATTATTATTATTATTATTATTATTTCTAAATCTAGAAACAAACCGTAATGCAAATTAAATACGAACCCGATCAATTTACATATTTATTCAGCATCTACATCTGAGAAATACTCTTACCAACCTTTTACATTTGGATATCGTATAACATGGCGCAATGCCTTAAGGGTGCCCAGAGAAAACGTATAATGGAATTTCCAGTCAAACCCGAGAGGGGAAAGGGGAATACAAGAAAAAGAAGAAGAAGAAGAAGAAGAAGAAGACCGCCCGTGCATACATTATTATCAACATGAGGAGCGAAGTACGGGCGAGGGCGTCTTTGTTTGCGAGCAGAGATAAAATCGCAGCTGGGTTCAGGGAGTTTTAGCAATCAATCAAAAAGTCGAGTTCTCCAACAACTGTCTAGCGCCTCAGTGGCGTGATCGGCTATGGTCTTGGCCTGCCACCTCAGCGGAGGCCGCGAGTTTGATTCTCGGGCATTCATTGAGGTGTTAGAGATGTGTATTTCTGGTGATAGAAGTTCACCCTCGACATGGTTCGGAAGTCACGTAAAGTCGTTGGTCCCGTTCCTGAATAACCACTGGTTCCATGCAACGTAAAAAACCACCATACAAAACAAACAACAAACAATCCACCAACTGCCTCAAAGGATTCATTTATTCACTTCTGTTAACAGGGACCCCAACAATTAAGACCACCGATGCAATCAATAAGATTTCATCTACGTTTTCCAGTCTAAGCGAAGACATTTTAGGCCTAAACATACATGAAAAAAACAAGTGAGATAATTGCACTCATTTTTTCAGCCTATAGTTTAGCCAGAATAATCACTCACTACGTATCTATATATGTAGACTGAAGCAGTCGACACGAAGCTGTTCCTGAAATATAGTACGGATATCTATCTGCTACGATAGTATGCCCCAAATACTGTAAATGCATTTATGAACTCATTCACATTAAACGTCCCTCAAAGATTTGCAAAGCATTCCAACGAAAATTAAAAATGAATAAACTACTATAGTTCGGTAAAACAGAGAGAGAGAGAGAGAGAGAGAGAGAGAGAGAGAGAGAGAGAGAGCAAATTTAGTGTGATCAGAGTAGGCTGCATTCTGGATCAAAAAAACCGAAAGACTGAAAATAAACATGAATGACGCAGACGTTGCCATGACAACCAACGCTGACTGAGATATCAGCCATGATTTACCAAATACAAACATCGACGTCGGCATTCAAATACAAAAATCCACGGATACACACACAAACACAAACAAACAGCGACTGGATGCAATGAATGAGGGCAGCCACGTAACACGAACACGTGAGTCTGGCATTATCTACCTCGCTCGCCAAGAGCCGTCATTTCCACGACTTTCCAGATTTTCCAAGACTTATCTTCTGGAAATTTCCAGCGTAGCTGTTTAACACAGAGCAAAACTGAAATCTGTCGAGGATAAGGCAAACAAGCTCTCTGATTAAAATGATGGACTTCCATTGACACAATCTGGATTACGCCAGGTTTTATACATTAGAAAACTGAACTGGTTACTGCAGCGTACATTCTTTATGGTCCAGCCATTCCACATAACTGCTGTATGAGATTATTAATGTCAATGTGAATATAAGGATGACTGGCAATCTGAAAGGGATCTTCTAAAACAATTTCTCGACTCCATATATACTATATATATGAATAACTTGATCACGAAGTATATAAAACGTGATGCTATGTATAAATAAAGGTTTTTTGCACAAGGAAAAAAAATGAAAAAAAGCGAGATAGCCAAGTATTTCGGTCCTGTTCGGACCCTTTACTTGCCTCAAGTAAAGGGTCCGAACAGACCGAAAGTTACTTGCTATCTCGCGTTTTCATTTTTTTCCTTCGGGCCAAAAAAACCTTTATTATATACTATATTATATATATATATATATATATATATATTTATATATAATATATATAATAATATAAATATAATATATATAAGTCTACATGATCTACAAAATAACAATGGAAACTTCGATGTCTAACAAATTTCATTAAAATATTCATGGGAACATATACATATACACATATACACTACATTATTGCTAAAAGGCCTTTTATTAAAATAGCTAGCTCCTCTGAGTCGATTCAGAATGTTTCCATCATATGTTTGGTGCAATTTGCATAATCTGAAAGTATTATTTTGTGCAGTGGCACCAAAGGCTTCTTGAATGCACGCCGCCTCCACTCTCTCGCCAGCTTGTTCAAGGTCCCTCTCTGATGGTTGCACATCAATCTAGAGGCCCACACTAGTCCTCATACTTCCAATCACAACTGACCACACCCCCGGGCCTCTTTAGGGCAAAGGTCCGTGCTGGCATAAGGCCAGCTGAATCTAAACCAGCCAACCTTCAAAACCCCAAGTATACTGTAGACGGGAACTAAAGCTCAGTCCTTAACATTCAGTTCTAGATTTGGAATTCTCCTACTTCTGTACTTCCAAGAACTTTTACCATGGGTCTTTCTTCTCTACAAAACAGGTATGTCATCAATGACCTGAAAAGTAAATAAATATTTTGTGGGAATTTCATTCAAGCGACAAAACATTATAGGAATCCAAAAGTCGCTCAGCCTTTAACACTGCATAAAGCGCACTTTGGCCTCTTCACCAAACAAAATATTGTCAAAAACATCCGCACAAAAAGGGTATAAACTAAGAGAATGACGACATCTGTAAAAGCAAACTATGATACCTGAGATTTGTGTTTAAATAAAGGAGATAATCTTACCTAGAAACTGGTTTAAATGGAAGAGTTCCAATGCTTCAGATATACAAGGTTTCCCTACGAGGTAACCAGGGATTGAGGACGGCATTTAAATGGACTCGATATTCACAGACTTACAAAGAACCAACAAAGACACTAACCATGATATACTAAGAGAGCAAGTGATGAAATGTTTAAATAAGAGGATAGGGAGACCTTGAGTAGAGAAGCCTTACATCACTTTAAACATTCAAAGACCGACTTGTAGGTCAGTTGGGAGTAAGATTTGTCTAATACTACAGAAGTAAGTTTTATGGAAAGACGACATCAAAAGACTACGGCAAATAACGCATACAAAAATATTAATCAGTTTCCTTCTTTCTACAATCAACCCTAACGTGTAACTTGAAAATGATCTCCTACAACTGGAGGAGTTGTTCTCGGAAACATTTGGATCCCAGTTTTCTGAACACAGGCCTCGTTAGGTGAACTGAGCTGTAATGTCCACCAATGGCAAAGCTGGGTGGTCATCCAATGCCCTTACAAACACAACCTTGAACAGGCGCAGCCTATGAGTATCTTTTCGGCATATAAACTAAAATTGGATCAAAACTGGAGGACTTAGGTTAATCTCGATTACGAATCTAGTATAACAACAAAACCATGAAACATAGTCGTACGCTTCTACTATACTGGTTCGAGGTCATGCCGCGAAATAGACAAACATACAAAACATGAAGATATAATATACTAGGTACTCTGAATAGAAGATGCCACTTGTGAGAGATGGTTACAACAGTTTTCAAGATATCGTCAAAACTGAATGTGTCACGTACCCAGAATGATCCAGTCATTCTATATGAACATTTCTGACTCAAATTTCACTTGACAAGGGGTGGTTTCGGCTTTTTTGCTCCGGTTTGGACGGTTTCACTTGTTAAGGGGTGGTTTCGGCTTTTTGGCCCCGGTTTGGCCGGTATGATGCCAACTCACTATCAGAGATACTTCGCGCGCAGAGAACATCACATTTGCTGTACGAACTCCCATTCAATTCAACCTCACTCCCCAACTCTGCCTGCACCAGCTATCATGACAATGAACGTTAATAAAGATCTCATACCACGTACAAGGCATGAGAGGTGAAACAGATGTTTTCAGTATAGTGGGCTGCCTCCCTCGGTTTAACGATCAGGGGAAGCCATGTACGGAATTTACACGAAGCATCTGTTAAGGTTCATACGTACGACTTCATAAATGAGAGAATTATATAAATACTATAAAATAGTGTAGTAAGAAGCATCCTCTTGAGTCCAGACATAGTCCAACTGTCGAACAGTAATTGTAATAAAATACACTCGAAGCATAATTACTAGTAACAAGTGTTTATACCAATGGATTATTTACAAGAGATCGTAATCGATACTATGCAACGGTAACAGAAACTACTTACACCGAAAAACTTGAATTAAATCGCAATCCGATATTGGCATTAATATAAAAAAAAATCACCACTGCATATATATATATCTATATATATATATATAACTATATATATATATATTATATATATATTTATATATATAATATATATGTGTGTGTGTGTGTGTGTGTGTGTGTGTGTGTGTGTGTGTGTGTGAAACAGTTATACCCACAAAGGGAAACTGAAACACTGGAGACGCTGAGTACTTTCGCCTTAATATACCAGCAACAGTTGCTGTGACCATGTCTTCGTAATAAGTGTTTCAATATTCCTTCGTGGCTGTAACTTTGTTTCGTCATAACCATCACGTATTTTTATTCCTGATTTAAAATCAAACATACACACACACACACATATATAATATATATATATATATATATATATATATATATATATATATCTGTATATATATGTATATATATATATATATATATATATATGTGTGTGTGTGTGTGTGTGTGTGTGTGTGTCGTGTGCGCGCGAGTGTGTGTGTATATATATATATATATATATATATATATATATATATATACATATATATATCTACGCACATTGTTCTGTGCATTAATACAATTAATAACAGGGTCTCATTTAAACTGGATGGTGGCTAGCGGAGATACTTACAAACTTCCTACGGCCACCAAACGATGAGGACAGTTAGTCCTAGAAAGTTTGTAACTTTTCCAGAGTAAATATCTCCACTAAATACCATCCAGTTTCAATGAGGTCCTAAAATATATATATATATATATATATATATAATATATGAGAGAGAGAGAGAGAGAGAGAGAGAGAGAGAGAGAGAGAGAGAGAGAGAGAGAGAGAGAGCATGCTATTACGTACTGAATATGATAAGCATATATAAACATCTTTCTGTACACCAAGCGCAACTGGACAGAAATGAGTAAGAAAATCTTCTTCCAGTCAGGAGTAGATAAACAATTTCAGATAACACTTTCTCGAGCAGGAGGTTTGCCAGCATTTCCTGTATGAGGAGAACTTGCCTTTCAACGGTCGTTAAACGGTTTTCACAAGAAATATCAAAAGAAAAAAACGAGAAAAAAAAAGATGGCCATCATCATCCCACGACTCCAATTTCGTTAAGTGGGAAATCAGTAAAG
>NC_087215.1:39619601-39694601 GCF_015104395.2 Macrobrachium nipponense
CAAACAGATTTCAGGGTACAAAGGAATCTATAAAAATGCCCAAAAAGAGGACAGAAGAACAAAAGGGTTACGAACCCCTGACCTAGTTCTATTCTTTGACCTTCTACATTAACATTCATCACTTTCAGTTCCTAGTTTCCATTACATTCTCGTAACCTTACTCTTCTTCATTCCCATTACTTTCTCCCTCATGCAAACACTTTCACTAGTTCCTAGAATCTTCACCGTCCACAATCACTATATCATTTGCATATTTATTTTCTTACCCTACAACTTTGCACCGACATCCAGTCTAACTCATGGTCAGACTTCTCATTTCACATCATTAATAAACGCACCCTTGACTCAGACCCAATTTTATACCAGAACACTCACTCCCCCACCTTCACTACAAGCTTCGCTTCCATCATAAAACCTTTCAGTCCCTTGCACTGCCTCAACTTGAATAAAATATATCATCAGCACCTTCCAGATCGCCTCTCCATCGATTCCACCAGAAGCTTCTTCCGATTACTTTCAACCTTCTCACATAACAAACATTTGATCGAATCGACAAACGAACACACTATTCTTTGTCTCAACTCACACTTTCTTCACTTCACAATCCTTCTGCCGCCACCCTTAAAGACTATCAATATCCTACCATGCACCTTCCCTAGTATTGTAACCAAAGTTATGACCTCAATATTTTCATAGTCACTTCTACCATCTCTACCTTTATACAATAGATAAACTCTTTTGGCCTTCCAAACCTTGGTCAGTCAATCACAAACACACACAACAGATACACGCCATACCACAGCATCTAACTGTAATTCTATCCACTCTTGATGTCTTTCTATTCCTCAACCTTGTTATTTTCCTCATTACCTCCTCAGTAGCCACTTCTACAAACATTCTCCAATTGATGCAACTCTTTCCTATTCCTCCCTTACTCATATCTCTGCATCTCTTCCAACTTTAACATCCAATACATCGTCAACAAACAAATTCCATCTACCAAGAAAACATGTCTCCATTTGAATTTTTTTATTTTGGGATCAGTTTGTTCAATAACCTTTCTTAATGTAGTTTCTCTGTAAAACAAGTTCCTATTCTCCTTAATATAATACTCAAGCTTCTCACAGCCCTACGCATTTGAATGACATTCATAAAAGATTCCAATCCACGAAGATGAGGCAAAAGGACTGCATTCTAATTAGTTACCACTAAACACTGGTAGGTGCTTCATCTCTTTAAAAGTTTGGAAAGAGATGAATTCATTACAAATGTCACACATTTTCAGAAATGCAGTAAAAAGGTTAGCTAACTAATTTCAACTGACAATATTATCTCTGAAAACAAAGTGATGCTGGGAAACCAGCAAGAACGCATCAGTACTGAAATGATCTATAACTCCAATACTATTATTAATAACCAGCGCCCATTCTCTCAAAGCGCTGAAAACATAAACTGGCAAATGCATGGAGGCGTTGATCACGTAACCAACAATCAAAGAAAACAGAAAACGAACTGTTTTTGCCGACCATGACTTTGTCTAAAATAACATAAAAACAGTTCTATGAAATTCCATTACCCTCACTCGCTCTCTCACACAGCACCTCACTTTTTCCCCTCTTATTTAGTCAAGCGTTCTCAGATTCTTAATAGGAAACTGGAGGAACCCTACCAAAATTCCTCCCCAGCGGTCTTGACTCCATTTGTGAGGCCAAAGAATTCATTTGTTAGAAGCAGCGTCCCTCCCCTCTTGGGAACCAGAGATACCTACACCCTCTCAATCCTTGAGCGTCGCCTTACCACGAAATAAATTTTCTCGTCGCAACCTTTACTTTGACTACACATTATTTCGTGATTCAGGTTCAGTAATCTTAACGTATTTACCATTTTCACGAGGATATTCAAACGGAAAGTGAGAATAAATGGGTTAGCTACAAATTCGAAAATTCCAAACTATCCGAGCCAAATTTCTCTGAAAAGAAAAAAAATCTACATATAATACGTTATTTTCTGACATCATGAGATCATTCGTGAAGAAGAAGAAGAAAAAATTTTCTGGCAAAAATTCACAACACTTTCAGAACCATTTTGTTAGTTTTCCTATCGTTAGCTGATCTTCATTTTGAGAGAATGTCCCTTGTTTTGATCACGGGCAATATTATATCTACTCACGTCCTTTTATATATGCAATGTATGAAGATGAGACAAACGTTTTAAGAATGAAAACATTAAAATGGTAAATCCAATAATCGGTTACGACTATTTTCACGAAATTTCTGACTTTTCTCACATTCAGGATGTCCACATTATTACAATGATGAATATGCTAATGATATACAAATCTAACCATACCACTGACATTTCTATTATTCTGTATATCTGTTTTCTCTTTAGGCCAAAAGGAAAAGAAATAGAAGCGGAATCAATCAAAAGGTTATTATTTTTAAGGACGATCCACGACCATCGAGAGCATCAGGGATGCGAAAATTCACTTTCGAACGGCGCAATCTCATTGCATGGAAATAAGTCACAGACGGTATAAACTACGCATAGGCATAAAAACACCAAACTCACCTTTCCAATGCTGACGAAATCTAAGATTAATTAAATGCCAACTGCGATGCACAAAAATTGCATTTGATAGAAAAGAACGATAGCATATTAATGCAAAAATGAAATACAACATATGTTAACTGAGCGACTACCTATGCACAATCCCCTGAGCCTTTCTAACTAATCAAAAAAACACGCACATGCACAAACTGAAAAGTGGATACTATTTTAATCGCGTATTTTAATGATCCTTCTAAAGAAAATGTCTCACCAAATTGAACACTAACGCATTTTCATATGACAAAAAGTTTCATCTTACCGTTCATATCTACTGAATTAAAATGTAAGGAAAAATATATGCACCGTTACCATCACGGACTTTTGCCACCAAATCTGATGAAAACAAAAATGCCGCCAGCCCCTTTCGCTAAAACATTACAAATAAACCTATCTCATGTACGTAACTCACATATTTCTTTGTCAAATTCAACTAAAAATTGTAAATACGGCATTGAATATAACAAAGTACGAAAGGGTTCATTAAACAGTAGTAATAACGACGCGGTGCGGACATCAATCATTTTCGTTGTGCACATAAGACGGAATCGACACCTACAGCTTCACTCTATCTTGACCGCATCGTTAACTACTTCCAAAAGAACTGAAGCAGGAAAGCCGCATCATTCCCGGAAGCATAAGAAATCTCCATCATTTCAAAAATAAGACACATCTTACATTATTCCATAACTTTTGAACAAAGCCTCGAGTACATACTGAAAATTACAAGAAAATGGAAAGCATAATTATGAAAATCATTGCGAAACTTTATAAAAATGTATAAGAAGCTTTTCGAAAGCTTCTTATACATTTTTATTAAGCCTCACACTCTACCATTGGTATATTAATGTGGACCTTATACAAAGTTAGTCCTGTTCTCGGCATGAGACTTCTACAAATAAAAGTAATAAAATCAATTTAAAAATGGCCGCCAAATCATACTTATGTGCCATTAAATATCTACCAGATTTCAGGGAAATCGGACTAATATTCAGTAAGTTATTCAATCTTTTTAGAATTTTATATCAACAGGTTGCCACAGCCTAATCTGCAAAAGGATTGACACAAATTCAGCAAATTTCATTTGCCAGCATATGTGTATGACAGGCAAAATGAGAAGAATTTTCCGTTGGCCTTTCCAAAGATCTTTTTAGCTTTCAGCAAAATCCAATATGGCCCTCAGGTCACGTAACATGAATTATAAAAGTGTACACTAAATTAATTAGTGATATACATAAATTTTAAGAGTAAGATTTCTTCCAACCGCTTCTCCTTTATTCTTGGTTATACATTTAGTCAGTACATTAATAATAATCTAATAATAATAATAATAAAAAATAATTAAATAAAAAATAAAAAAAAAAAAAATAATAAATAATTAAATAAAATAAATAATAATAATAATAAATAATAATAATAATAATAATACTCATATTCCACGTTTAGAATAACAACTTCCAGCCGGGGCCCATCTTGTTTTACCACTGACCCTTTATAAGCTAAAAATTATGCAGACTGAGGCAACTCGGCCGCGGCTACCAGGCAGTACATAAGGTCCCTAAGTTCCCTAAAGGCCGGGTCATGCCGTCTCGATCCTTTTATATTACTAATATTGATAGAGGGGAGTACATATATGGTATATATATTATATTATATATATATATATATCTATATATCTATATATATTATATATATATATATATCCTTTCCTAAGAGCACGAAGACGTCCAACAATAAGAAGATGAAAGTACTACTCCTACCAGCACTACCTATATAATAATAAGTGCAGTAAGAACAATACTTGGACACGGGAGAAGTAATAATGATAATAATCACATCTTACAACGGGACTTACCGGTCTGTCGGCGACACGCCCACATGATTATGGTGGCATTACTGCATCGTTTGGAAGAGTTGAGTAGACAGGATCACCATTAAATTGCATATACCACTGACGCTGCCACAAAGTCGACATTGTAACCAGAACACTCACCTGGAAAATAGAAAAATTACATTAACTGAGAGAGAGAGAGAGAGAGAGAGAGAGAGAGAGAGAGAGAGAGCCAGCCTTAAATATAAATTATATTTTCACTTTTTAATAATCTGCTACAATACAAAATGAAAGCCGACGCTGGGAAAACATGAGCTGACGTCTGGACAATATTCCATAATGAAAGATTGTAAAGAAACTCAAAAAGGAGGAAGACGTCACGTGACCCGGTAATTGCGCATGTAAGATATATCTAAACTTTAGCTAATAACGCTGATACATAGAAACACACACACACACACAAATATATATATATATATATATAATATTATAATTATATAATAATATATATCTATATATAATTGTAATTTTTTATTGAATTTTTAAATTATATATTTATAGATATATATATATATATATAATATATATGCTAATTTTTACATTTTAAATTTAGATTGTAATTTTTATTCGTATTTTGCTTTTACTAATTTAAAATGTACTTTTATTTTAACATACTGATGATGCACAAAGTTCCTTGAGCGAAACGTTTCTTAACGAATAAATCCTTTAACTCATCATGTGTTTCGGCTTTCCTGAAGTTATGATTGTATATGGAAGTTCCTGCATATCCTATATTATATGTATATATATATATATATATATATATATATATATATATATTAATATGCTATTTTTTAATTATAATTTTTATTCATTTTCAAATTTTAAATTTATATATATATATATATATAAATATATATATATATATATATATATAATAGCAACCTAATACTATCATGTGATATACCATTACTTTTGAAGCAAAGGCAGCTGACGCATGAGCAAATGCACCTTCCGTCAGCCAAGACAAACCTCCGGCTCGAGTCTTGTCTACTCCTTCTCCTGCAGGAGCACTGAATTAGGATAATGAGCAATATTTCACCTGAAGGCCACGTAGTTCAGCGCCATACGACAGGTTGTATAATCCGCCAACATGCAACGACGAGTGGCGAAAGGCCGCTTCTAAGGGCCGCCGTAACAAGGACGTTTTTATCAGGAAACGCATATTTTAGAAAAGGAAACCCGGGCTGCAATGTTTGCTTCGTCGAGAGGAGAAAAAAAAAAAATCAACGAGGAAAGAAAAACAAGTCGACACTAGATATGGTCCGGAAATCTTGGGGAAAGTTATGAGGAACTCATTCAAGTCTTGGCTTTTGCAATGTTACCGGGATGTTTCAACTCTTCCAACAACCTAGATGTTTACGTAGAATGTGTTAGGTAGTCATCTGTGTATTTTAATTCTCGAATTTACTACAAAAACGTGCATGGGTTAAGCCATCCACAGGTAATAAAACGCTATGCTCTAACATGAAAATGAGAAATAGGATGTACACTTTCTCTCAAATAATCTCACAAAATGAAGACAACGACGTCTATAGCCATTTCCGGTTCAAAACAGAATTCAGCCAAGATGATTTATATCTAAAAGGTTTTCCCAGAAGTGAATCTTGAGAATCACTCAAGTGCAATTGTGGGGAGAATACTACGTAATCAGCTACTTGAGCAGAGTTGAAGAAAAAGGACCTAATAAATGGAGAGATCTTATACAGGGGAACGAGGAGACGGAGGGGAATTAATGAGCAAGAGAAAGGACAATATTCTGTGACCAGTCGACTCTGGAAGACTCACAGAGCGGCCTTCGAATAACTTTTAACATCCTTAGAGATGGAACACAGAAATGATTATACTAAATATGGATAATTTTGCTCCTACAATGAGTTGAATTTTCATTAATTCATGGACAAAGTGGGGGACCTTCCCATTTTGCTTGTCAAAAACCCGATGGAATGTCTTGGCAATGTCTAAAACTCGTTATCTTTGAATGACCAGGCGTTATCAATCACGAATCAGCACTACTGTCCTAATCTTTACCGCGTCTAGAAATAGTTTTACAAACTTGATGAACAACTTTCAATTTCTTAAAATGAAAGATCTTTCTACTTGCAACCGACAGCCTACTCGTCCTCATCTTTACCCCGTCTGGAAATAGTTTTACGAATTTGCTTGAACAGCTGTTAATTTCTTAAAATGATAAGAGCTCCCTAATTCAACATGCAACCTACTCCCATTGCTATTAATTTACATTAACCCTATTCTTTTACGACCTATTTTTAAACAACAGATTTCTCTAAAAAATTTTGGGGATCAGTAAGCGGCACAATCTGATGATTATTTTTTCCTGGTTTATAAACCTAGCAAATATTCTTTGGTTTCCACAAAGGTTTTCTCACCCCAGAGGCTCTTATACTGACCTCTGTAAGTTAAGCGAAGTTTTATGGAGTGAATGATCTCTTTCTGCGAGATACATACGGGTAAAACGAGACTATAGTTGTGTTCAATCACGCATGCCAGAAATGTAAATTTTGTTGGTTAAGAGTGGAATTTTTGACGTATATGAAACAAAAGAAAAATAATTTACGAAACAAAAATACAATATTGGAAGAAAAACAAGGACTGTCATGGTGATCTAATCTAAGGTGAGGCAAGTCAGAACAATGGAACCAATGTGAAAGTAATTCAGAGCAAGGGGATTGGTATAGAAACCCACGTAAACAGAAATATTTGTTATCGGAATGCTAATCAAGATACAACATCGGGTTACTTGCCCAGAAGTGTAATAAAATTCTCAGCCTGTTCATAATCTCCAAAGGCAGCTAAGATGGCGTTGATATTTAGTTTGAAGTCAGTATGGCCAAAACATGCTAAAGGGCCACTAATAAAACAGACCAATGCCAACTGAGTTCTGGCACAGTAAAAACCTAAAATGAATCTGCCTATATCAACATATTGTTTTTCAAGTAAAAAAAAAAATAACAATGATTGCAAAAAGGAAAGATGAAACAAAGTTTCAGAAACAAGGTAAATATGTGCCCACAAATATATGCTGCAACCAACACGATTTTACCGAGAAGACAATTTTACATAAAAGTACAGAGAAGGAAGTACTAATTAATGTTTGAAGAGACTCAGAAGGAACAAGGCAAGGGAGAATGTATAACATAGGATCCGACAGAAATATGCCTTAACATAAATTGTTGAATAATTTTACGAAAAAGTCCAGTCTGCGTTAATGAAATTTCCTGGATGATAAATATCACCGACAGCCCAACGCCAACCACAAGTCCGCGATGGCAACACTGCATCCTCACAATGTGCCATTTCTTCTTCTTCCTTGACATCATAATTTTCCCTGGGAAAGGCCGTCAAATCAATTTTGGAAATCTCACTCATGAAGAACAGTCCTACCTAACATTACTGGTCACGAGCAAACTGTCGTGATCCGGTCGTGCTGTGGTCGCGTCTGCTCATTTCATTCATGAACGATCTCTTTTTGAGTCAATTTGGTCGTATTACCTTATGAATCGTGCGTAGTGTATTTCTTAAAAGTCATGTGTTGTGACCTGTGACTCACCTCACTCTGAGTGGATTCGGTCATACTGAATCACATGCACTCTTACGAACCGTGTTTGTGTTGCTTCATTTGTGTTAGTTGTAAACATCACTTGCTCGCGGTTCACTTGCGTCATTTTTTATGTACCCGAAACTGAGCAAAACAAACGCCGACACTGCCAACCATTTCGCGAAAGATTCATGATAAAACTTACAGTTAATTCACGACCAGCTGTGGTCGAGTGTACCATGGCAGTTTTGAGCATCGAAAAATTTTAGCGACTCAGCCAGGCATAGCAATATGAATATCGAAATACCGCAACCTAAACCTAGTACTATGCAGATTTGCCTAAACTTGTCTTCATTAGTGGCAAACATAAACTAAATGAGAGTCCAGTCAGGGAAAGTAGAGTGCTTCAACTCTGTCTCTTAAACAGTGATTCAACGAAACTTTTCCAGGACCTCAACATGATACCAGAAATTTATGGTTAGTTGGCCTGTGGCCTTTTTTTTCCGGACACTAGGATTTTGAAGAAATTAAATATTTTCCTTTTTATCATTTAAAATGAGACTAGAAACACACATTTGACTTTGAATCCAACAAACTAATCAATTTCACTGATCTAACTTACAATGCATTTAAAAGAAACCATACGTAGGTTTTTAACAGCATCCTTGTGAGTATACAGAACCTCGGCATATTAATGGCCATTCCCACACGTTCTTTCTATTACCCGAGGACTTTAAATTAAATATTTCTATTTATTAGTCTTTTATTTTTGTACTTGACATGATTTTACCACCTCCCCGAACTTCTTTTATATTTCTCAATGACCACCTCATCCCTTGCTCTGTCCGTTCATGAGTAGAGATTCCCATTCACAACTCATATTTTTCCCTTCTTCATCTCCTTTGGAAGTAGGTTCTTAATCTAGTTCAAGAATGCGTGGTGGCATCAATTTGTTTTTCGATAGCATTTGTGAATTGACCATACGAAACATTTAAAGAGTAGAAATACGTATACGAGCTTATCTACTTTCTCGTTCAAGTCAGAAAATGAGGAAATGGGACCCCTCGGATCTGTCAAACGAGTCTCATCACACGCCTGGCAAAATCTACCTGTAACAAGCTGGGTTAGGTTTTGAGTTGACCTCAGTACTTCTCCCGAGCACCTTCTCCAGATTAATGAGGGACTTATCATTCCTTGGATGAAGCACTGTTCTCATATTACAATTCTCCGCATACCATTCGCCTTCGTAACAGTACCAAAGGCTATCCATTATGCAAATGATCCTGCACCTCCTTCTTACTTCGATTCGTTACAAGTCAGTCGTTAGTCACTGACCTCAACTTGGTTCAGAGACTTTAAATAAAGAGTAGATTTTCTTAAGTACGTAATGCCTTCGTTGTACACATCAAACGCTGTTTTAAGTAAATGACGAAACTCTACGGTCAACCAGACTGATCAGCTCTCAAATACCGTTACCCTCCATTGTGTGGAATTTACTGTATTATTATTATTATTATTATTATTATTATTATTATTATTATTATTATTATTATTATTATTATTATTATTATTATTATTATTATTCTGTAGATGAAATCTATTCATATGGAACAAGCCCACAGGGGCCATTAACTTAAAATTCAAGCTCACAAAGAATATGGTGTTCATTAAGAAATACAGAAAGAAGAGGGCTCACTTATAAAAAAAAATAATAAATAGGTAAATAGAAAAAAAGTACTAAAATGCAAGAAGAATATCATGGGGGTAGTAAAGCAGCGCATTTTCGCTTGAATTTCTGGAGTTGTAAGCGCACGACATCCTCAGGGAGGATGTTCCACAGTCCAACGGTGTGAGGAATACAGGACCTCTGGACAGCAAGGCACATTTAGAAGCGTTCTCTCTCTCTCTCTCTCTCTCTCTCTCTCTCTCTCTCTCTCTCTCTCTCTCTCTCTCTCTCTCTCGTATCTGATCCAATCCTAAATATATGAAGAGAAGGTACTCAATAAGACCACGATATCCATTATATTAAAAACAAGCAACTGTAAACTTAATGCGATTTAATCAAACAAAATCAACACCAAGAGAATGTCACCGCAAATGAAAAAACTGAGCATTATATATCTTAGGACCGTACAAGAGCAATACCATTTCTTCAACGAAGGCAGCGCCATAAGGAATGGAATAGGTCCAGTAACGAGACCTGACAATATTCAGTACCAAAATGAGAAAGAAAACAAAATAAGAACGGCGAGATAAAGCCAATTATTGAAGGGTGCACAGTTTTACCATACATAATGCTATTAGCTTTTAGCATTTTCCCGTTGCACACACTTCCTGAATATTATATATATGCATATAATTATCCTTCATCGACTAAAGCAAAGAAATGAGAGCTTACCTGTTAATATCTCGAGCTTTGGTCAAAAATAGATATCTTAGAAATAACAAATCATTTGAATCAATAAAAAAAAATGTCCAGCATTTCATTCCAAGTATATCACTACATGTGGACACCATGAGCATAATAAGCTTTGCACTTGCAAGGGCCTAAATAAATCATCATGCACGTCACAAGTCAACCGAAACTTGTTATATATGTTTGCTGCATTCCCCGATTGCGAAACACCGGTAAACAATTCACTGAAGACCCCGGTTGCTTGGCCAACCAACAAGATGGGCGTCCTCCCTTCCACATCGGCCGCCCCCCATGCACGCACATACTCACATATACAATCGAAACAAATAGCCATGAATAACCGGGCTTGGTCTCTATTACCAGAAGTTATGAACGTTCATTTTTAGAGTCGATGCCATGGAGTGAGATAAATTAAAACGCGACACTCTAGCGTACGCGGAACGTAGGCTTGCAAATTATGCGGTTGTGGAGAGGAGATAAATACTATTATATACGAGTACAAAAGCCAGTAACTTACACGCCTAAATAATGTCCGGTTTGTTACGTATCCACAGATGAATTCTAATGAACACAGAAAGGCAAAAACAAACATACATATATACAAACGCGCCACGCGCGCACACACACGCACACATACACACACACACACACACACACACACACACACATATATATATATATATATATATATATATATATATATATTATACATTCAAAAAATCCCGTTTAATGTTTTTACAATACCTTGACGATAATTTATAGCCAAAAGGAACTTCAATTTGTAAGAAGCTACTGCTGCCACGTCCGGGATTTAAGCATATGCCTTTGATGTAGAAACGACGATAAACAGTGAACTTTAATGAGAGCTATCGAGAAAGATGTAGGATGATACCGACTCTACTTTTCATATTCCTCCAGAATTCAGGTTCTGCTCTTACGTACAATCGATAGTAGTGAACCTACACAATGATAGTTGGTTGTGAATTTTTGTCACTTATGCACGAGACTTCCATATTCACATACATTAAGCCATTAAGCCAAAAATATCGGTTAATATCGAATTCATTTCACACTGAGAATAACACGGTAGCCAAGTAGCCAAAGTCGGCTGTTTATCGTTTCGTTGTTTTTAAACCAAAAGCACACACGCGAATCCTGGCACGGCCACAGGGAATAATTTCAATCATAATTCCTTTATGATGTTATCCAAGTGATGGTGAGTTCTATATTAAACGATATTTTGGTTTAATATATGTGAATATGAAAAAAAAACCACGCGCTGTGTGTGCAAAACGTATATATATATATAGATATATATATATATCATATATATATATATATATATATAGATATATATATATATATATAAGACCCATAAAACACTTTTAACGTTGCAACCATACATACATGCATATACATACAAACATCTATACGTATATTATAATTTAATATATATAAATTATATATATGAATGTATTAACAACGACCAGTGTTATGTACCTAATAATAATAAGAGCTATGTTGGGTATCCTTGAACGGATTCAAGTATATTAAGACATGCAGACACGTGATATACATAAACTGTGTACACACACACACACACACACACACACACACACACACACACATATATATATATATATATATATATATATTATATATAGATATATTATATATCTATATATATGTATATAATATATATGTATGTATATTATGTGTATAAGCATACATAGGCTATGTACGTATTACATAGGCTATGTACGTACATACATATACATATATATAAACGTGATTAGCCTATGTATGCATATATAATATATAAAGGAGAGAGAGAGAGAGAGAGAGAGAGAGAGAGAGAGAGAGAGAGAGAGAGAGAGAGAGAGAGAGAGAGAGATATTTTGTTGATGTCCAAAACGACCAAAGTTAAGAAAAAGGTGAGTTTGTGGGTGCGTGTTTACACAAGCATCATGCGTGCCTAATTCAGGGGTGATGTAACCCTCCACGGAAAGGAAAGATGAAAATTCGGACACTAAAAGTGATTTTGGTAACAAAACCACAATAGCATAATTATACCATTTTTCTCGTTCATAGCTTGTAAAATAATAATATAACATTTTCCTTTATTTAGGTTTCCTGTTTATGTGCGAGTGTAACAATAATTATGATGAAAAAAAACTCCAAATGTAGGACGACTCAAAATAATATATATCTCGGGTAACCATTTCTCTTTTGTGTGCTCGACTATTCTTAAGAAGGGGGATCACATGACTCCCAGAATTATAAAAAGTGTTCCATACAGAAGGAGTAAGTGTAGGGGAAACTACAGAAAAATGAACACAGATCATTATTATTATTGCCACTGCAAATAATAACTTCACATGCCTCAGCAACGCCAGCAGCAGGATTTAAACGTCAACCTTGTCATCAGTGAGAACAAAACACTGCTCTAGTATCCGAACAACGAAATAAAATTTTTGGCGGAGACCAAATTCAGTTACAAGGACACACCATTACCTGCAAATATAAGCACGTGCGCGTAAATCTGAGCATACACTTCTCTACACTTTTTTATACAGATATACAACCGCTTCAGAAAAATGAAAACCAAACATGGATACTGAGCATCCGTTTAAACTACAAATAAAGGCTTCAGCCTTTTCAGTTATGTTCTCTTTACATTTGGATTCTCAAAAGAAATGGACCATTGCTTTAATGCTGTTTACAAATTCACAAGGACATGTTAAGATACCAGATGTCATTCGTGAAAAGAAGTATGGGCACATACTGGTTTACTATAAGAGAAAGACAGAGAGAGAACAATTCAGGCAGCCTAGTACTTTCATTGCTTCAAAACAAACCCAGGAATCTGAGATGTCGGACATTACATAGCAGAAAGTGCACATGGATGGTTGATGAAGAATAAATATAAATAAATACTACTCTGTGTGTGTGTGTGTGCGTGTGTGTGTGTGTGAGAGAGAAAGAGAGATGAGAGAGAGAGAGAGAGAGAGAGAGGAACATACCGATATTTTGAAATGAAAGGGATATTAAAGAAAAGTAGCAAGATTGCCAGTATAATGGAAACAATGTCTGATTGCTTTTATAATGAGAGAGAGAGAGAGAGAGAGAGAGAGAGAGAGAGAGAGAGAGAGAAGTGGAGAGAGGAGAGAGAGAGAGAGAGAGAGGAACATACCGATACTTTTGTAAATGAAAGGGATATAAAGAAACAGTAGCAAGATTGACAGTATAATGGAAAAAAGTCTGATGCTTTTATAATGAGAGAGAGAGAGAGGATGAGAGAGAGAGAGAGAGGAGAGACGAGATGAGGAGAGAGAGAGAGAGAGAAGGGGGGAGGGGGTGTCACGCTTACTGCATCATCTGAACCCTACAAAATAAAGCTTTTAGAACAAGAGATCAGAATTCTATTTCGGAAGGAAGACATACGAAAAAGAGAATAAAAATGAACAAGTGGGTGTAGGTCGGGAGGAGGGGGAGGAGGGGGAAAGTGATTCCGCTGCCGATGACGCTTAGGACGAGGATGAAGATGGAATGCCGCCGATGACGATGACGCGGACGAGGACGCAGCGGTCATGCAGGAGGATGACGCCGCCAACGTAGTCGCGGTCGTTCAATACTGCACTGCGGCACCCCGCCCACCACAACCCCGCCCCGAGCGAAGTCCCCGCCCACGAACACTCCCATGACCAGCCCTGTCCCCGCCCATTGATATGACCACCTTTATTTTCGGTTCCATCGCTCCTACCTGGGCCATCGGACTTGGCCCACTTGGGGCCTTGAGGACTCTTCTGTGAAGCCATATCCTTTCTCAGTGACTGCAATCCTGACGCAAACACGGACACACGGACACGGGCAAGCGAAGGCACTTTTACGTAATCATCCTTCTACGCTGACGCACGTTGGCGTATGGAGGAGGAGATGAAGTCCTACCTATCATTCTGACCTTTCAGCTTCAAGACCGCGTCTTCCTGTATCTAATCAAGGTTTATACGCCTCCGCTCTCTTTCCAATGCCTCTAATGGAGGACCCCAATAGCAAGCCTTGATTCGCCGAAATCACCTGCATTGCACTCTTGGCACTCTCTGCACGCGCTCACACACGTTGGTACACGAGGTCATCAATATACCAATACCAGTCATCATCATCATCATTATTAAACTAAACAAAAACTTCTTTCAGTTTTCTTCTGAAGAATGATAAAGAAACCCACAAAATCAGTGTATAACGTGTTTACTTCTAAGTATTACATTTAATTTTACTCCAAACTCGAGTACTTTCAGGCCCTATCTGTGGCCCATTTTCAAGAGATGTTTAGGTTGTCAGTCTTGACCCAGGCTGACAACCTACACATCTCTTGAAAATGGGCCACAGATAGGGCCTGAAAGTACTCGAGTTTGGAGTAAAATTAAATGTAAATACTTAGAAGTAAACACGTTATACACAGTGATTTTAATCATCATTATATTATTTCAAAAATGAATCTATAAATTTGGCACAAATGTAGAGGAGTGCCTATACCAAAATATGTAACATCAAAAGTACCACTGAGATGGATTTAAATCTGCATTCAGATGAGAGAAATGATATTCAGAATAAGAATGTATGAATGTGGCCAGTTGGAGCCCAGTGAAAATTTCTCCTCGAACCACACAAACACACACACACACACACACAAACGGGTCAAAGCGCTTCCTTCATATGCTGTCCGCTATACATATTATATTGTGATAAAAGATTCTTCAGTTATAAAAGTCAAACACATGAATAAAAATGTACAGACAGTGAATACAAAGTTAGGAAATTTAGCATTGTCAAAAGGCACGCTATAATGTAAAAGAAAAAAATAATCGGTCTGTGGAATAACCCTCTCATTATAGCAAACGCTGTCCATACTATCAAGTTACTTTACTCTGACGATAGGAAAATGTTTGCTAATAAAAGAAAGGTAAGTGAAAAAGTTCTCACCTACAACCTGAGATTGTGGCAGCCGTTCGTCCCTGAGAGAGAGAGAGAGAGAGAGAGAGAGATAATCGATCACAGACACTTGACAACACAAGAGAAAAATGGTCTCGATAAACTATTTTGTGGTGGAAGCTGAGATTCAAAACGAGAGATAATGGACGGCTTGATCGCCTCGGCTCAGAACTAGATCCAAGACTTGAGACTTAGTACATACATATTCTTCAAAAACTCGCTCCAAGTTGGCAGCTGAAGGGCTAACTTTCGCCGCCCGGCGCTTACTTCGCTAAAGCTTCGCGAAAGAAAGCTGATGAATAGAGACAGATTCGACTCGTTGTTGCCGAATATTTCCCCTCCCTTTTCTTTGACAAAGTGCTCAAGCGACTTTCTTACTTCGGTGCGATCTTCTCTCGAGGGTTTAATCTGCGTTTTTCTAGCTGCGTCAGTTCCTCGTTGGACGAGTGGTTTTCGCGCTCGGCTGCCAATCCGGTGGTCCGAAGTTCGATTCCCCGCTCTGCCAACGCGGAATCAGAGGAATTTATTTCTGCTGATAGAAATTCATTTCTCGATATAATGTGGTTCGGATCCCACAATAAGCTGTAGGTCCCGTTGCTAGGAGACCAATTGGTTCCTAGCCACGTAAAAATATCTAATCATTCGGGCCAGCCCTAGGAGAGCTGTTAATCAGCTCAGTGGTCTGGTTAAACTAAGATATACTTAACTTCTAGCTGCGTCTATTTCTGCTGTCACAAAGTTTGCTCGTGGCAAACTTTGTGAATTTTGTAAAATAGTTTGAGTTGATAACATCTTCATTTCAATAAATGTCTTTTATGACTTATAAAATATAAGCACTTTTCTTTTCGTTACCTTAAATCAATTTAAAGGATTATTCATAATTAACAATATTCTAAATTAGCTACCAATCAGACTTTACTCTTCTTCCTCGAAGCTTCCATGATACGGATAGCAATTGCAATATACTCTTTCAGCCATCACAATACACCCGTGGAACAGTTTGTTTTTCCCAAGTTTTAGGGCGATAGTATTACTTCTCTCAAACGCTATACACACCTGCCTTGGTTTTTTTGTTTTTTTATCTGTATCTGTATAAACGCATAAAATCTACAGTTCACTTGTAGCAGATAGATATGCACTTGGCTGGCCATAATGGCCTCATTGCACTTTTTTTGTCACTACAACATAGCGCGCAAGCCCGTACCTGCTGGAACCTCTGAGCGTTGGTTCGAATCAAGCCACGCAATATGACAGCATTCCCAATGTAAACAACGGCTAAAAAAAAAAAAAAAAAAAAAAAAAAAAAAAAAAAAAACCGAGTTATGAGATCAAATGGGTATCTAAAATTGCAGTCGTTTACATTTTTTACGTATTAAATAACCTTTATATATTTATTTTTTATATTTTTTTCTCTTTCCAAAGATGGACAAAGCATTCTGTGGACGATCAAAGTTTAATTTAATGACCCTTTCGATTTGACCTTTATTAAAGTTCTCTCATAAAACACTCCCACATTCGTTCTTGCTTTTCGTTTTAGTCTCCTCTCATCCTTTCTCCAAGCCATCGGAAGATCACTAAATGAGCTTGGTGCTTTTCCACTTTGATTTCATTTGATATGACCAGTAACAGTTTCCCTTCATATTTCCATCTTTTAGACATGAGAGAGAGAGAGAGAGAGAGAGAGAGAGAGAGAGAGAGAGAGAGAAGAGAGAGAGAGAGAGAGAGTTAAGTATATCTTAGTTTTACCAGACCACTGAGCTGATTAACAGCTCTCCTAGGGCTGGCCCGAAGGATTAGATATTTTGACGTGGCTAGGAACCAGTTGGTTACTTAGCAACGGGACCTACAGATTATTGTGGGATCCGAACCACATCGAGAAATGAATTTCTTTCACCAGAAACAAACTTCTCCGATTCCGCGTTGGCAGAGCAGGGAAGCGAACCCGGACCCTGAGATCGGTAGGAGAGAGAGAGAGAGAGAGAGAGAGAGAGAGAGAGAGAGAGAGAGAGAGAGAGAGCCATTCGAGTGCAACAGCAAAGACTGGCATCATATGCGTTCCCATTTAAATTCTAATTGGAAGTGGTCTAACCGGCTATCAAATTTTCTCGTTCTTTCTAAAAAGAAAAAGTTTTATATTCTACACACTTCATTATCTTAATGGAAACTCCAATATAATTGAATTTCATGCCACGTGTATATACCCCTTCGCAAGTGGTTAAAATACATGAATATGCATTTCTCCTTTTTATTATATTTCATACTTATGCTTTAAAAGTTAATATGTCATCTACTCTTAACTTTGAAAGCAATGAATAATCTCTATTTGCTAATCATTCTTAACCTTTTTTTTCAGTCAGCAAGCAGGAGGCATTCCGACGGGGACAACGAAACAAAGAGAGAGAAATGAGCTACATTTTCTTCATGAACAATTATTTTTCCACATCTTGCAGAGTATGGACACGAATACAGAAATGAACACAAGGCTACATAAGCGTTCATTTCTGAAAGAGACACATAACGCTCTAACAACGGGATCCTTCGTAACAACTAAAAATCACAGGTTCACACAATTAAGCACGAGAAATCGGACTCTGAAATAAAAATGGTAAAAATAACATACGACCTTTCCCCTAAACAAAGGCGATCCAAAAGACAAAGCTTTTAACGGCACAGTTTATAGTCAGGAAACGACTGGGGGGAAAAAAGCATCATACAACGCCCCACAGGGAAAGGCGACCTCTGCCAAATTGTCTTTTATTCCGTTTCCAAACAACAGCAGCAGTAATGCTGTGCAGTGAAATCCACATTAATTTTTCTATTCCTTCGGCAACAATTCTGGATTTTATTGGACTATGTAACGGTAACATTCTTAGTTAGAAATCACAATAACAATATACTGTATAAAATACAAGCAACAAATACCCCTTGCATTTAGGATGACGGTATTATGTCCTCCTTGGAGGCTCCCGGCTATGTCAACTTTAGATTAGGTCCTGAAACCCAAAAATGACTTAATAATGATAAATTATCTTAAAAACTAGGATGCACGCGTTATTCATATTAAAATTCTGCAAATGAGGGATAGCGATAGAGAGACTGCAACAGTACTTGAAAACAGGTCTTGAGAAAACAGCGTCATCATGCCCTTTGGAACGTGTCTGCTAAGTAACTTGGATTCTGTTAGCTCCCTTTTCATATGGTGTCAGAATGATCACGTGATCCTCGATTGACGCCAAAGGTCTTGCACAGGTCTAAGTAGGCATATCTTAAATCAACTCCGGTATCTACATACCAGTCAATAAGAAAAAGAAAAAAATAACTCGCAAACACAAAGGGAAGAGAAAATGCTTCAAATGCTTAATAGGCAATCGAGTAATCGACAAACTTAACTAATCCTAGAGTAGAAGTCGATTAACATGAACACTAACTAGTAAAAAATGCGCAGAAGTTTCTTCGGCGCAATCGAGTTTTCTGTCCGGTGGTGGCCTATGTTGTCGGTGCCTATAGCGCTACCAGAAGTACGATTATGGGTCATTTTAACCTTAAATAAAAATAAAGTCAACTGAGACTAGAGGGCTGCAATTCCCTTTAGCCTCAGTAGCGTTTAAGATCTGAGGGCGGACGGACGGACAGAGAAGGCAGACCCGGCACAATACTTCTTTCACAGCCCACTAAAAATGACTGCCATCTCTCTCGAAACATTTTGTCTAACAAATACATCAAAACGGTTATATACCTTTGCAAATCAAGAGTAAAACACGACAGTTTTTTTTTAAACTGAGAGATGGCTTCTATTCCGGTATTATGACAGACAAGAAAGAAGAAAGGAAGGAGCGCAGGTGGGAAATTCTAGAAAGATGCCGACCAAAATGCGCAAACGAATACGAAAGAATTGAATTCACTTGAAATGAAATCAAAGTAGAACAAAATTTTTTCGTAAGTTGTACTGAGGAAGTCGAATACATCAGGTTATAGTAGGTAACAAAACTTCAATAATTCAACTCCGATTGACTTACTGTGATCTACAGTGCTGCTTATGGAACCAGTTAAGTATCACATTTCCATCAATCAAAAACCCATGTGCGCTTAGATTACGACCGTCTAGGTATGCTATTTTTAAACTCACATTATAGAAGTACTGTCACAAGGATCGACGCTTCATACAAAACTCCAAACTCAAATTTCTTTTTAAATCTCAGATGATGAAGTTCGTGAAAACAAAACAAAAATTTTACAACACTCAAACTATTGAAGCTTCCTACGGACAAAGCATACTCAAGGGAAATCGCAATTTTCTGCAAAAATGAAATTTGCTGCAACTCTGAAAATACCTGTCAGGATAACAGATAAGAGGCTATTCTCTGTGTCTCGCTTGCAATTTCTCCTGGGTGGGATTTCTTTTTCCCTTCCCCTTACAATCTCCAACAAACATTCAACTCTTCAATTGTTTTCTTGAAATTGAACATGTTATGGACTGTTTACAACTTGGACGGAGACATCAGAGCAATATCTTTTAATACACTATTCATTTTTCCGGAGTCATTTCAAATTATATAAGGAGCTTCGAGTAGAGGACATAAATGACTTCCTAGATATCAGAGAGAGAGAGAGAGAGAGAGAGAGAGAGAGAGAGAGAGAGAGAGAGAGAGAGAGGAAGGAAAAAATCAGACTACAGGGGAATGCTGCCATTTATTTATACGCTCTAGTCATTATTTCGGAAGTTTATGAGAAAGACTAACTTCCTATTTCTGGAAAAGTTTATATTCATTATTTCGGAAGTATACGAGAGAGACTAACTTCCTATTTCTGGAAAAGTTTATAACTAAAAATTTCCATTTTCTTTAATGTGATAAATATCGGTCCTGAGGTACACAGCCTTTCCTTCACGGTATTTTCTCTTCTATTTCCGTTAATGCAGGGGCTCCTTAAAAGTACACGCGAAATAGGCAAATTTCCATAAATTGAGCAAACTCAATTGCAAGAGCACATTATTTTTTCTCTACACACACAACATGTATATATATATATATATATATATATATATATATATATATATATATATATATATATATATATATAAAATGCTCAATCGTTTAAAACCGCCTCTCGTCAAACTAGCTCTACCACTTTCTTTCTCTCCAAAAATATCTATTTACATTATCATTTAGGAGCTTAAAAATGCAACATAAACTGTTATGCAAGGGAGAGGCATAATTACCATGGGAAAAAAACCCAGCTAACTTTCGGCAGAGAAATGCCGGAGAATAATATCCTGTAGCACAAGATAGATGCAGAATATCCTTTACGGTCAAGCGAGTCCCTCTGACCCCTTTCCTTATTTAGTATTCTCTTGATGGGTGGATACACACTCCCTCATAAATTATGAAATCCCCTCTGGCAAATTTCAAATTCCTCCAGCTCCAACTTCGTCATTTCTATAAAATATCCGGTCTTATCGTCAACCATTTCATGGTGTTTCTAACAAAAGAATTGCCAACTGGCAACACACACACACACATACATACGTATATATATATTATATATATAATATATATAGATAGATATATAGATATATATATATATATCCTATATATATATATATATATATATATATATATATATATACCTCTATATATATATATATATATATATATCTATATATATATATATATATATATATATATATATATATATATATATAATATATATATATACAGGCATGGGTTCGAATCCAGGTTAGGTAAAGTGCAACTTTCATATATAATTTACCTTGAGTGTTAAACTGCTCGCAAAGTACAGTTAATTTCTTTTTAATGAGCTGTGTGTGATAATAGAGGAAATTGCATACAATGTCATTTGCAAAAGTAATGAAAAACTATCAGACATCTACATAGACAAACACAAAACACATACACATGCATATATACATATGTGTGCTTATAAAATCACAGTAGATGCACGTGACTTCATTAAATAAGCGAATACCACAGGAAAATGATGGTCAGAAATCCAAGCGCTTTCGTCTTTACTAAGACAAGGAGCTCCTTGACCCTGTCTTAGTAAAGACGAAAGCGCTTGGATTTCTTATTATACATATGTGTAAGTGTATGTATGTATGGTTGCTTATACTATGAGCGAAAATGTTTATAACATCAAATTTGTGCTATTTATGCAAAAGAGAACAACGGCTTCCAAGGATTACACAGTTCCCCGGTTGTTCTCACAAAAGCCCAGAAGGGTATTCACGAGGGTCATCTCTCTTGGATGGAATGGCAATTAAGATGAAAAATCGTACGCCTCACAAAACCCTTTCGAGTCTTACCAAGCGTCACACACATGCAAGGCTGAAGGATGATCTCTAATCAGCATCAAGGTATAACGAGAAGGAGTACGAAAAACAGACTAAGAATAAATATAGGCATTTAGGGTTCACACAAAATATCAAGTATTTGCAAGATTTCTTAGTTTTCTGTAGTATCAGGATCACAAAGTGAGAGAGAGAGAGAGAGAGAGAGAGAGAGAGAGAGAGAGAGAGAGAGAGAGAGAGAGAGAATGCGATTCTTCTTCAAGACCTACATCGATTTCCTTCCTTTTTATGCCAGTACCGACGGGAAAACAAATGTTTCCACAGCTGGTGGCCTTTTTGACAAGACAGCTACAATCGGGAAATGCCGAGTAACGGCATAAGGAGAAGAGAGGAGAGAGGAGGCAGAGAGAGAGAGAGAGAGAGAGGAGAGAGAGAGAGAGAGAGAGGGGAAATAAAAGTCGGCGGACCCGAGAACTGTCTGAATATGGAACTGACAGTCGCCTTCAATTTCGCAGGAAAGAGACGCCTCTTGGGAGGGCCACTGAGCCTCGGCAGGACGACGTTACTATTTAACTCAAGAAAACGAACTCTAAATTATGTCCTTATACATTTCCTCAGTCACTAAACATCCTCTTTCAACCACTTAAGGACCTATATATATATATAAAAAAAAAGTGACAATTTCAACCTCACAAGGGCTAAAGTAAAAAGGGCATTATAATAATTCCATATTAATAATGAAAATAACGTCTTATCATCAATGTAAACCCGATAGAAATCAATCGGGGAAAGAGAGAGAGAGAGAGAGAGAGAGAGAGAAAACAAGGAACCGAACTCTGAGGCCGGAGGGCGAGAGCGCATAAAAGTTTCAAGACGGTGGGAGATAACACATGGCGGCTGCGGAGGAAAATTGTCCCTCTGCCTTTTTCTATGGCGCTGAAGTGTTTCCAAGTCAGGACGAAGACTAAAAGCTGTCGGCGATGGCATATTAAATCAACCTAAAGAAAGATAAACATATGACAGCGATTCAGCTTCACGGGAGACAAAATGAACATAAACGAACAGTTCGACGTAACTGAGCCGTTCACTTCAACTCAGAAGTTTTCAATGTGGATAAGTACACGGAAAAACTCTATAAATGATTAACGTACGGTAACAAAACGACTGGATCAATATTTCCTTTAGAAAAATTCCAAGATAAATCTATAAACACGAACACACTATATGGATTCATCTTGATGACTGGATGAAGGCTGTTACTCTCACCATATATATATATATATATATATATATATTATATATATATATATATATATATATATATATATTTTTTTTTTTTTCTTTCTTTCTTTTTTTCTTTTTTTACGAGAAATATGTAAAATCCTTAGGGCATACGTGAAATAAAAATTGGCTCAGGAACATTTTATCCCAGAGGGCTACAACTTAACACGGTGAAACAGTGAGTGATTCATCTACACCGTTTCGCCGTATTTGGTACTAGTCCCTTCGGGGGCCAAATGTGTTTTTTCACCGTGTTTAGTACTAGCACCTAGGGGGTCAATACACTTAGGGACATTTCATACCCCACGGGCTAGTACTTAAACACGGCGAAATACATTTGAGTCCTCAGGGGACTAGTACTAAACACTAGACCTCGGGTTCAAAATTTTCTAAGCGAATTGGTCATTTCACCTGATTTCACATATCCCCCGTAACATATACTATATATATATAATATATATATATATATATATATATATATATATATATATATATATACACATACACACATATATGTGTGTGTGTGATATACACACATATAAGCAAATTTAACAGAGACTGTATGTTACAGCCCGAAGTGTATGATACCTTTGATATTATATATATATATATATATATATATATATATATATATATATATATATATATATATATATATATATATATATATATATAAAACACCAACAATGAAACTGAGGAGTGAATGCACAAAGAAGCAGACACTAAAAGGCAAATACTACTTAGAATAGGTGACGAGCGATGATTTCCTGAAGGCTAATATGAATTTGAGGGCATTCTTCAAGCAACACAAATTACTCGGGCAATCTAATACTTATGTTTACGTCTTTAACATCCGATTATACCATTATATATCTCCTTACTCTTTATCATTCTACTTTGAAATATTGGCATAAATAAGTAAAGTGGCAGTTAAGAACGCAGATAAAAAACTATAATGTTCTTAATGATGTCATATTATGATAAACTTCGATTCGACTTTCAAAATTGCGAAGCACAAAATGTTACTATGACGTCTTGTACCGGAGAGCTTCCTTTGAACGCAACAATATCAAACACAAGAATAGTGGCCACCAAATGGAGGTCAATTTCAGTGTGTTCTAATTATAAATAAAAAAAAACAGTTCACGCACGAATTTCTTCATGAATACTTTTTGCACAAGGCATCAGAAGGCCGATATCCATTAGGGCGAGGAACTGCGCAATCTTGCAAATGTGCAACGGTAAATACCTGCCAAGAGACCCATGTGGTAATCTGGTGATCTTAAGGATACTGTGGTCAACTACGGCACCGACTAACAGTCCAAAAACCTTTGGCAGGCCCTACAAAGCCGATGAACTTCTTTACATATTGTTCAATAAACACGAACTACTTCACGACTGACCTACTGAGAAACGGAAATGAAATCAATTTTGCATACAGTGACAAATTTTAAATCTACAGAACCAGTAATGCTTGAAACTTGGGAAATGATCTCATATAATAATTCCAGTTCTAAAGAGCTAATAAAAATATACCCATTGCCAACGAATTTGGTCAATCACAGGGAATAGCTGTTGGAGGGATGCCAAGCAGTCGCATATCCCACGTAGCAATCTTACTGTGCAGCGCTGACATATTACAAACACCCTCGAACATCGGTCATTAAAGAAGAAATATGACTAAGTCCTCAATGAAGATTGAAAGAGATGAATGATAAACAGCGAGGCAATAAGAGCTTAGATATTATAAACTAGCCGGGAGGGAATCTACGCAAAGTAAGGAAGCACGAAATGAAGCGACTGGGGTGACATGGGGTTGCATGACCAACGCCATGATTCCGTTGCCATGACGACCAGTAACGAGATTGCGAGAGGTGGGAGAAAGGGAATAGTTGGTGGGAGGGGGGAAGGGAAGGGGTTGTGAGAGAACCAGAATAAGGGGAATGAAAGAACAGCACACTGCAATGAAAGTGGAGGATTATTCGCTATGTTTACGGGCAGAAATCCATTCACATTGGAACTTCCCTTTAAAGCAACAACTCTCTCTCTCTCTCTCTCTCTCTCTCTCTCTCACACACACACACACACACACACGACAGCGGTCTTGCCTACACTCCAGAGCGCACACACTCACAAAAGCCAACCTGACACGTTTTTTCCAGTTTATTCCAGTTTGGTGCTGATTTAATGCTCAAGGCTTCATAAAAATTTACAGCAGAAAGAAATATCAAGTTATTTAATTCTGAACATCCGAAAAGAGAAGGCTATTCCCACTTTTTCTATCTCGACTGTTCTATCCCCTTGTTCCCACCCCCAAGTAGGAAAAAAAAAAAAAATTGGGATCCGAATGTATTTGAAACCATAACATTCAGATCACTGCCAACAGGATTTATGGAGGTTCACTGTCACTACAATCATAATCAGCACAATCATAAGAGATGGATACAACATACCAGGGATGAATATACATAGAAAGAGACCGGGATAAGTAAATGGAAAAACCGAACTTCTACCCTCTTATACATCGCTGTTCTTTCCTGCTTCGTTCTCCTGAAAGAATAGGTCCATGAGAACATCAGAAGGCGTCGTTCATATACGATGCCGACAATATGAAAGTCAAATGAAGACCAGTATAGCAGTAATGTTGTTATTTTTAGTGGCAGAAACGTGTTTTGAGTGTTCGTCGACTTTTAGTTTTCTGAAGAGAAAACTACTGTGTCGGCTTTGTCTGTCCGCTCACACTTTTCGGTCTGTTCCTCAGATCTTCAAAAAACGACTGAGGCCAATATGGCTGCAAATTGGTAGGTTGATCATCCACCCTACAATCATCAAACATACCAAACTGCAGCCATCTAGCCTCAAAAGTGTTTCTTATTTCATTTAAGGCTAGAGTTAGCCATAATAATGCGTCTGGCAACGATGTAGGGCCGGTCACCACCGGGCCGTGGTTAAAGTTTCATGAGCCTTACACCGAGACTATTTTCGGTTGTCTTGATTATACGTTGAGTAGAAAACTCGACTGCCCCGAAGAAACTTCGGCGCATTCTTTTCACTGTTTATTATTATTAGAGGCAAAGCTGCGACTCCAGTTAGAAAAGCAGAATGCCAGAAGCCAAGAGTCCAAATCAGGAGAGCAGCCCAGCACGGCCAAAGGATAAACTGTGCAAGAAAAACAACTAGAAGATCATATTATATAATGAAGAAAAAGTAAGACACAAAGTAAAACACAAGAACTGAAGAGAAGCTCACAAAAGCTCCTAAGAAGAAGAAGAAGAAGAAGACGAAGAAGAAGACGAAGAAGAAGAAGAAGCATTTGTACATAGTCCCAGTGACTCAACTACATGATACGAAGACCATTCCATAATTCGGCCACAGCAGGAATAGAACTTACCGAAAAATACAGCAAAACATACTATACCTCTCATAAGAGTAGGCAAGAAAGAATTTTCGAATTTGAATGAGAAGTCTCAAGGGCCAATCATCAATATGGTGCACGGTATTATATTTTACGAAGATAAGGATGATCAGACTTATGAAAATCTTATAATACGAGAGTTAACCGAACGACGGTGCCAGGGATTAATACGAAGATCTGGAATAAGAAATTTTATTCAAAGAATAAAAGAATACAAATGGTGTTTCAAAGCATTACTATTTAAAAAAAAATATTCGAATGACTAGAGAGACAGAGTCTCCCAAATACATATATATAGTTAGTGTCAAGGCAAAACCCGTATTGGCCCGAGCAGTAGGTCAGAGCCAGACACCCTTCCGCCGAAAGAAATCCATCGACGGCTGGACCAGCAGACATTATGTCGGCATCTGCAATGAGGTCGGAAGAGGGCAAAATGATGACCTGGCACTGGCAGGCACCAAGAAGCAATAAATGACTGCGCATCTGCAAGCATCATATTATTAGGAAAATAAAGTACACATTCATCCAATTCATATTCCTTCAACGTACCATCAGATCACGAGGGAGGCGGTTGTCTCAATCCCTGAGAGTGAATTCACAAAATAACGTCTCTGCAGTATACATTATGCACAACGTACGAAGGCGCATCTGCAGAGAGCACTCGGCTTGTGCCAAGACCAGACGCCAGTGAAAATACTCGCCGCCAGAATCCATAATATTCGGGGGGAGGGGTTAATGTTCCAGAAATGCCATTTGCCATTCAGTTTAATTACCAAGAAAAATTGGATATTCCACAAGATTACGGTG
Organism: Macrobrachium nipponense; assembly: GCF_015104395.2. NCBI lineage: Eukaryota > Metazoa > Arthropoda > Malacostraca > Decapoda > Palaemonidae > Macrobrachium > Macrobrachium nipponense. The sequence goes on from NC_087215.1 coordinate 39,646,877, forward strand.
ACAATGGCAACTTATCAGACTTTCAAAATAACAGAGTATAACGCCTTTATTTTACAAAAAGCAAGAAATATATATCATACTCCCAAACAATATCGATCATTACACTTCACCAACCTGCGATATGATGAACACAATGTCCGGATCTACAAGCAGAAAACTAAAAATTCAAGACTGTTTCGCTGACTTATGTACAAATGAAAGGTGTCAGCGACACAAACATAATTCATTCAGAAAAAAAATTGCAATTTATGACATAAAAGGAATAAATATACATCAAACTCCAATATTTCCTACTAAAAAATTACTTCACCGGACACAAACGCAAACACACACCACACACACACACACACACACAACAGAGAGAGAGAGAGAGAGAGAGAGAGAGAGAGAGAGAGAGAGTTTTCACACGACAAAGAAATGAGTGTCGAAGACTTGTGAATGTGCCCCATGGGGACACTAACATTGGAGGATGATTTAACGAGCACTTCTGATCCTCAAGGAAACGCCGGTGCTGGTTGTCATGGGTGGGCTGAAGTCTCTTCAGGGGAAATTCTGGACATTTCTGACTTTGCAGAAATTCTCGCGTAGAAGATAAAACATGACACGGAGAAAGCATACTAAAAGTTCAACGCCTCAGGAGTATGACGACAAATCATCTGTACAACACAGCTTCGTATGAAATTTATTTTTAAGATCATGAAGTTTCGTCTCTTCATTGTTTACTCATCCCACTAAGTTTTCATTAAAAGTCTCTCTCAAACAGCATTTGGGAGCTGTGTGCACGTTAGAAACCGTTAACATTCACTCTCTACCATCTTAACCACCACTGAAGTCAGCATGAATGTGGACTTTTATGGCAATGCATTACTTCGCTGCCATACTCATTTCCGGTTATAGATATGACAGCCATCGTCGGGGCGTGTAGAAAGAAAATGCTGTGAGCTTCCATATACTCAAATAAGTGCCCTCTTAATTGCAGGAAATTTTGGGAAGGTGGACTGCAAATGTTCCTTCTCGTACGATATTTCAAAGTGTTCCAGAGAAACTTACTGATTACATACATACATACATACATACATACATACATACATACATACATTACATATATATAATATATATATATATATATATATATATATATATATATATGGGTTATATTCTACATAACACACGGTAGCTTTTGCTACAACATCCTTCCGTGGCAATTCTTAAAAAAATTAATCTTCAAGTAACGTCAACTCTTCCCGGTAGACCAGACGTTTTCCACCTCATTGTTTGCTTTCGTGACTCTGCTCATCTTCATAGAATCCAGAAGACCAAGAGAATAAAGATCCGAACGAATATCTGCAACCGTAACACAAGCGTAGACACCAAGCACCTTTCCCAATGCATAATGGCAAAGAGCAAATTAAACGGATTAAATCACTTGGAAAACAGAAGAAAAACCCAACGCTTGAGGAACTCCCACGCTCCTCATATTCTTGAACACCATCCACCAACACAAGCGCCTAAGGCAGATAAGTGCCATCTACAGAGGAGACAGTGGAAACCATATATAGATATATATATATATATATATATATATATATATATATATATATATATATATATAATATAGAGAGAGAGGAGAGAGGAGAGAGGAGAGATAGAGAGACGAGAGAGAGAGAGAGAGAGAGAGAAGAAGAGAGAGACGGATGTTATGAGCTGGAATACTTTTCAAGAACAGAACAGAAGAAAATCTATAATCACAGAAAAATCTGGAGCAGCTGCCCATAGAAATCCGGCAAAAGGCATTCACAGATCTTTTAGCTGGGCTGATATCAGGGTTAGCGGTTTAAACTAAATGGTTTAAACCATGGTTCAAACCAGTCATAAAGAAAACCATGGTTTTTTTTTGGCTTTTATGTTTTTTTTTTTTTTTTTTTTTTGGTCTTCATGTTTCCTTTATAGCTTTTATTTTAGGTAATATATATTTTTGGCAACTTTTGGTGTTTTTATCAGTTACTTAGTTTTGATTTCAAATTAAAAAAAAAAAAAAAATTAATTGGCAAAAAAAAAAGGCAGTTAGCATAATTAAAATAATAATTAATTACCCCCTGAAGCATAACATTCCATAACACATTTACTTACCAATTTCATCGCCAGTTTCTAACGCAACACAATTACTGTAATGAGCCTTCATTCTTGCTATTTGCCCTTCCATTGCTTTGTGGCATTTTTTGCAAATAGCTCTACAACCCTTTCTGCCTTCCACCACTTTTTTTCATAAAATTTCCAAATGATGTCTGCTTTTCTACCTGTCATGTTGATCAGTTATTTTCAGCACTATGACCACTTGCAGTCATGCACATTATTGAAAAACAACCAGAGAGTGATTGTAGCCTACCATGACTAGAGTAACATGCCACTATGCCAGGCATGCCAGTAGCACTAGCTTGGCAGTGTTCTTACAGTTGCCAACTAGCCATATTTATGATTAAATGACCATGATCATGTAATCATATTAATCTGCTTTTTAAATCAGGCATTTATTTATTTTTTAGATGTAATAAATAAAAACAGTTTTGAATATAGAAAGTCAGAAAAGTACATTAATAAATATATAACCCTTAAAATGGTAAATTGGTAACTTGCTATTTGACTCAATCAGATCCAAACTTGTAAACAAACCAGATACAGGTATTGGACATGACATATCCACAAAACTAAAGCATCTCTCTCTCTCTCTCTCTCATATGCAGTTGTTTGAAGTATTGCATTTAACCGAAAATTTGGACTTTCAACCATAGTGTTCTAAGAGATATATATATATATGGAGATTGTTAATTTTGGCCATACAGATAATGGAACTATTAAATTTTGTTAATCCTTCTTAAAGTGTATGGATACATCATACTTGTATGTCAAATACATATAGGGCCACAGAATTGTGTGATTATCATTAAAATTGCTTTAGTTTTATACTGGGTAGCACAAAAATTAAATAAACCCATAAAGAAACCATACCTAGTAGCACAAAAAAATGAAAAACCGTAAAAACCATATTTTACGGTTAAAAAAAAAAAGTTTAAACCAATAAAATCAAGGTTTTTGGTTTTTTAAAAAACCATTGGTTTTTGCCAACCCTGGCTGACATGGTTGGCTCAGTAAATAATGTTATAATAACGATAGCCCTCAGATGTTTCTTACCTAGAAGTTTTTTATACACTAATACACTCATATTACTGGGTGAGGCTTTCTAGTTTGTGTCAATATTATTACGAAATCATGTTTCATTTTGATAATGATAACGGTGTAAATATTCCGATTTTAGAGGACATACAATTCAAATTCTTATTAATAATAAGTAAATCGATACATAACCAGTATTAGAAAACGTGCTCTGATGATATGCCCACATATTCAGAAGTACGAACATTATATATAATGCAAAATATCAGAAAGGAGTATGCCTACTTAATACTTCGCTGTTATTGAAAAACAAAATTAATAGATGCTTTACAATGGTCAACTTGACTTCATTAAACCAATAAACTTTTTGCCTTCGTGTTTCAACGAAAATCAACAAGGGATATCATCGAAGAACATTTTCTCTTATGCTAGTCGCAAGTAAATAATCGACCATCATAGAATTATAATAAAAACAAGTAAAACTTGCGCGGAAATTTCTTCGACACAATCGAGTTTTCTGCACAGCGTATAATGCTGTATGAAACTCTCAGCCAGCCGTCGTAGCCTGTGTTGTTGCGGTGCCTGGCGCACGATTATGGCTTGTTTAACCTAAATTCAAATAAAAACTAATGAATCTAGAGGGCTGCAATTTGGTATGTTTGATGACTGGAGGATGGATGATCAACATACCAATTTGCAGCCCTCTAGCCTCAGTAGCTTTTAAGATCCGAGGGCGGACAGAAAAGTGCGGACGGACAGACAAAGCCATCTCAACAGCTTCCTTATACAGAAAACTAAAACTTGAGAAGATAGCCTATTAAGGAATTCTCTTACTACATGCCATCTTCTCTGACTATCTATACGTTTCAACTGTAAACATTTTCCATTTCCTGCTTGGCGAGAGCAGTTCAAGAGTTCTCGGCTAATCCCCCTCCCCCCTCCCTCCTCTGCCTGCAATCCACCGCATTTGACCAACAACAGGGTGATCCAAAATTCATTGCTTGGGTTAACTTGGACAAAACAGATTTCTAGGAAAACGAACAAGGACGACCTTCCCCATGGGATTGATCTCGAGTTCTCCTGTTCATGAAGCGAGACCAGGCGACATTGCACACCTCCGAGTGACGAAGCCCACAACACGAAGTCAAAGGCAAGAAACACAGTAACCAGGACAAGAACCAATGACTGAGCCTGATGCGAGAACCTTGCTTTTACACTGCGATGCTGGAAAAGCCAACGACATACTGAGCGCTCCTATTAAGCCAAGGGATCCAACCACTTGCCTATTCCATAATGCCAGAATGTAAATAGTGGTCTCGACTCCATTTACTAATTAACCGAAACGCGTTGTCTGCCTTCCCGGAAAATGACGGGGTTCGCTCAGCTAATGGCATTCACTTCGATGCTCTGCCGCCGAAGGCGATTTCGATCATTTAGAAGTAAAGGGAATGCCGTCATCAGACACACCAGCGCCGAAAATCTTTTAAAACAATTGACCAAATGTTTTCTCTTAAAACAGATTCGTAAAAACTAACAGACATCCGACATCCCAATAACTGTATAGTTCTAAAAGAGAGGGAGATATGACACGATCAAATCATGCAGTGTCAACACAATTATATAATCTGCACATTATTCAGGAATGTTATGCAAATCCAGTACATCACTATGGACATTTACTTCCGAACGCATCATAACGTTTTATGAACTACAACTTTGTAATAAGCACTGCCTATAAAAAAGATCTCTATTTGAGCTGGTCCGCTGGTATAATAGTTAGTGTCGTGGCATGCCACTCAAGATGTCGCGGAATCGGGCCGTGAAAAATCACTAGCTCTGTTGCAGTGTGGGGACTGCGGTTGGAGGTTGAAACCAACATTCTTTGGAAGCTTGACTTTCAAGTTAATGGCCCGTGTGTGCTTGTTCCATGTAAATAGGTTTCATCTACGAAATAATAATAATAATAATAATAATAATAATAATAAAATAATAATAATAATAATAATGTGTGACATTAACAAAGTAAATGACACCACAAAAAAAAAAACTTTAGCAATATCATAAACGCCACAACAAAAGCTGACGAGCAACTAAAAAGACAAAACCAATAAATAGCAGAGCATACACGCAAATGCAAATATACAAAACATTCAAAACGATTCAATACTACAAAACACAAGGTTCCTTATAACTAAAATTAAAACTTCCTAATCAAGATTTCAACTGAAGGCGATGCCGCCACAATATGCCAATGCTACAATAACGACTGCGGCTATGACCATGAAACAGGCCACAACAGAAATCGGGTCCCGTACCTGCCAGAGTAAGCATTCCTTGCCATAACTCAGTGTGAGTCCTCTGTTGGGAATACTCCCCATTCCGCGTGACCAGATGAGCTTCCTTCCTTCCCAAGTCAGAAACACTGAAAGCAATGAATCAACGTCTGACCGAGTCAATAAAACGGGTGAATGCTACCGACCGACCACACGAGAGAGCAGCCAAATAACTGTCCCCGGTGAAGGTGAAGGAGCCACGATTGATCCTGGAAGAAGACTGAACTCCTGAGGGCTGAGGGATGGGCACCCACACTGACATCACCCATACCCACTTCATCAGGGACAATCGAGTCCATCCATACCTAGACAACATCACCATAAACGGCGAGGATGAGTGATGACATCATTTTCACTCTCCTTAAATACCAATGAAGTAATGACATCATTACTCCACTGCCAGGACGACACGCACCTGCAACATTTTCATTAATAAACGAATAATAAAGCATCAAGAGCCACACCCATGAACTGGCACTCGCGACAACATTACGCTCACGCATGTAAGCAATGGCACAAGCTGAAAATTATAAGTATCAAAATAATACAGACATACATAAACATACATATGTATATATATTATATAAATATTTAATATATACATACATAGATAATATATACTATATATATACATGCATAATATCTATATATACATATGCCGGTGGAAACTGGCATTAATATGTAATAATGCATCTATTATAAAAGTTGCCACGACGTGCAATGAATTCCACATGATGAAAATTCAATCCGCGCGGGGATCTGGGATCTGAGCCCGATCACACAGTTATTTCAGCTGATCTACATATTTTCTAACAAGAAATCTACAGATATGGTTCCAACTGCGGTACGTCATTGATTGGATCCGGTCAATGTATTTTCCTAACTGAATAGAAATTTAAAATCGTAGTTAAATGTCTTTTTACAATTATGTATGTCAAGTATTTTTATTCTATTACAAATTCACATAAAACGATTTCAAACACACACACACTATATATATGAGATGTATGTATGTATATATATATATATATATATATATATATATATATATATTATCTTATTATACACACACACACACACACACACACACACACATATATATATATATATATATATATATATATATATATATATATTATATATATATTGAAGTAAGGAAAGTTGTGCTATTAGAAAAGAATATTTCCTGGATGAAACTGGCGAATATTTCCGAATGAGCCCGTCATTCATGCTTTATATTTTGGCTTGGACAGTGGTTTTAATAATTCTAATAGAGTTGGGTATTTCATATTCAAAACTGAATAAAATTTGCATAACCAATAAAATAAATTACGCCACAATAAAGCTCCCACACCAATACTCAACTAGCAGTCTGTGTACAAATTATATATATAAATTTAAATTTATATATATATATATATATATATACTATAAATATATATATATATATATATATATATATATATATATATATATATATATATATATATATATATATATGAAAGTTTATGGCCACAGGCAATGCGGATTTATGGCGTTGAAGTATATAATCCCTGTATATGAAAACTCCAACAAATCGTCTGCTAAAAATTACAAAAGAATAACAGCATTTAGCAGTGCATCCACACAGTCAGCTCTACTTAATTAAAATAAAATGTTCCCAGTTACAAAAAATTCAAGCTTCGCTAACCCTTTCCATCAACACTGCAAAAATAATTATATATATATATATTATATATATATATATATATATATATATATATATATATATATATATATATATATATATATATATATATATGTTTCGGTATGCATATCAGAAGTGCGAGCTGCATTAATTACGAGACGGTGTCCATCATTTCGATGTTCTCCAAGGTGCCTGAATAGATTTAACTACCATAATTCATGAGAAAATGGACAGTGACATATACTATATACTTCAATTTTAGAATTCCTTAGCTATGAAAAACTCTCTTCCCTATTCTTATATACGAAATAAGATCAGCGATAATGGCGGCGCCGAGGAAAAAGGGATTCTAAATAATGGTGGGACAGAAGAAAAAGGATTCTAAATAATGGCGGGACAGAAGAAAAAGGGATTCTAAATAATGGCAGGACAAAAGAAAAGCGGATTCTAAATAATAGCGGGACAGAAGAAAAAGGGATTCTAAATAATGGCAGGACAGAAGAAAAAGCAGATTCTAAATAATGGCGGGACAGAAGAAAAAGGGATTCTAAATAATGGGGGAAGGGGGGGGGGGGGGACAGACGAAAAAGGGCTTCCGGAGGGATTATAAATAATGGCCAGGACAGAAGAAAACGGGGTTCTAAATAATGGCGGGACAGAAGAAAAAAATATTCTAAATAATGGCGGGACATAAGCAAAAATTATTCTAAATAATGGCGGGACAGAAGAAAAGGGGATTTTAAATAATGGCAGCGCAAAAGAAAAAGGGATTCTAAATGAGTGTTGGGAAACAAGGCGACCAAATCACTTGTTTTTCGAGGTAGCTCTTTGTTTCCTGGCCTCCCTGCTCCCTCCCACTTTGTTAGGTACCAGAAAATCAAAAGGACACAATCACCCACTCCTTCTAGGACCAAGGGTAAAAGGATTCTCTACCATGGCTCAGTATAAATCATTAACAAAATGAACACTCAAGACGAAATTGCCCTTTTCACTATATAGCTCTTTAAACGTGGAAAACAGCATAAATTGTACAGACGCGGAAAACATTTTAAATTGTAGTTTTTCATGATAAACCAGTTTCTGTCGTTTCCTAGGCAATATAAGCGTAGTAAACATGGAACACGGACATCTGTAGGGAAAAACATATTTTTAAAAATTGCTGGAAGAAATTAATTAATAATATAGCCAAACAACGATAGGTGAAGAAGTAAACACAAAACTAGGTCGTAATTTCGCCTGGAAACATTTCTCTTGACAAAGAACCATAGAGAAATAAATCTTCCTTATCTTAGTCGGGTCTAACTTTCCACAAAAGTTCAAAGGCTGCTTAGTGATTTAGGAATCTTTCTAACAAACTTTGATGTACCCACTCCTAAAAGTGAAATTTACGGGTCAGGTGGCACTAGATATATCATCCTTCTTTACAAAGTAGATGAGAGAAAAAATAAAAAAAAGAATATCTGCTCATACGTACATTATATATATATATATATATATATATATATAATATATATATTATATATATATATATAGGTATATATATATAATATATATATATATATATATATATATATTAAGTGCCCCGGAAGAAAATGAAAATACGAGAAATGCCGAGATTTTCGGTCTATTCATTTCCCTCCGTGGCATTACGTTTTATATATTTCATCAAGTTATTCATATATATATATATATATATATATATATATATATATATATATATATGCATGTGTTTTCCTTTCAGAGGCTAAACGATTAAACCCTTCTTTTGAGGCGAAGTTGCTGGCCCCATGGTTTAATCGTTTAGCCTCTGAAAAGGAACACATGCAAATAAATAAAAAATATATATATATATATATATATATATATATATATATATATATATATATATATATATATATATATATATATATATATATTTGTAAGGGAAATATTTATACGCTGGACAATAGATGGCGTTAGTGGCTAAACAGTCAGTTGCTTCTCCTGTTGGTGAACTAGGAGATCCTTGTTAAGGGAACTGTATTGGGAGAATTGTGATTTGGGAATTGTTTGTTCTGGTTGACAACCCCACCTGGCCTACTTTATGCAGTAAGTAAAAGGAGTTTTATCAATATTAAGGTGGTAATCTCCAAATTGTGGGTATTTTAGTTACAAACATTATGAGAACTAAATTGTAAGTGCAATGTTTCTGGTCTAAATTTAAATGAAATGTGTCAATATTAACTTGTAAGTGTGATGTTTCTGTTTTGGCAGCTAGCCCAATGTGTGATGCCCAGAATAGTGGCTTGTGTGCTGCAGTACCGCCATTGCAAGCTGTTAATAGCCACTGCAAGCTGTTAATAGCCAGAAGTGCCTGAAGTAGGAATTGTTTCACTGATAAGGATATACCACTGGACTACTAGTTACTGATATGATATGCTGTTAGGGTTTTTTGTGTTGATATTTAAATGTTGAGTTGTTGATGCAAGTGATGATAGGCATGTTTTGGCCACAAGGTACTAATTTATTACAATGCCGTACCGATTTTTCTCGTGGATTAAACGAAAGTAAATGCATCTGACAACCAAGGGAAAGTAGAATTTTCAGCCCTCAAGTGGCCTGAACTCTTACTCATGATGCTAGGAGCGACAAGCACAGACTGTGCTTCTAGTTCTAGGATCAGGATTGAGTTGAAAATAAATATAAAAAAAATTCCACTTTGGGGTTGCAATTATTGTCTCATTCAGCTGCTAGTCACACACACACACACACATACGCACACACACACACACGTACGTACGTTTGCATAATTCGTGTTCATATGCGTTCCCATTATCGCAAGTTAACTTTAAAAAAAAAAATATGAATCCACTAGAGTATTATCACAAGGCACAGGTAGGTACAGGTTACAGGTGGTTTGTTTTGAAAGACCTGTGAATAAACGAATTACGTATAAACACGTTTCAATATCAAGTCGTGGGGTATGACTTCATCGAGAACAACAGAATGACACCAATATGCAAAGCAATAACCGAAACCGAACGGAAAACAGCGAATTGAACAGAGTCGCTCATTGTCTTTCATCAGAAGACTTCACTTAACGATAATCAATGAATAGCGAATCTCCATTTCCTCAGCCATCACCTTCTCAGAATCCCTGAGACGGTGCGCGACTTCATTCCAAGGATGGAACTGCAGAAAACTATCATGCCGATGAAGGGTCTTTGTCTGTTGGGATTCCGGGTAATAGCTGTAACATCAATGGTCTGTAGTACTCTCAGTACAGTATTCATATCACAAGCCTTTAGAAATGTAACAGTATACAGATAGTGTGACCAGCACTCAGTGGCAGACATAATCGCCTTGTATGTCTCTGATGATAACGGTTAAAACCATCAACAGTTACAGACTTTGGGAAAAGGGAAGACAGTTGCTAATAATAATAATAATAATAATAATAACATAACTAATAATAATAATAATAATAATAATAATAATAATAATAATAATAATAAAATCAGAACACCTGTAAATCTTGTTAATATCTACAAAATATGTTGGGTGTGTTTCTGGGCACAACACTAGAAAAAAATGTTTTCTTGCAATGGTTAAACGAGAAGTATTTGTAAATTTAATAAAAACAAAACACACAAAGCAATGTCACTAAAAATATCAGCCCTAACATATACTTGAAATGTTTCAAAATTGTTACAAGTTACATATTGCATCACTGGCCGTTAACATACATAGTAATAGTTATTTATAAAAACACACACACACATTATATATATATATATATATATATATATATGTATATATATATATATATGTATGTATATATATATATATATATATATGTATATATATATATATATATATGTATGTATATATATATATATATATATATATATATATATATATATATATATATATATATATATATATATATGATATATATATATATATATATATAATATATATATGCAATATATATGCAATATATATATGCATATATATAATGCATATATATATGCATATATATATATATATATATATATATATATATATATATATATGTGTGTATGTATATAACGTCTTCAAAATGAAAAGTTAAAATAGTAACTAAAAGGTCCCGGCCACATTAAATCATTAAATGCTGTGCCAAAGACGACCTCCCCCACTGTACAGACAGAAGGCTCCACCGCAAACAGTTTTTGACATCTTCAAAGAAGGATCGTCAGCAGGGCGTCGATTTCACCCTGTAAATAATGCACCTACATCTCTCAATTCCATCTCGCAAACACTTATGGACCTTTCGTCCATTTCAATTAACCAGACATTCAGTCATTTTACTTTTTCCATGACAGCTACCTATACATATCTCCTCATTCGTAACAAGGCTGTGTAATAATATGAATTTATATGTAAAGCAATCACTTACTTATTTTTCAATGCAATCTTCAATCATTAACTTGCTCCAGATACAAACAGTAAGTTTATGAATAACAAAGTCAATATCAAATTGTTAGTCAGCCAAAACTGGGTGCATCGGAATTCCAAATGCATATTCCAATGCTACTCCAATAGTTTTCTTCCCCTCAAACTTTAGAACATAATACAGCCCATATAAATGGAAGTATTCAAACAAACGTAAAGCATCAGCCCCATAAATCTAGATCTAACACCTCGTGACAGATGAAATGACAGACAGACATGTTTAACAGTGACTGACTGGCCACTCTCCACCCACTCCATTTGAGGCGCGAAGTACAATAAACGAAGAGGGCGAGATAAAGGGAGGTAAAGGGAAGGAAGGAGAGAGGGAGAAAGAGAACACTTTTGACGTTCATCTTTCATGAGGTTGCGAGGTTGGGGGCAGGCCATTAAGTTGTTGAAAGTAATTAGAGTTCGGCCTTGAAAGAGGGCGAACCCTCCTCCTTAGCATAATACAGAGATGATGATGGTCCTTCCGAAAACAAACTCCATCTGGTGCTCCTATTCTCCGAGGCCGGCCTGATGCGTTGGCTCCTCTCTGAGGGACTGACTCCACAGGGATGGTCCTTTCTTTACGATCACTGACGCCACCTAAACTTGATTGTAAAAAACTTTACGCGGCAAGAGGAAATTTACATAAACAGCATTTGCAGATGTAAAGCTTGCCACTCTTCTGTTACACTCTACAAAACCCTGAGGTGTCAAACGTTAGAACTGCAAACTCAAAGCTGCTCGAGTCAAGGAAGGTTATGAAAGCGAAGGAAAAAAATAAGGAATTCAACGTTAAAGCACCACGAGACCAAACTTAAAAAGATGAATAAGTTATTTCATCAACAGTAAGGAAAGTATGGCCTAACTTAATATGGAAGAAACCGATGAAAAGAAGGGGGATTTAGAAAAATAAAATATTAATTCTTTCAAGGCCTTCAAATGAAAAAATATCCATGGTGAGTTGTTCTCCCTAATACAAATGAATAAATTTTTTTCCAGCACTGGTGCTGTGAAATTTTTAAAATTTTGTTTAAGAAACATCATCAATTACAACTAAAAGAACTCTGTGCAAACAAAAACATACGAAACCAGAGAGAGAGAAGAGAGAGGAGGGGGTCCGGAGGGGGGAGAGATAAGGCTGACGACTCCAAGTGATTAAAATAAATAATTTACATATTTCCAATACGTCTACGTTTGACATCGATAAAAGGGAACTATCACGATCAATTCACCATCACAAGAATACAAGAATTCACTTACTAAACAGCATATCTAGATTAGTTCAGTGCACATGGCAAGAGGGAGCTCTATAGGGAGTTTCGCGATTTTCTGATTTCTTGACTGCCGATAGCCAGGCAATTACAAACATCTCCGGGGCAACAATGGAATGGAAGCAATCACGTCGGGCAGAGCAGCTGGGACTCGAGACATCACCAGGCATCAATATTCACTGGGAAATCACTGGAACGTCTACATTTCGACTGTCCCTCTTCAGTCAACGCTGACTTCGTTATCTTCCAAGTTTTCTCTCATACTTGCCTCTATGACACTTCATTAACAACACTTCAGTCATGAAGCTCCTCAGTAGCAATAAAATGGATATAGTTTTCAAATTACGGTATATTAATTCTTTTAAGAATGAGAGAGAATTAGAGAAAGGGGGAGTAGCTCGTCCTGGACCTTCCTAAGATTCTGTTAAACGTACTGATATGTTCGGACGCGTCAGTGATAGCACTCATCACTTGACGACTCTTATTTCTCTCCACTATTGGCTTCATCCACTGTAACCGACAGACCAACCACCTACACACAAACCCTGCAAAGGACAGCAGGAGCACTGTGACGTTAAGAAACCTGCCCAGGTCAATCATTCCTCGCCAGAAATTTCAACATGGGACCCCTCTCTGTTAAAGCAAGTGTGCTACAATTTGCACCACAAAACGAGATCGAAGGAATTTCAGTTGTTATCTTTTGCCCTTCTAGAATCCTTTCATAATAAATAAATAAATACTAACCAAGCACTACTAATGGTAAAATCCTTTACTCTACTACAGCACATAATAAGAAAAGCAAACTTACCAAATTCAGTGACAAACTCGTCCCCCTCCCCCCTCCAGCATTTTCCAGGGGGCACTGCTGGCTACACAACCCTTGTCAGAGACGACGCCTCACACTTTGAATGACATAAAGCATGTGGGTAGGTCTCTATTCACAGCCTGCAAAACAGGTCTCTCTCTGGATGTGGTCACAAAAAACAATGCTAAATATTTCTTTCACAGAATACCACTCATTTAGCGAACCCCCACCTGTAACGCAAATACAGACATCAAGAATATCGTTACATACCTTCATACAACAAAAATAAACATAATATAATAACGACCCGACCTTCTAGTTTCCTCAAAACTCGCTATATACTGAGTGTGCAACCTTTCATCTTTAGAGTGAGAGAAAATTGTTCTGAGAGTACAATCAATTTTACCCATGGCAAAAAATCCCAAATGGCAGGTCGGAGAAAATTAGCCAAAGGCATAATGCAAAAACTGTGTATGTTATATATATATATATATATATATATATATATATATATTACATACATACATACATACTATACATATATATATATATATATATATATATATATATCTATATATTATATATATATATAAAAAATACAGTTTTTGCATTATGCCTTTGGCTAATTTTCTCCGACCTGCCATTTGGGATTTTTTGCCATGGGTAAAATTTATTGTATATATATATATATACGAATAACTTGATCACGAAGTATATAAAACGTGATGCTATGTATAAATAAAAAAGGTGATGCCACGAAGGAAAATGGAAAGACGAGAAAGCCAAGATCTTTCGGTCTACACGACCCTTTACTTAGACCGAAAGATCTTGGCTATCACGTCTTTCCATTTTCCTCCGTGGTATCACCTTTATATATATATATATATATATTTCTATATATATATATATATATATGTGTGTGTGTGTGTATGTATGTATGTATGCGAGAGGGAGAGATACAGAGTAGTCTGACTGGATAATAAAGATTGACTTGTAAGTAGTAAGGCCACTATCAAACTGTTAAGAATGGTGCAAGAGTTCTGGTAACGGCTAAACAGCTGACCGAATCTACTGCCAAAGTGAGGCTTTCAACAAATCAACCGATCTCTGATCTAATCGGGTGACCATCTTTTGGTTCATTGTCAGTTCTCGAAATTAGAGCCCGTCGCTTTTATCTCGGTCAAATCATCAAACAGATTGATAAAAGAAAAAAGGAGAAAACTTTGTCCTTTGGCAGCATATGACATTAACTTGCGAAATCCGATATTTCGAGCAACTCTTCTGTGAAGACAACATTCAGACAGTTGGGTAATTACAGAGAAAACGACGCACAGTGATTATGTAACACGTCACCCGCGCGTTAAATCAGTTACACCCTTCTATTTGGAATCAAGGGAGCGAAACGATAATGAAAGAAACGCAGAGAAATACATTCATAAAACGCTACGAAAACGTCCACACCAACGGACGAATTCAATACATGAATTGTATTTAACGACAATATTAACATCCTTGCTTTGTTATTGTATCGGTGCAGGAAATTAGACAAATTTATACCTTATTACAAACGCATTAATAACAAAGAGCCAATATCGTTTAACGAAGCTGATACACCATCATCAACAAATTGACAAATGAAACTGAATGGTGAACCAACATTCATAGACCAGTGGAAAAAACGTAATTAAATTAATACTTACAATAAAAATCTAATATTAAAGTAATAGTTATAATACACACATGACAAATAGAGGCTAAAGGAGAGGTAATGTTATGATTATTTACTTTCCTGTGGATATTAATGAGCCAATTCAGATATTTGAATTATAACAAATTCTGTATTACATTAATCAAATTCTTCAGCAAAGATGTCATCATTACACAATTACTATCCATTACAGATAACTGCCATTTAAAAAAAAATCTACTTGATCAATCGAATTACATTAATTTTGATCCCGTTTGTATGTACTACTGTGTTTTAACCTGCTGCACTGAAATCACCTGGAAGGCCGTGATATAAAAAGAGTGAGCCACAAATTATAGGATCATACATCACACATCACAGGAAGAGACAAGAAACAAAAAACCAACAATTTACATTAAGAGAGCAGCGTTTATGGTGTTGCATAATATAATGACAACAAAAAGAAGAAGAAAGAAACACAGACTCATAATTACGATTGTAACCTGATAATGAAGGCCGCTGATGGACTTTCTTTCCTCATTAATAATCATCAAAAAGCATCATATCTCGCAAGAGCTGATCATACCACCATTACAATGACAACAGCTAATAATTTCCAGTTAATCGTTTCTTTTTCCTTAATAGACGATTCAGAAACAATCAACTCAAACCCCGACATTAGCTGTAACTCGAAAGACACGGTATGAACAACGTCTCCTACTACGTTATTTGTGGACGATTCATTAACACTCTACCTTTAGAATGATCCCACCGGGACGGGACGCTCATATCATCACAATAACCGGACATAACATTTTAATACGACAGACGACAAATTAATCATGACAATTTGCAGTAATATGACATGACGCCTATTATCGTGAAATACGACCCGATTTCAATATACGACGTATTATTATTCGTTCAGAAATAATAGTTACATATATACATATACATACATACATACATACACTCACCCTGGGCATCGTCAGCGAAATAAACCCTTGAAATGGGTTTTGCAGCCATTGCTGCGCTACAACTTATTAGTATGATTTTGGGATGAGGTTGCTAGCCCTATGCCCCGCACTCACGGATGATACTGGGGGTTTACGTGTCGGCGGCTTCCGGCCTTGTTAATAAGGCACTCGTCCACGTACTCAACTCATAGCAAGACCTGCGACTGGTGTCTACATCGCACTGCAGTTCACCGACTACCACTTACATAACGCATGGCCTACACATACAGGTGCACAATCAGTTAAAGGCAAGGACGCGGAACCAACTGTCCTCCCCTTGATTTTTCTTGATTTGAACCCGGGTTCTCTTGGTGTTAAGAATATGTTCCTAGATGTAGAACAAGGCAAACGTGTGCACAACATACGGCTATATATAATATATATATATATATAATATATATATATATAATATATATACACACACATACACACACAAGGATCTCGAGAAAACTTACAACAGGTACTGTGGGCTGTGTCCAGAATGTATGGTATACTTTCTCCTGGACAACTTCTCTACAGTATCCAACAAAAACTCCTCTTCAGAACCAGCAAAAGGTAGTCACAAAGAAGGAGAAAGAAAAATAAAAACTAATCATCACAGAAGCCATGTCTCTTAGAATATGTAAGCGGGACAGAGACTGGCTTGTGAGGAAAATGGGCAAAATAATGGAAGTGGAGAAAGGACCTCTGATGCAGCTGCAGTGTTGTGGGATGAGAAAAATGTGTGTGGAATGGCTGCTGATGTCTGCATGTGATACCGAGTTGCGGAAACTGAAGAGAAACTGTAAAAACTAGGGAAAATTTCAGTGTTTGCAAGGGGAGTAAGTTGAGGGTAAATGTGAGCGAGATTAAGACTGAAGACACTCAGTCTCTTTATGAAACCCAGAGTTTATAACATATCAGGTGTTTTTGGACCGTAAATATTCTGTGAGAATGATGTGTAATGTTTCGTATAAATTAAAAAATCAATTACTCTGTTGAAATATAGAACGGACAGGAGGGGCTATGGGCATACACGCAGAATTACTAACAAAGTTACTGCAAGAGAAATGACGAGTAGAGAGTTTTCAGATGGTTGGGTCTGATGGGAGAAAGGAGGACGAGAGAGTGTATAATTTTAAAGTGTCAGAAAGGAGGAGAGGAAGACCTACTAAATAACTTAAGAAGTATTGGAAAAGAAGGTATTGATATAAGGGAGCAAGCAAGAAAAGAGGTGAATGGCACAGCGGGGTTTGATCAGTCTCTTGTCTAGATATATGACGGGGATATTAATAAGTTTCCTAAACAGGGGAATAAAGTATCAATGGAGCTACCTGTTGTTATGGTAAACAACTTAATGTTGAGAGTACGTACGTACACACACACACACACACATATATATACAGACATTTACATAAGTGACTGTGTGTGTGTGTGTGTGTGTGTGTACTCTCAACATTAAGTTGTTTACCATAACAACAGGTAGCTCCATTGATACTTTATCCCCCTGTTTAGGAAACTTATTAATATCCCCGTTATATATCTAGACAAGAGACTGATCAAACACCGTTGTGCCATTCACCTCTTTCCTTTCTTGTTCCCTTAGGCTTTCTGGACATAAATAACTTCCTTTCTAATACTTCTTAAGTTCTTTGGTAGGTCTTCCTCTTCTCCTTTCTGACACTCAAATTATACTCTCTCTCGCGTCCTTTCTCTCCATCAGACCCAACCATCTGAGAGATGCTTAGAGCTTAAAGGAATCCTCAGTTCCGACCGCACTACGGCAGAAAACTATATTCCGCCATAATGTGTGCCTACCACCGTCGGCCTCAAGCGTACTTTCATAGAACTCTCTCTCTCTCATGGCATGCCAGTATATTTGACGCCGACTGCGGTAGGCACATGAGGGGCTCTGACTTCCGGGAGGGAGCGAAAAGGTTTTGCCGCAGCGTGGTGGGTAATGCTAAGCAGCTTGTATGGGAGTTCATACTTCGTGAGGGCTGGCACTTATGTTCACTGATTTCATTGCTTTTTACACTAAACTGTCATGTTTATCAAGCGAAAAAAACCATTTATACACATATGTATGTGTGCGTGTATAAAACATCTTAATGGCTTTTCTTTAACACACACACACACATATATATATATATATATATATATATATATATATATATATATATATATGTGTGTGTGTGTGTGTGTGTGTGTGTGTGTGTGTGTGTGTGTGTGTAGATGCATCATGTAAGCCTGGAGGATGAAAAGAGAGCCTTCAAACAAAATCATTCACTTATTTCATTGCTTTTTACACTAAACTGTCATGTTTATTACGTGAAAAAAAAAATTTATACACACATATGTATGTGTGTGTATAAAACATCTTAATGGCTTTTCTTTAACACACACACACACACACACACACACACAACATTATATATATATATATATATATATATAATATATATATATATATATATTATTGTGTGTGTGTGTGTGTGTGTTAAAGAAAAGCCATTAAGATGTTTTATACACACACACATACATATGTGTGTATAAATGGTTTTTTTCGCGTGATAAACCTGACAGTTTAGTGTAAAAAGCAATGAAATCAGTGAACATAAGTGCTCACACACACACACACACACACACACACACACATATATATATATATATATATATATGTGTGTGTGTGTGTGTGTGTGTATAACTGCATAATGTAAGCCTGGAGGAGGAAAAGAGAGCCTTCAAACAAAATCATTCACTGATTTCATTGCTTTTAACACTAAACTGTCATGTTTATCACGCGAAAAAAACAATTTTATACATACATATGTATGTGTGTATAAAACATCTTAATGGCTTTTCTTTAACACCTACACACACACACACACACACACATATATATAATATAATATATATATATATATATATATATAATAATATTATTAGTATATTATTATGTGTGTGTGTGTGTGTGTGTGTGTGTTGGTTGTGTTGTGTGTGTAGATGCATAATGTAAGCCGTGTAGTAGGAAAAAGAGAGCCTTCAAACAAAATCAATTAATTACTTGGTTTACGAAAGAAACTACCGTACGCTGAATGATTTTAGCCGATGGTCAAGGACGTGAAAATTATTCATAAAAATTCAACATGAACCCGATAACTGCCAAATTAAACTATGTACTCATGCCTTTATTCAACTAAAAATAGAGAGGAAAAGATTGACCTTCAGTCCTCCTTTCTCCTGGACAACTTCTTACAGTATCAACAAAAACTCCTCTTCAGAACCAGAGAGAGAAAGGAAAAAAAATACGTCGAATTTTCCATACAGCCGCTACATTGTATACACGAACGGCATAGTAATTTTCTTTTACAGAAAACTAACGAGAGAGAGAGAGAGAGAGAGAGAGAGAGAGAGAGAGAGAGAGAGAGAGAGAGAGAGAGAGAGAGAGAGAGAGAGCCGACACGAACAGCAAAAGCAGTCTCACCAACATGCGACATTCGAGTTAGTTATTCACAAGCTCCCGCTGACCTACTCACGTTAAGAAGCTGCCTTGCAATGTTCATTAGGCGTGACATTTAGAGAAGTAGTCACATCCAAGCTCAGGACACTGCAATGACACCATTACGGCTGTAACAGCCTGCAAACCAGATCAGTAAGTTGTTCTTCGAATGTTACTCTCCTTCCGGAACTTCAAATATATCGTAGTGAATAATACTATTGAGAGCGAACTCTGCGACACCTCAGGAAAAGGAGGTTGCATGGCCCCAAAATTCAACCCCGAAAGGAAAGAACAATTGCTGAGAGAGAGAGAGAGAGAGAGAGAGAGAGAGAGAGAGAGAGAGAGAGAGAGAGAGAGAGAGAGAGAACAGCCCATGCAGACGTTATGTAATACCACTGTACTTCACTGCACAAGGAGCCACTCAAAATGTAGACAATTATACAGATTTACTATAAGGCAAAAAGCACAAGACACATTATGCACATAAAATGAAAACTCTTTCATAAAACAAACTCATCAACATTCAACAAGAAATTGAAATAAAAATGATAATTAGTAGTAATTTAGGTCCCACGGCTAATAACAGGCAAATGCGTAGCTAATTAACATTAGCCATGGAGCATAAAACAGCCCGAGAAGAGGGAGCAGCAATGGGGTGGGGAGAGCTCCTGATAAAAGAGGGGAGCCAGGGGACCAGGCGAGAGGAAAAGGGGGAGGATTTGCACGAAAGATTAGTTGAGGAGAAGGTGAGGGTCTGCAGAAGCAAATGCTATAGTGGTGCCATGTACGAGAAACGAAATGGATAGGCACTTGGATCTGCATTAGATAAGCCCTTCACCCCAATAGGGCAAATGGCTAGAAGATTGCAAAAGACACGACTGTCAATAGAGCAGCCATTGAGCTACCCGCTCTTGGTGTGAGCACATACACATACTCATTCGCACACACAAATACACGCGCACATACACATGAACACACACATTTCTTTAATACGAAAGTTATACGACAATCGAAGCGATAAGAGATGGAAAAGTTTCTCACTCCTTCTCTCTCCAACTCGTTATAAAGCTATTAAGAGATAAATCTCCATGTTAAAATGAGAAAAATAGTCCCCGAATGATAAAAGAACCGCCGTAAGATGGACAAGAGAAAAAAAAAAGAGGCTAATTACACTCCTTTTATGGCACAGTCATCCTCTCAACTTGAACTTGACGTTGACGACAACGATACCAAACAGGAGAACACAGAGTGACGCGAGTTTATGGAAAACAGTGACGCGCCCCTCTACCATTTCCACCTACTTCATGATAAGAGATCAAGAAAACTACGAAAGTAATTTGTAAAAACTGAGCGATGTTTTCAGATACAAGAGACAGCCAAGGCCCGAACCATTTCCTCTGAAGACGTTGTGACGAACAAACATTCCCTAAGTACGGCTTTTAGTGGGTCCAAAGCCAAGCGACAGCACCTTCGTCTAAGCGAAACCCCAACATGAGGGACACTTGAATGTCGCCACATGAATCATCTTACTGGGAAAGCATAATTTGACTCATTTCCTTTTTTTAGCAGGCTACAGGAAAAACAATCCTCTCAAGAATTAAATGTAAAGGAAACTAGAAAGGAAAATATCGTATATAAAGCCTCTTAAAGATATTGAATTACGAAAAACGGGGTCGTACATGGAATTACTAAGCAGGGGAAAAAAGTTAATGAACCGATTATTACGGAGAAAAGTGAGAGGAGGTAGCTTGGCGGACGGTACAGGGGCGCCTCTGAGGTGGGAATCTTTTCTTCTTATATGGGAGAACGCCACAAATATAACAAATAATTTTATTCAAAACTTAAATTGAATAAGAAAGTCTTCGCATGGCTTTCGTGCGTAAATTATTATCGCGTAGAAATGAATGAAGGCATTCACACTGCGCATTCCGTTTCTTATTCGTATTACGTAGGGGTTTCACCCATACGCATGGGATACGTTTGGAAGGAATCCCGACGAACGAGAAATACACACGGGAAACGTCACGCCCCTTCACGTGACGGTTGGTGTGAACAACGCTAAGCTTCACTTTCGGCCAAGTGCGTTCTGTGGGGCAGACTCTTGTAGCACAGATACTCGTATAACATTATTAAAAGTAACATTGTTATATTGCATGTTCTCAGTATCTAGTATTGTTCCTCTTAATCAACATATGATCAGATGACAAATAATTACTTTTACCTCTTAGTAGTGAGAATGAGCGACCAGAATAAGAAAACTATTATTATTATTCATTTATTAAAGGAAAGCGTAATAGAGAGCAAACAGCAAATAGACACCATACAGCCAGTCTCTCCTGTGGTGAGTCTCGATGGTTGGTACTGGTCTTAAGCAAGTCCTCTTGCACCTTCCGAAGCAAATAACTGAGGCTTCGACATTACTGCAGCGAGCCGCTTCCAACCGATTTTTCTGGCGCCATGTCAGAGCCAAGATCTAGATCTTGGTCAGAGCAGCAGCCGCATGTCAACTGACCGTATCCCATACATATCGTGAGAACGCAAGTGTAAGCGAATTCTGACCGCACGAAGACTAACCGTACTGCTACTACGAATCGGCCCCTATTGGAAAGGGAATAAATAAAATACTCAATGTTCAGGCGATATTGTAAACTGGCCGCTCTAATGTACGTCCACTTTACTAAATCAAGGTAAAGAACATGCAAATGCTTCTTTTGACTTCACAAGGAGGAGCCAGCCTAATAATCAAAACGCTGATGTAATACAGTTTTGTTACTCACCACAGTGTAAAATTACGAATCTGATATCATGCCATGCTCTCGTTGTAAAAAAAAAACGTTTTACATAGTGAAGTACACGCTCACAGGATCGCTTTCACCTTTTAACAACTGGCAGTGGTTCCCCTACACAAACGATGAACTACATCGAAGTCTAAGAATGAAGTGTGTTAGCCAAGCATACACTACAGCAAAGCAGACTCCTATCAGATATGACAGTCTCTGCTGAATCGACTGAGTGATGCCTTATCGAAGATCATTTCTCAATCCGTGAGAGGTCTGCAGACAAACATGTTTACAATGATTGTGATTTTTTAACTCCTGAGTGCGATCAATCAACAACATACATATACCCCTGCGAAACCAATATGGAAAACAAACAATCAGCCAGAAAAATGTTAAAAAAACATATAGCCTACATATTGCCTGACACTTTTTAAAAAACTAAAAACTTCAGAAATACACAGATGAATTCAATACAAATTATGCAAATGCTAAAGCTCAGGTAAATGTGTAAGTACCAACAAGAAGAGGTTGGTTGATTACCATATGAAAGGTTCCACAGCACAGAGGTTCTCCCCTGTGTAGACAAGATACTTGTCATTGCAATTCCTGTTTGACAAGAAATTGAAGGCAATGTGTCAGATCGAGTTAGTTACGCTCTATTTTAAGGGCGCTAAAATGACCTGTGACACTGCAACCTGGTTCATCGGTAGGAGACCCAGGAACTTCTTTAATTTGCGCTTAAAGATGTGCAGGGATTCATTGGTCTTAGTTGGGTTAGAATGATGCAGACAATTCCACAGGTTAGGGCCGAGAATGCAAATGATGATGCACGAGCAATCCCGGCTGGATTATAATACAGACTAGGGTGCGGTAGAGAGCATCTGACACCAATTTTGGGACTGTGGTGGACTTGAAGGGCAAATGTTTACGGCGTAATGGGTATACTGGTAGATTTAGAACAAAACACAAATCAACAAAACTCACTTTGATTTTCCAAATGCATTCAATTTTACAATAGATGCTACTTAGTTTCAACACCTTCAGTTTACCACAGTCGTGCAAGATGTCAAACTTTTTTTTTTTTTTCCTTAAATGACACAGCCTGTTTATTTGGTCATAGTTGGGTCTACGGACCATACTGGGAAGCAAGAGTCTTTAACTGGCCTATAAAAGCCAACCCAAAAGTGAGCCAAGTGTAGAGAGATCTCTTTGCAAGAAAGGTCTCAGTCCACTTGCTGACTGCTCGCAAAAGTTTTGCAGTCATTCCGTCGATGTAAGTAGACCACGTGAAGTCGTCGGAGATGAAGACTCCTTGTACAATTAACCACAGTTAGTTGGGAGTGGACCCTGCTGGGGAGCAACAATCAATAACTGGTCTAATCAGTCACCAAACCGAAAAATGCTTACGACAGTCTGGTATGAGTCTTCTACTTGGTAGCTTCATCGAAAAGGCATCATTATAATAAAGAGAACAGAATCGAGAGAGGTTCCTTGAGACCACTTGGGATGGTCTGGATAATACTTCCTTAGCTGATACTTGAAGCGTTCAATATGAGAGGAACTTATAGCCAGGATCATATAGGTCCACCTAGCTTGTTGCATAGTATGGAGGGGTTCATTTATTCGAAGTTGAGAAAATGGCTGTCACTACCACATTCTTGGGTTCTAACTACTGACTCCGTTTGGGTGACTAGCAGTGGTACTGTCGATCTCCTCTGTGCAAAGCTATTATGATTGGTGAGGAGGAGATCGCTATCGGTCAGATGGATCGCCAATACGTCCCTTATGATTTTCTCATGAGCATTTTACAAGGTTAACAGATAGTGATAAAGGATCAGCATTATATATATATATATTCAATATATACTATATATATATATATATATACCATATATATATATATATATATATAGAGAGAGAGAGAGAGAGGGAGAGAGAGAGAGAGAGCAGAGAGAGATTGAGAGAGGAGAGAGAGAGAGAGATCCTATCATTCTTAATTCCAACCTCAACATAAAAAGAAGAATTTAATGGCAGATACTACAGGATACAGACTTTTTTTAAATCAGTGAGTCATACTTAATGCGATCAGTCACTCAGGCTCTCTCTCAACCTTCCCTTCATTATAAAAGGGCTTTAGATAAAAGGAGCAATACGGCTCTAGTGAAGTGGAGTGATAACGACTGACTATTGCAGAAAATGACCGTCAGTTAATGATCGAGGGCACTTTAATATACATAGTATAGCAATATATGGGGAAATTAGTGTCTTTCAACACTGAGGCTATGTACCATAGAATCAAATCATAATCAGTATAAACAAAAATACAACATTTGCAAAAAATTCATAATCGATGGGCATTCAAACTCGGATCTTTTAGGAATATCTAAATTTGTCACAGTAATGACCAGTTTCGCTGCCAATCGAAAGGAATTCAGTCCATAGTAACGCGATGAAAAAGTTATACAAATAATAATGAAAAGACAGTATCTCGATATCTAACTATACTCTGTCTTTTTTCATCTGTCCATCCGCCTGTGGTGTTTTTGTATGGTAACACTGCGTCCCGGGCTTTAGATAGTTACGCTATGTGTAAGTTTTAGGTAAATAAAAGGATATCTGGGTGTACATTTGCAACTGAAAAGTGTTTTAATAATTTACTGTATGCGAATTACACCGTTAATATTCGAAATAGGATATTATTATAATCGTTGAATGTAAGCTGAATGTAACTGTCTAAAGCCCAGGACGCAGTGTTACCATACAAAAACACCACAGGCGGATGGACAGATGGAAAAAAACAGAGTATAGGTATATGGACTGTGGGTTCTAGTCTGCTCAGTCACAGGACAGAAAACCAATGGAAGAACGAACGCCTTCCAGAACCAATCGCAACAAACCTCTACACAACTTGGCAAGCTCAACCACACGCAAAACATTTTTGCACTTACGACCACCTTCAATGAGAGAGAGAGAGAGAGAGAGAGAGAGAGAGACTTCACATCTGAAATACCACGATAAGACGGCTGAATGTCTAACGCGTAAGAGAAGGAAAACAAAACGAACTGGAAAGAGAAAAATCAAGATAAACCGGAATTCCCCAGAAATAATACGACGATGGATGAAGAAATACTATTGCTTTTGCAATATAGTTCACGGGTCCACATTAAACGACGAGTAATCAAATTCATATTTCAATTTTTGCACACACACGCACACACACACACACAAATATATATATATATAATATATTATATATATATATATTATATATATATACACACATACAAACACAAGCAAATATAAATAATTTTCCCTTAATGGGCGTGCCCCTAGAAGTGTCCGTTTTTTGGGATGAAATTGCTACCACCACGTCTATTCCATCTTGGTTGCTATTCCTCTACCTTCTACGTCTACTTAACTGCTAGGTACTTGACTGCTAATGCCACCAGAGGCTCAATGGTTGTTTGACGGAACGCACAAATCCGCCCGTCTTCGTCCAGGATTTGGACCTGGTTTCCTTCACTTGATAGTCGAGGATGCAACTGGTTACACAACGGAGCCCTTCACTGGTGTTGAACTCTGTACAACACTTTTTTTTAGCAAAATTTCGGCAATTTCACATACGTACAGAGAGAGAGAGAGAGAGAGAGAGAGAGAGAGAGAGAGAGAGAGAGAGAGAATACCAAGAGGGTCGATCGACGATCATTGAACCCGGCGAAGGGGTCCTTCTCCTCGCCTGGCGCACGAGGAGGCAAAATTCCTAGATGATTCAAGGGGCTCGGAATGGCATCTCATCATCTCCCGAGTGTCGTATTGCATGAGGGGATCAACGCTTGCAGGTGAGGGCAACAACAATGGAAGCCCTTCTCTATAAACTGCAACCCACCCAAAGCCAGCCAAGGGGGTTTGCACGATGCCAAATGCCTCAGTTGCAGCGCGTGCAACATCCACTCAACCTTATCAAAAGCGATCTTGGACTATAACTGCTACTTCTCCCAGTTGCGTGATCTCTAACAGTGATCTATTTCTTCAATTAGTAAATGCACTGCTCAAGTGATTGTTCATCTTTCATTTGCATCACAGAGAGGGAAATATTTAGAATCCTGCTCCTCCATTTCTCAATTGCATTTCCAGACACTATATATATATAATATATATATATATATATATATATATATATATATATATATATATATATATATATATATATATATATAGTAAGAGAGAGAGAGAGAGAGAGAGAGAGAGAGAGAGAGAGAGAGAGAGAGTTTGAATACAGAAGTGACTTAGCTTTCCAATATAGCAGATTGACACCTTCCAATAAACAAATGAACAGCAACGTTCTACACTACGGAAAACGCGTGCTTCAAGAAGTACACAAACTATACGCGCACTAAGAGGACTGAATAAAATATTCCGGAAAATGAACACTCGTGGCGCTATCCGCCACCCAAAGATGAAGGCTTCGATAAAGAAAACCTTTTGAAAAGGCGAGATAAGACCATGCTCCAGTTTTCATGAGTAATAAATGACGATGAAGGCTACATTCATGAAAAAGATCAGTAATCGTTCCCATATGGCGTCAGGTAAACTTGCAAAATGTCAACTCTTAAAGATCCACCATGAAATATGCAACCATGCCCCGTTACAAACGGAGTTAAAAGATATTATACCCAAAGATCATCCCTATTCATTCTTCTTTACACCATATCACGAAACTATTCAAGTTACGGAGCAGGTGAAATTAACAATATTGTTTCCCACCCACGGTCAGTGAAACTCAAGATATGCATCCCGTTATAAAGAACACTTTTAGAGGAGATGTCAGAGCTCTGCGGAAGGGCAAAACGAATAGGTGGGGTTCGGGTGACAGGCCGCAGATGCCATCCTGAAGGAGCGCTGCTGCCGCTCGGTCCTGTAACAGTACCCGCCATGGACTCAAGTTTCATTACATGACAGGGGAGAGAGAGAGAGAGAGAGAGAGAGAGAGAAGAGAGAGATATGATATACGGCAGGACGGGTATACAAAAGGCATAATGAGAGAATTGAAGTGTTTGTATTTGTTTTAGTATAAGTATCTGATCCACAAAACCTATGTCAAATTCATTTTCTGCCTGAATGTTAAGCAAACTTTTTAAAACTGTCTAAAATAGTTTATAGCACAGAAGTCTCTCGGTCACTCAGTCAAAATTGCCAATCTCTTTTCAAGCGTCCCTCGGGAAAAAAATCATCTCAAAAAATACACGAAGCAATTTACTCAATGTTTACTTGGAATCATAAAATTCAGTGCACACATAACGATTGTGTTTCGGTCCTTGCCACCAAAATAATGCCTTAATACTATCCCAAACAGTCACACTTCAAAAGAAAATTGAAAACTTTACGTCTTTCCTGAGAGAGAGAGAGAGAGAGAGAGAGAGAGAGAGAGAGAGAGAGAGAGAGAGAGAGAGAGAGAGAGAGTTTTCGAACGATTTCATTTAAAGTTCCAGTATATAGTCTCCTCAATTTTAACTTTTTACGCAAAGTCCTTTAATAAGACTCATCTTACTTTTCTTCACTTTCCTTTCCTTTTCGGGCGAATCTAAAATTCCGGATAAAACCACAGCTGTTGTCATCAATACTGTTGCTGCAGCCAGACTGTAAACGCACTGAGAAAGGCCACAGAAGTACAAACCAACAGTGTTTCAGTCGTGGATGCACTGCGATAGAAAGCCCAAAAAGAGCAACGATGTACTAGCGCACTCAATACCTGAAATATTTTTACATGAATAAGTTGAAAAATCAATCTTTTGCGGATAAATACCGCAGGTAACGTTTTCCATAATCCAACAAAACGGCAATATATATCTAAGAAAAAATGAAAAATAATTTCATATCAGAGAGAGAGAGAGAGAGAGAGAGAGAGAGAGAGAGAGAGAGAGAGCCTCTTAACAGCCGTGCAAAAAACGTAAAGGCGTGTGCATCTTTTATTGCAATGCATTGGGGAGATGGAAGAGATATTGATCACACACACCAGCTCACGCCTGAGTCCCAAAGCGATGAGAGAACGTAAACAATTTCCTTTGTCCATTTCCCCGCCCCAAAATAAGGGGGAAATGAAAACCCAAAATCTGACGCGTGGATGAATAGGAAGCAGATGACGACGTCGATGTTTTTAAGTCTTGCGTAAAAATATACGACTTAAATTAAGAATGTTACTAAGACTTAAAAATATACGACTTAAATTAAGAATGTTACTAAGTGAAGAGAAATGCCACCGACCTTTCTATTGACGTCAAAACAGCCTATAGGGTCAGAATGTTGATTTTCCACAATACAAATATATATACTTAATGATTATTTTAGTATTTGTTCCGATTACTATCATAACATTATGATACATTTGGTAACTGAGAAAAACGAAAGACACCATATCAGTAGCCCATCCTTCCTTGGGTGAGAACAGCGACTCTGCTCTTTGAATCGATCGCACTGAAATCAACGTGCAAATGCTTTCAGCGGCTCATTACCACATCTCTAACCTTTATCACTCTCAATCTGTTGATGGAGAGCACTATGCTATTTGCTTATATTCATAAGATAAACAGATAATTAAACATTACCCTCTTCAACAAAATTTCCATTTCATTTAAACTAATCCCAAGTTTGATGAGATCACCAGACTTCCGCTGATATGATGATGCTGAGCTGTGCAATAATTATCAGAAGAAATGAATTCTAGAGCGTCATTCTGCCGTGAATACGAGAACACTAGGATTCTCGTATAAGGTCTTATATGGGCTTAAGCGCAATCCTTTCACAAACAACAAGACGCATTTCCATAAAGCAATCACTATTGAACAGAAGTAGATCATTCACACAATTTCTGTCATAAATGTGCGCCTTCTCTCCAAAAACTTCTTTCAAAAGGAATTCTTTTAAACTGCATTCATTGCGGATACCTCGGTCTTTTTTCAGTTAAACTCTAGCTTCCAATATAAAAAAAAAAAAAATAGAGTGAAAACGTGTATTCTCGTCATATTCACAATACACCTCAGCATCATTACCTCTCTAACCTTAGCATTTTGTTATATTAATCTTGGTTTTCTACACGCATCGACATTCTCATTTCCTGAAAACCTATACCTAAACAGAGAAAGAAGCAGTGTGAAGGAAAAACCGTCTTGTTTTAATTTCTTACGAAGGATACGGGAATCCTTTCATTGCCATAACATCAAGACGACAATAATAATTATCTCCATCGAAAAATCGGCTTAAATGCCAAGGATGGTATTCTGGGCATTGCCATTACTGATGATACTGATACACATTCAACTTTATGTTTGCCTTGTACAACAACTTATTTCAATTCAGAAACACACATAAATCAAATGGAGATTTAAATGACATAACTGATATACCGAATATGTCTCTGATGTCATTAACTACCAATTAACGTGGGAGACTGCCACAGGAACTGACAAGGGAAAAACGGGTTGGTTGAAAAAATTAAGATCGCTTTTATTGCTGTTTTTACCTTAACTAAATATCTTAAAAGTTTATTACATCATTGGAAATAGTTCTCTTCATATATATCAATCAGTACTGCTTGTAGGAACACCAGCACAACAACCAGTAATATAATAATAATAATAATAATAATAATAATAATAATAATAATAAATTAAAAAAACGAAATACAATGAGGACAGCTACTTCAGTCAATGTACCGAAAAAGAGAAAACTTGGCAGTAGCCGTAATTTAATCCACATTAGCCTTGCCTATTGAATTCGATACCCAAACCGCACACGTGGGTATTGGTTCCCTGCTCATCATAATACGGTGTCACATATCAGAAACTGGGCACAATGTGTGTGGACGTAACATAAACGACCGTATTGTCTTCGTCATACGACCGAGAAAAAGGCGGTACTCAGTAGAAAGATTAGATAACAGTGAACAAGCAAACCAACGAGAGAGAGAGAGAGAGAGAGAGAGAGAGAGAGAGAGAGAGAGAGAGAGAGAGAGAGAGAGAGAGAATGTATCTTTCAAAACAACAAAGCGAGGGCATGCTAACGAAGCTAGTCATAAATGGCTTTTCTGTGCCAAGAGATGAATTTGCAAGAGGGCACGATAACGAAGACACATACAAGCACAAGACAAAACGCACAGGGTAATGTGAGAGAGAGCTATCGTGTTGCTCATGTCGTGTGCCGGCCACCTTTTCAACAACCACTTTTAAACCTGCTCAGACTGCCTACGTAAAGCCTGACGATATTTCTTGCTCTTACGTTTACTGGTTTCATGCAGTACTTATGAAGACCAATGGAACTATTCAACATTCCTGAATGCGTGGAGTCGCGAGTTGTTATACAAAAAGGTTCGGGTGGTAATTTAGTACTACAGATATATATATATATATATATATATATATATATATATATATATATATATATATATATATATATATATATATAACATTTCATGAAAAATATAATTTCCCCCTTATCGTAAATGATGATATCTAGCTACGATGAAAGCAGCTCAACCTACCTATGGGCTTGCAAGGACTTTAGGTTAGAAGCGTTGACCATCACCACCAAGTAATACGTTAACCTGGTAAGAAAAATGTTGTTCCATCTTAGCACTGAAAACTCAGAAAACAAAAACAAACAAACAACAACAACAACAACAACAACAACAATAACAATAATAATAATAATAATAATAATAATAAGAGATCATCAAGATATAAAACAGGCTACTGGCAACAGCACATGGCCAGCGTGAACTCTTCCCTGGCCAAAATCATCAATGGCATGTCTACAAGCTTCTCAAGTTTCTGCATCTGAGGCCTGACATGGGTAATCTGTTAGGCCGTAAACGAGATTATTATTCTACTTGTCTTAAGAAATACAGACACGTCAGGAATGATTAACCCTTCGCTAGTCTTCGTATAAACAAACTTGCACCAATTGTAAACAATTGCAGCGTTCTCTGCAGCAAATGGACTCAACAGAACAAACATACTTCATATTCCCTGAGCTGCTACATTCATTATCAGCCTCATTCAGTGCAGCAGCATCGTACAAAGAGCGAAATAACACTATACGAACTGAGATATAACACGAAAGATAAAACTAAATGGAACTATTCACATCGATCAGAAACATATAAAAAAATGTCTCTAGGAATAAATCCTTTACAATTAACATTCCAAATTGCGCAGACTTGGCCCTGTTTCCCTTTCATTAAGGGCAACGTGTAATGATGGTATGAGATGGACCCGTTAGCCTGGTGAAGAGCCCCATAATGAAAGCATTCAATGACATCGGAGAAAATCCGGCGCAAGGCTGAAGACTTGGTTGGCATGTTTACGACTCTAAACAACAGATGCAAGGACAAAGATCTGGCCGTAAACAAAGGTGATTCACTCCCGGAGGTATCTCGAGCGGGTCACCTCTAGTGGACGTCCTACCCTGCATTCACCGGGCAAGTCATCTTACACACGGGAAGCCTCCCACTATGTAAGAGTTTTCTTGCAATACAGGAGCAAACCTATGAATCTTCCTTTTAGCAGTTCAAGAATGATATAGCATTTAGAAAACGCAACTCTCCGATCAATGCTGTAAAACATTCATTAAAAACTTAACCTTACACATTTATTGCCTTTGAACTGAACTAGCAAACCAATGGTACACCCAGTTTTGCATTCTGCATACTTTCAACTCTTGATATATGGGCGCCATAAATAATTCCGTACTTCTGCTGAATACGAATGCCAGTTCATTTTACTCATTTATTTTAGGCCCTGAGCAATGAAATAACGCTTAAAATTTAGTCTATAAAAATCAATTTAAAGTGACGACAAGATTGCGCTTTAATCTAGTATAAGATTATCAAAATAATACATGGCCCATTCAAGAGAAAACATTTCCCGTGAGTGTATGCGGGCAGCAGTGTGTGCACGTAACATCAGGACATTCTACCTAACAAACAACCTCATGTTGAAAGAAGACTGCGACAAGCAGTCCACAAAGAACGCAAAAAACACAAGCGCACCTACTTTTGCCGTGTTCTTCTTCGCAATGACATTCCCCAAACCAGCTTCCCCAAAAGAAAGGTCGGGGGACTTCAAGCTTTTCCGTCCCTTCCCAGATTGGAGGCAAACAAAACATTTC
This sequence comes from Macrobrachium nipponense, assembly GCF_015104395.2. Classification (NCBI taxonomy): domain Eukaryota; kingdom Metazoa; phylum Arthropoda; class Malacostraca; order Decapoda; family Palaemonidae; genus Macrobrachium; species Macrobrachium nipponense. Next base: position 39,679,733 of record NC_087215.1, read on the forward strand.
AAATCAGTCAAGAGAATCAGACAGAGTTATCAGGTGAACTGTCTATTCAACTGTTTTTATGTAGAAGGGCAGGGAGAGAGATACAGTTATTCTTGAGGGCGATATACTGCCAAACAATAAAGCTGCCAGGTATATACATACTGGCAAATATGCCAAAAAGACCCTCTACAAAAAGTGCACGAGCGTGAACGTGTGATTTGGAGGGAACGCCACAATAAAACGCTATTTTCCTACCTTTTTTTTTCAACTTGCCTTCATTAGCGGTGTGCAAATACACTAAAATAATGCATTCCCATAACTAGGAAACCTTTTATCAAATCATGCCAATCATGAGATTTATTAACGCTTTCCCCACATCAGTAAACTACCAGCAAACCTTGCATGAAAAATCTAACGATATAAAAAATAAATCCTTCCTAACAATAATTCATTTACTTTGACAGTGAAATTAGTAGACAAAGTTTTATATCCAGTTAAGATTCGTTTCTCGAAAAATCAATGAATGGACATCCAGTCTCATATCTTTTAACAATCAATAATGTTTTATAGTCTGACATTTAAAGCTGGTATGACTGGGGGTGCTGAAGATTTTGGGCCTCATGAATATCAAAAACCTAACAACAACATGAACAGCTCGCACTCTGTCTCGTAAAAATATGTAATAAGTGAGGCAAAAACAAATTCTGATACAGTCTGAACTCCTACAACTATCAAGTGGCCAATAAGAGCGCCCTACCTACATTCAGAACACTTAATTCTTTGGCAACAAAGAAAAAAAATCTTTTTCTGCAACGTGTTCTGCTGGCTGATTAATTTATGAAAATTTGGCAAGAAAGCCAAGCGCTGGGGTACATTGAGCCATTCGAGGCTTGAGGCAATGAAAAAAAAAAAGAGCTAAAGTGGTTGGACAGCGAGACATTAGAAAGGAATTACGACGGAGATAAAATAAAGACTAAAAAGTGAGGGGGGCCAATTTAATTCTAAAATGCAACATGTGTGGTGTGCAGGGGGCACTAATTGATCTCCCCTCACCCCCAAGGTCTTTTTCCCGGTAGTACTGGAGTAAGACTGTCAGAAAAGCTGAAATGATGATATGTTGAAATCTCAATGGAAACATCATATACATTAAGGGAATAACATCCTTAATGCAATATGAATTCTATACGTATCAATTAAATGTCAAGGAAAGCCAATGGAAACTATTGCCAGACCACACAATAACGCCTGTATATGAGAGTTGTTATATAGGATAATTTTTTTAAAAATCACGTGGATTCCGAGACTGTGAAGCCTTCCAACCTCTCTCTTACATCTGAAGCGAAGGTATCACTGAATTTGAAGTCAATACTGTCTCTCAACTTTGAAAACTTTAAAAGTCGATAGTTCCTTTAGTCACAAGTGCCATTAAACTTTTTCCCGAAACAAAAATCCATTTGGAAACTTCCGCCACAAAATAGTTATCGGAGTTTGCAATGCAACTAGTATAGTAGGTCAATTCAAGAGAAAACCTGCTAAGAAAGGAGTGTTTTAATTCATACAGTGTAGGTTTCTTAGCCGATTACACTCACACACACAGTATACACATACATATAAATATATAGATATATACATACACACATATGCTTATAAATAAAGGTTTTTGCCACGAAGGAAAAAAATGAAAAAGTGAGATAGCCAAGCATTTTCGGTCTAGTGCGACCCTTTACTCTGAGTAAAGGGTCGCACTAGACCGAAAGTGCTTGGCTATCTCACTTTTTCATTTTTTTCCTTCGTGGCAAAAACCTTTATTTATATATAGCATCACGTCTTATATACTAGTATCAAGTTATTCATATATACGTATAACTGAATCACGAAAACATGGAACGTGATGAATATATCATATTATACATATAGGAATAGGCCCACTAGAATGGGTTATCAACAAGTTTTTCTGTTTCAGATTTTTTTCCATGCCATTTTTACATTCTGGGATCAAACCCGCCAAAACTGAGTAATTACCAGGTGCATAATTCAATGCAGAGGTCAGAAGATGCACAAAAGGGGTTTTTAACCATCACTGGCCAGGATTCGAAGCCTTGTCACTCACTCACATCACTCTCTCTCTCTCTCTCTCTCTCTCTCTCACACACACACACACCACGCATAAGATAACATATATATTATATTATATATATATATATATATATATATATATATATATATATATATATAATATATATATATATATGTGTGTGTGTGTGCGCGTGTGTGTGTGTGTGTAAAACTGAATCGCTAATATAAGGAACATAATGAATATTTAAATAAAGACAAAGTTCACGAAGGAGAGTAAAACAATGGAGTATTGCTGAGGCCTTTCGACTTCTTGTCCTCTACTAAGCAGACTGCTTAGTAAAGGACAAGAAGTCGAAAGGCCTCGCAGAGGTACTCCATTCTATAAAAATACAGGCAAAATCCAAGAAGGAAAGTGAAACAATGGAGTACGGCTACGATGCCATCGACTTCTCGTCCTTTACTAAGTAGTCAAGGACAAGAAGTCGAAAGGCCTCGCAGCAATACTCCATTGTTCCACTCTCCTTCGTGAACTTTGTTTTTATTTACTTATTCACCACATTCAATATTTTCGTGATTCAGTTATACAGAGAAACACACACACATATATATATATATATATATATATATATATAAATAGAGAGAGAGAGAGAGAGAGAGAGAGCAGAAGAGAGAGAGAGAGGAGGAAGAGAGAGCGAGCTTCGTGGTTTGACTGTTGGACCTCCGGCCACGAAGCTCAATGACAGGGCTTCGAATCCTGGGGAGTGATGGGTAAAAACCCCTTTTGTGCATCTTCTGACCTCAATTTTGGTGGGTTGCTCCCAGGGTGTAAAAATGACAAGAAAAAAAAACTGAAACAGAAAAACTTGTTGATAACCCATTCCAGTGGGCCTATCAACGGAAACGACAATGGGTGGTTGCTCCGGAGGTAGGGGAAAGGTGTAGAGCTGGGAGAGGGATACTCTTGGTCCAGAAAGCCTCTGGGAACGAGTGAAAAAGCAGAAAATGAGTTATTTCCCAGGTTTTACGTTTGCAACTGAGTGTGACAGACGAGAACTTTGTAATATATGTATGGTAAAGAGTCACGGAGGGAACAAGAGTATTTTCCAGTCCAAATTTGGACCATTACTGTGAACCCATCCTGATATATGAGGATCATGTTATGAACAGCGTGACTATCCCTTACATGATGAGAATTCCAAATTAACAAACTGTGGCCGAATTGTTCTTAAAAGGGAATTTGTATAGATTTTTCTTATAGAGTCCTATGTAAAACTTTGGACTCCTGGGGCAACGGGTACAGATGGTCTGAAGAGACTAAATCTAATCAACAAAGGGAAGATTTCACCAAAGTTCTGTTAGGCACTGAGGCACACGGGAACCAAGACACTGTAGCAATTAATGTTAGCACGGGTTGAGGATTGGATTGTCTGGTAAAGCCAAATTTGGAATGTATGAAGAGCCTGCTGTTCCAGATCTGATACAATACTGGAATGTGGGCGCTGAACTACAATAAAAAAATAAAAATGAAACTTGGCATGAACTGCTTGCATAGTATATATAGTAACAGAAACTGCTAGTGACAAAAAGCTTAGCGTAGGTGAAGTAATTTGAGGAATATCTAGAAAATGTTCGATACATGAAGTGGAAAATGCTAATGGAAAATAGGGGCCTTCATACCCAAGAGGAGCACAAGTTCATTAAAAGATAGACTGATGCAGTAACTGGAAGAGGGTTTGAGTCGCTGATGAAGAACATTATACATATGAATATAAAGTGGAAGTTACCTCCAAAGGGATACATACATAAGTGATTATGAGGAGTCACTTACTGTTTTAGGTTATATATATATATATATACTATATATATATATATATATATATATATATATATATATATATATATATATACACATATATACATATATATATATAATTCTTCCCTTGGGGTGGCGACTCCAAATACTAATAACCTTTAGGTCGACGATTCTAGCCCTACGTCCTTATCTAGGCTGGCTATGACAAACTACCAGATGATGTTTCGTGCAGTGATTGGGTCAACAGTGCTCCAAGTCGTTTCCGACCAGCACTGGATTGACCTACAGGTTCGCAGAGGTGAGGTAATCTATGTTTTCAGACAATGTTCCTTAGAGAAATTCCTTTCGCTATTTCTGGAGGCATCATAATTTTCTTCTTTTGAAAACGAGTTGTATCACACAGGGCGAAAACAAGAATGCAACGAATAGAGAGGGACATCCTCCTCGCGCTGATTGGCCTCGACATCAGAATATGAACCTTTTCAGAAATCCAAGTGAAAGATACACTGCAGTTACCTCATTAATTTGTCATCTGTGACTGACAGTGGAAAAAACCTGGCATCGCGTCCCCCACCGGTTTTCTAAACTATCAAATGTCAACAGGCATGTAGGGAGCGCCTATATCTGAAGACCAATTTTAGGTGGATGATCGGCGAATTTTTCAAACTCCACCCTCAGTCAACTAACATGGAATCCAAACTACGAACCACCGAAACTGGCTCTATTCAACAAATGTAAAACACATCCAAATTCTGATTTCGACGGGTTTATGGGTGTCACTCGGCATAAGTGATCAGCGCTGTCGTTAAAGTAAATTGTTACAACTAGCACTCACCAAAACCAGTAAATGTTACAACGAACCCGCACTAAAATACATACAACAACGAGAGACCCAAAACTCAAAAGATTAAATTACCTTAAAGAATGGAGGCAAATAATATAGATGCAAACGAGGAAACAAAAACCTGTTACTCGGGTTACTTGAACGCGGAAAAAAGGAGGGGGGGTTGAGGGTGGGGGGGTTGGGGGGGTGCGGAACAGTGAATAGGACATAGAAACAGGGCAGCCAGATCTGATAAACTGGACTCTACACAGATTAAGAGAAGATAACAAACACGTCCAGAGAGAGCAAAAGAATGACACTCGAACGACTCTCACACTTGGAAGGGTCAACTATAATAGCAACTGCAAAGACAGACAACTCAGGTACAGTTTAGACTCGAACTGTAACATAAGAGCATCATCATACACAGTCACACCGAAGAGTAGGACGAATGACAACACAGAATGACAATAAAAGGTGACAACATAAAAAGAAAAGTAGGATGAACTAGAACAAAAGAATTTCACATTATTTAACAGAACAATGAATAAAACACAAAAGCTAGAATCGACGTAGCAAACTCCAAACAAGAATGGTCGGCACATGTTCTTTACAGTTGCAGTTTTACTTTCTCTTTAGCCTCCAAGAAAAACAATTACACTTCAAAGAACACGAAATAAAATTAACATTAGATTGTAGGTCTCACTAAAATGAAACTCCAAATAAAAGTAAAAGTACCTCTAGAAATGTAGGACAAAAGATATCCAAGTAATATGTATTCAAGAATCGCTATCATCGTCAACGGTTTCAATCTGTAGTAAGTCCTTCAGTCATAGGCGTCTCCTCTTTTCTTATCGTCTCTAAATTTGTGCAGAAAGCTCTCTTGGTCTGCGATAAAAATTCTTGGGTAGTCAGTGTCATTTCATTCGGTTCTGATCTGTCATTTATGTCATTGACCAAAGGGTTTCTGTTGGTAGTAGTGTACCTGATAATGTACAAGCACTCGCACCATTCAGTACAATAGTACGTGAACTATCAGTAAACTGATCGTCTGTGATGTCTTGGATACCTTCCCTCTACTAGAACCGGAAACACTTCTATAGTTTTAGCTACTACTACTACTACTACTACTACTGCTACTACTACTACCTACTACTAATTGCACTGCTGTTCGATAGATATATCCGGAATTGAATGCACACACAAAACGGATTTTGTTGTAAAAAAATAATGGATTGTGACAAACAAAATATATATGGAAATCTCTCCGTACATTCACACTCAAACATGTCTATTGTCTATTTGGTCGTAAATTCAAGTTTCTGACTTCTTTTATCTTGATTAAAACTTACCAGGCTGCCGTCACCATGCCCGTCAAAAACAAGTTCGGTGGATCCTTGAAATGGTCACTAGCCTAAGATTTCCAGCAGAACCTCAACCATCTAAAATAGATCTTATAAAAAAAATATATATATATAATATATATATAATATATATATATATATATATATATATATATATATATATATATATATATATATATATATATATATATCTTCACGAGAGTTCATGCACGAGAAAACTTGGTGAAACAGCTATCATCTAAAGCCAGCCTTTGCTCTTCAAGTTCTAAAAGCTAAGCTTGTTATCTCAGCCACGACTGTAATCTGAGAATGAACACGTGCACGAGAAGACAAGGGACATAGAGCTCTAACACAAATTTTCTGTGAATGTGATGAGAGAGAGAGAGAGAGAGAGAGAGGAGTATTGAACATGATTTTCCCTTGGCGTTGAAATCAAGTAGCTCAGCAAACACACAACTCGTGTATTACGAACAACTCATAACAAGATAATGCTAACACCAAAATTCAAGTCATGACCTTGAGTCATGTCTTACCTAGATCATATAGTATTGTCAGTTGTCATTTATTTATACAACCGCTCATTGTTTACGTTATCTTTTTAACTCGAGTGTTTCCGCTATGCTCTAATTTTTATCATTTATTAAAGAAAATGAATGATGTTCAAGAATGACGAGAAAAACAAAAGCGACTGTCATGACTGGAGTTTATAGTGCGTTGGCAATTTTGAAGTTGTATAGTCAAAGTTATGGACACTATTCAAGAATAAAATACAGAGGAAAAATAGAAAATCAGAGAAGAGAAATGTTGGATATGAAAATACAGTATGCAAATGCTACAACCCTTGTTTACAGTTTTACACTCCAAAAAATGTGCAATGATGTGACCGTGACATCTTGGGAATTGTAAATAGATAAGCAAATGGCTTACTTGAGAGTTGCAAAACTATGACCTTATTGGCAGATCTCGTATCGTGCTCCAATTCGCTAATGCGCTTTATTCAACATGACGGTATTTGGCGCTAAATTCGACTCTGATCTTTAAATTAAAAAATATCTAATGTTCCCGAAAATCCAGCACTGTCCATATGACTTTGGGGATATGGTTATCAATGTTACACGCTTCTTATCTCTAATTTAGTTATTGCTTGAATATTAACCCCCTGGATCCAGGGAGTCAGGATATAAGATCCAAACTCCCTGGATCTTATATCCAGATAAAGCTGCTGAGCTGAAAGCTGTTGTTGTTGTTGCTGTTGAACACACGAATTGTAACTCAGTCTATCCTAGTTGTTTTATTTATTTTATTATTATGTCACATTTTAACAGGGAACTTACGTCATCACATACACCTTAGACATCAGCATCCATATCATAACAATGGCCTGTGCCAGAGGGTCTTATTCCCCAGCATCCATATCATAGCAGTGGCCAGTGCCAGAGGGTCTTATCCCCAAACTTGTCAACATTACCTTTAGTTTATTGGTTTTTCTTTATTTATTTTTACTCTCTCTGTTACATTACTTTTCTCGACTAAAGTTCTCCCTTTTGAAACATCAACGCCTACCCCTTGATTCTGAAGCAGTGTTTCCATTTTAAAATATTCATCTACAATGCTGGAAGTCATTCAAGGTCAAGGCCCAAAGAATAAGAATGACGTGGAAAATAACATTGTCACTTTAAATTCAAATAACATATAACTCTATAAAGTGCGCATTCATAATAACGATAAGTATACTGGCAATAACAACGCAAGTGGACACGGGCGGTGCACTTGAAATAACAATAATAAGCACAAATGAAGGGTTTCTTCACCGAAGGAACACGGAGACCTTCGATGTCAACGAATATACAAAAGGGTTCCAAAGGCTAATAAAGACATCATCTGTGCGTGCGTTTCAAAACTCCCCGGGAATATTTGGTCCATGTCACACCGTGAATCACAGTGCTGATTAAATCAGCATTCAAACCCACAAGCCACTACTGATCAAGGCCTCTCTCTCTCTCTCTCTCTCTCTCTCTCTCTCTCTCTCTCTCTCTCTCTCTCGTAATGCCGATTCAGAAGGCAGTTTTTAGAGTTGACTCTTCTGGGAATTACACCCAGTGCCTCTACATGAACAAAGAAGTGACTGTGTCCTATGTCATTAAAATATCGGTGGCATTTGCACAAGAGAGAGAGAGAGAGAGAGAGAGAGAGAGAGAGAGAGAGAGAGAGAGAGAGAGAATCTAAGTTTTCTTTCACTAACACTTGCATATATATATATATATATATAATGTGAGCATCACACATGAACGAAACACGATCTCCCTCTTTTTTATATAAATGTAAATGTGATTTATATATATATATATATATATATATATATATATATGTGTGTGTGTGTGTGTGTGTGTGCGCGCGCGCGTAGCTTGAACTATACCTACTTCAATGTTAAATCACAGTACATATGACAGGGGTTGTTCCACTGTGACTCAACGCTTTTGGGTGTCTTTTATATGTATCTGTTTTGATGCTGTATCTCACCGAGAGAGAGAGAGAGAGAGAGAGAGAAGAGAGAGAGAGTTCAATAAATTAGCCTCTCACGAGGCCAAATCAAATCTAATCAAATCACTCTCGAGGTGCACTGAACAACTAAGCAAAAGCGACTACTAACCGATCGATGACTGAGAACGATCTAAACGACCTTTTTAGCTGTCAGCAAAAGAGACGAAGGCGAAAATAGGTCACACAGCCTTCATCAGCCTTCTGATAGAACACTCGAGAGGATGAAATGTGGGGATATTAATTCCATTCAAGTGTTGACTCTGGGAGACAAGAGAAAGAAAGGGTCGCCACAGACCTCTTTCACGGAAGGCCCTCACAAGCAACTCCCTCCCTCCCTCCCTCCCTCCCTCCCTCATAAGCCTACTTGGACGAGAACGGGAAGAGATCTGGCGAGGAGAGTTGGGATATGTTTTCATGAAGTCAAATTTCCAAGTCCAAACGTTTCCTTGTGGTTGAGTAGTTTTACCCGACCAGAGTTATAAAGATAACAATAATTTCGCTTTAATTGGTAACTTGAAAATTTATTAAAAAACCAATTACAAAATTCAATACCCAACTATTTGTGCAAACCCAGCGTAAACGGAGAAACAAACAAGAACCAAAAACAAAGCCGCAGTGTCGGAGGGTTAAACACTAAAATGTTTAGGATTTTAAGTTATCCAAATGAAATCCTTCGTTTATAGGATTTCCCATAAACCCCGAAAGTCCCACCATTTGGATATAACCGGGGGAATAACCTTGTGATATGGAAAACCGTCACCCATTCAATATTTATTCTTTTGGGAAATGCATCTATACATTTAGAGGCATCCACTAAATAATCTTCTAAACACTATGCATTACTCACCTAAATGCACAATTTTTTCAGACGTCCAGTACACCGGAAACAGTGTAATCCTTTCGTTATGTGGGCTCGATGGCAAGTCAATGCAATAACGCAAATTTAATTTGACACTAAAGAGCATTTAGACGTACTACTTTTGGGTTTCGTAACATTTCAAAAAATACTGCAAATGTCACATATAATATCAGTTCAGACATGATTACTAGCAATACTAGACAAGTAAAACATGCGCCGAAGAAGGGCCGAAATTTCCTCGGCGCAATCGACTTTTCTGTACAGCGCATAATGCTGTACAAACTCTCAGCCACGTCCCATGAAACTCTCAGCCGCGACCCATGAAACTTTCAGCCATGGTCCGGTGGTTGTTGGCACCCTAAAGCGGTGCCAGGTGCACGATCATGACTAAATTTAACCTTAAATCAAATAAAAACTACTGACGCTAGAGGGCTGCAATTTGGAATGCTTGATGATTGGAGGGTGGGTGATGTATACCAATTTGCAGCCGTCTAGCCTCAGTAGTTTTAAAGATCTGAGGCAGGACAGACAGAAAAGGTTCGGACGGACAGACCAGACATATAGCCAACTCAATAGTTTTCTTGTACAGAAAACTAAAACGTAGCAGATCTTTGCAGTTATCCCGTTTTATTCAGATATTATTAATAATACCCACAAAAGCATTATGAACTTTTAAAGGAAAGTCGATTTTATTCAAATTGAGATTACCTCGTCATTGCATTAAATCACCTGGGAATTTCCTTGATGTGCAATTCTCAAACTCATTCCCTTTTGCATATTCTGGGCAAACATATGCACCCTTCCTTCCTTATCACATTATCATTTTCTTCCTTCTCATTTGCGTAACTTCATCTTACTTTTCCTGATCTTCAATTTTCCCACCATCATCGCGAATTAAAATCCCTCCCTCTACACCCTCTCCCTTGAGTTTGCGATTTTGGCGAGTTATTTCTCCTTTCTTTCACTCCTCACCGGCCCCATTCAATTGACTCTGTTTCTCTCCGTGGTACTGTCACATATTATGTCTCATGATTCCATATTTCGATCAATTCTATATCACTCATATTTGAAACGCCTTTATCAAGAGTCGCCATCCTTATTTCACCTGCCATTTTTGTTTGATTGTCATATTTCTTTCTTCTTTTGTTCTCTTTTCTTAGCGCCACGCTCTCTCTCTCTCTCTCTCTCTCTCTCTCTCTCTCTCTCTCTCTCTCTCTCTGGAAAATCGTCTTTCAGTCGCAATTCTCCGCTTCAATAGTTCATGGCGTCTCCTGAATGGAACGTACTTAAAAATTCTATCCAATGCATATCACCACGACCACAACGCAAAAAGTCCCTCTGAAATATGAATGCGGACACATGCATGACTTGACTGTCTACTGTTAAAGGCATATATACTTACATCTCGACCTCCGGGAGGACCGGGAGAGAGAGACGAGTCGAAACCGAACGTAAACGGCACGGCGAGATGGGTACGAGCGAAATGATGAGAAAGTGAAGTGGATCAATATCCGAGTGAGGGGATGAACATTATGCATGCCAAAATTACAACCTCGATATGGAGATGGACATCATCAGAACGGGAAGATAAAATATTATCGGGCAATGACGAAAGAGCCTTTCCTATTCAATCGAGATAGACACATACCAAATATCGACCATTATTTAGATATAATAATGCATGAGGCTTACACAAAGACTATGAATGATCAAATATGTGTTCTTTACGTTGCTATTATTCCCCTAAAAATATCATTCAGACTTCGATATCCCCTGCAACAAAGTCTGCAACAACTGTTTTCATTCTCCTGGGAACGTGGAAAAGGAAAATATGCACAGATCGAGTATCTGCATCTCCATCTCCCCGTAAAAGGGGGTCGAAATTTTTCTCTAAATGTTGATTTCTTTAAGAAAGGAGTCAAGTGTTTCATATAAAAAAAATGTGTGCAATGTGACGTGGCTCAACTTGGAAAATGAGAGAGCACAGTAATAAATATAAAAACATTATAATTCAATATAGCTGAATGATAGCCTAGTAAAAATTGCGTCCGCCACAATCACTGACAAGAATACAGTAGACATGGCCGGGGAGAATCTACAAGAACATTGCCAGTGCGTGCCATATAAAATCATTCACGGAAATTTACAGATTTCACAATGAATAAATCTCTAAGGTAAAGTGAAGTCGCTACAAAACGAGTCATCAACAACAAAAATACATTTAATTAAGCTCTACTGAAAAGAGGAACAAACATTCGCAGCCTAAACTTTTTGTGATTTACAGTCTCATTTTCAGTTAGGCTTAAAGTACTTGTTTAAAGTCACTTACCGGTACTCTAATCACTGCTGGAAGCTTCATCCAAAAACAACGCATTAATGCGATGTCTGTCCCAGAGAAATGACACCCTCCCTTGTTATCATTTTCTTTAACTCAACTCTTGTCATTCCACGAATGTCTGTTGCGGATATCTTTTTCTTATTTGGAACCGCCAATTAAACAATTATGAGTGTATGTGGTCATTAACATTCTTGGCATAACGTGGTACTCGACCATAACCGTGCCGCCTAGTCATCCACAGTAGAGTTTAAATGAGCAAATCTGCGGATTCGCCACTTTTGTATGTCTCATTTCTTCATAAAATTTGTGCTCATATTCATAAACATGGCCTAGTCTACTGCTCAACAAGTCATCCCTGTTTCAAGATAAGTCAAATTTCAGCCGAAACAGTGCGCCCGTTTCTGTGGAAGTGATTCGCATGCTTACGTAATATGTACTAAGTTCATGCCAAACATTTAAGGCTACGTGATTCCTCTGGTACGGTGTCTACTTTTGATTTGTGGAAATTACGAGCTATTTCAATATAACTTTTCAATTTACCTCAATAAAAATGACATATACTTTATACTCTATTTTGCTTACATAAAGATACCACATTTATCAAAACTTCTCCTATTAATAATAAACCAAATGAGTAAAACTGATGATCATATTCATATTATAAATAACACCTTGTGTCCCCAACATACAAAAGCTGGTTATGTATAAATGCCTATGCCCATATGAATATGCAGACACACCTCATAGTACAGATACAACTGTATAATACATAAATACTCACTGATTATATTAATTCTTAAGGTCTCTATGTCTTCATATGTACCCAGACCATATTCGGAAACGACGTTACTTACGTAAGAAGAAATAGTCTTGGGAAAACTAACAAATACATAAGCCTTTTAAAGGTACTTACAAAATGCATCCCAGTCATCATGTTCACGGTGCGTCACTGTTAGTGACATCTAAAGGTTTATAAACCTTATATGAATTTGTTTTCTCTGTTGATGTCCATGTCAATCTCGTGCATAAGCATTCGTGTTAGCCCAGTGAGTAACAATTCGGGGGCAGTAGACTACTAAGTAGCTACTCATGCCTGCAGAATACACACAACCGCACATTACCATACAAGTAGTCCCGCAAACCGCAAAGGCGATGAGAAAACCGAAAGTGAGTTGGGAAAAGGACTCTCTCTCTCTCTCTGTCTCTGTCTCTCTCTCTCTCTCTCTCTTACACACAGCACACGCATACACAAACAGATGGAGTAGAAGCTAACAGTGGAAGCCTCTATCAAGATGTATATCACTGACGTGTTTCGCTGTACAGGAGGCACCGATAATGTCTTGCATGTTCGTCCCTGAGATATCAGTGAAAGGTGAACTTCCAGGAGAGACGAAAAAACCTTATCTCGTTCCCTTACCCTAAGGTAACAGTCATAAGAACCATAGCAGGAATTTGAAAGGAAGCTGATCATGAAATTAGTTATGTATTACACAGGAAAGAATTTTTTGAGGTTCTCATTTCAACATGGACGATCAAGAATGCAACTACCCATCCCCCCACCCCCCCCCCCCCCAAAAAAAAAAATAAATATAGCAATGGCAAAAAATAAAAATGAAAGCATAATAAAATTGAACGGTTAAAAGGTTCAGGCAAATATGAATAACGAAAGTACGTAAAAACTTTGAAACAAGTTAAAATATTAGTTCGGGAAACAAAGTAAAATCTTCCAGAATAAAACAACAAAAAACAGAACTGAGAAGAAAATACCAAAGTAAAACATAAAAGTAAAAAAGGCAAACGGGAAATATAAGAGATATATGGATTCGGTCATTTCCTCTCTCCCGAGGAAGGAGTTTTGAAATACGATAAAACCTTGATTCATGTATCTTTGCTTTAGCAAGAAAAGGTTCAGAAAGGTCTTCAATAGCTCTCTCTCTCTCTCTCTCTCTCTCTCTCTCTCTCTCTCTCTCTCTCTCTTCTCTCGAATATCAGAAACAAGCCGCTCCCTGTTTCTCCACTTACGGGCTTCTACAATAGTATATATTCTCCAGAAAATACCACGATCCCTGACAGGCCTGTTAACAAACCATAAAGCGCACTGCCCAAATGGCACCCGTCTCTGTATATAGTCTACGCGAAGGCATTATGAGAATTGAAGAAATTTTCCTTTCCATTTCACAACGGACACCGCTACATTCACACTTGAACTGTGGAATCGAGGATGAACCCAATGCTGAGAAAACATCCTCAGGATTAATCACTTCATACACAAGTTCCAAAGGCTCAACAACATTACGTCGAACTCCCATCAGGCACAGCTGTGTTCATTTACCTATATCTTGCAGGCATACTCGCATTTTACGGATGTTGGGACCTTTTCTTTCCCCTCCTCCCTCACTCTGAAACCTTCATTATACATTCTTTCCATCAATTTATTGTCACACACACACACACACACACATTATAGATATTATATATCTATATATATATATATAGATATAGAAATATACGAAAACCTAGAAGAAGGAACTCTGAATGTTTGTATGTAATTGTATCACTACTAATTCACTGTAAGTACAATTTGCAAAAGAAATGCTTCACAGATTTCAAGACTTTTGCAACTTGTGTAATATCAATTATATGACTATAAAACCTCTGACCCCTTTTTCGAAGCCATTCGGTTAGCTGCTGACTTTCAAAAGCGTCACTTGAGTAATCTGCTAGAAATAATGTTATGGGAACATCAACATCAAAATCTTCACAGAAAACAATCAACTCTTGTAGTTGTCAAACATGGAAACGATATTATCTTCAGTTAAAAACTGAAAGTGAGGTTTGATGACTCGATATTAATAAACCAGCAATGAACAGACTCGTCTTAATGAAACTGAAGCACAAACCTCACTAAAAATCGTATGCTTTTATAATAATACTCATTTGTAAAATGACGAATGATCCCTAAAGGGAAGCACGTACCAAGAATGAATTACCCGGGGCTTAATAACAACGCTTCTGACTGCAGTCTAAAAACCTTCACCTATTACTTAAAACAGAAGGGAATTTCCTTCCCTTTGGA
>NC_087215.1:39699601-39712426 GCF_015104395.2 Macrobrachium nipponense
CCCGCATATTACATCACGCGACACCACAACCTCCATCGCCGCTTTTCGACTACAACATGCCATAAATTTAACTAACACATGGTCAATGAAACTAATATGATGTATACATGGGTACAAATATTTACATTTTTGTCTATGAATACATGAAAATACTTTCCCGTTCATTACACTGCATCAATCAACAATGACGAAAAACAAACAAAGCATTGTGTCAAGTCATTCTCAAGAAACGTACAGAGTAATCATAAGAACTACAGCGTCATTCGGTCAAATCCAGCGATGCGCCCGAAACTGCAGCCAATTTCCCATTTCATCCTGCCTGAAATAACTTGGTGCCTTCCTTCCCCTTACGCGAACGCCCACAGCCCTCAACCACCTACCTCCTTCCCCATTTCAATGCAAAGGGGACTTTTCACTTCGACTCGGCCGCGAGCAATTCGACTCCACTTAACGCCCCCTCATTACCAAGTCCGTCCATAACTTCCTCCATTTTTACCCTCTGTCAATTCCCTCTTGATATGATCATCTTCCTCGTCCATCTCCGTTCCCCTTTCTACATCGTTACATTTTCATCCTTGGTTATTAGACAAATATGTACCGCGAGGTAACAAGATTAAAATGTAATATTTCCTATGCAATATGAGCGAAAACTTTCCAATTACCATCACTCAATTATCCGGCTCTTGGTTCCCCTTCTCCTGCAATTCTCTCTCTCTCTCTCTCTCTCTCTCTCTCTCTCTCTCTCCTCTCTCTATCTCTCTTCTCTCTCTCTCTCTCTCTCTCTCTCTCTCTCTCTCTCTCTCTCTCTCTCTCAAGCAATTACCTTTGTCTCATATTAAAGCAATCAAACGTCCCGTTTTGAACTATAAAAGTAATAAAATTTCCTTTAAATAAAATAGCTTTTTAATAGACTCCCACGTTCGGCTGAGTTTCATTTTGAAGAAAAAAAAAAATTCTTCGACTTCTATAGATATGTACAAACATTAAGCCACAAAAACGTTAATGATAATTCATGAATAGATCATGGCTTTCCAAGCGGTTCTACAAGATAACGCAGAACCGCGATGATTTTAGTGAATGTTATTAATGATAACAATAGTTCTTGAAACTGTTATCGGTAATCTCAATTATTTTTGGTGTGAAGGGATGCGTGACTGCGGTGCACCCATTCTCTCAATAACGTGTTTGAAAAACTAGTTTTCAAGGTGGGATACTGAATTTGGTGGCACTTTCAAGATGAAATATTGCGTAATTTGAGGCAAAATAAAAAAAAAATCACAAAAACGAAATGCTGAAGCAATTACCTGAAGGCAGAAACATAAACAAACAAACTGGATGCTCCGAAGAAACTTCGGCGCATCCAGTTTTCTGTAGAACGTGTAATGCTGTACAAAACCATCAGCTTTGAGTGAAGAGCCGACTGGTGGCTCTTCAGTCGCTCATTAGATCCGAAAGAGTGAGCGTGGGTCACATGCCTCCAGAAAGCGCTGCCAGATGCACGATCCATGGCTAACTTTAATCTTAAATAAACTAAAAACTACTGAGGCTGGAGGGTTGCAATTTCGTAGTTTTGATGATCGGAGGGTGGATAATTAAAATACCAATGCTAGCCTGACCAAGGACTGCACTTTTCATCAAGTGGTTCAGTATTACAGCTACACACTGGAGGGTTGTCATACATTAATCAAAACATCCAACGGAAAATAATGATAAAATTGTCAAAAATTTGTTTCCTAAATAATTGGCGCTTTGATAACCAATACTCCTCCAAACATTCTTCTTTCAGAAATGTACAGCCTTTAGGACTTATATAAAACAATGTTATTACTATTAAGGAATTCTTAAATAAAATTTTAAAATAACCTCATGATTCACCTACGGAGAGAAGTTGCTCAAAAATGACAAGACCATTACCAAAAATTCTAAAATTATCCTAATCTTTTACAAAACTAACACCAACTAGTAAACAAAGCATAAAAACAATACTAGCATCGCTTGTGTCACGTAAACAAACGAGTCATAAATTCTGTCACGGCATAAAACTAAACGTGTTAATTACAAAAAAGACAGAGGCAGGAAACAAAATAAAGCGTGACAAACTCCCTCATGACATGGCCACAAGTTCAGAAAAAATAGTTGTAATCTCTGGATCCTCCAAGATCTCATTAAAGTGCTGTACATATGGAGGACCAAGTTTTAGAACCGACTTAAATACTCAATACACTTAGAAACAAGCTTGAGAATTAACTCGAAATTCTCAGTAACAACAACTGCAAATCAGATTTCATAATAACACTGATTGTATTTTCCTTGAGGTTTAAATGAGCCAAGTTACAGTCACATACATATCCAGGAAGCACTGAACATAAACAAGTAATCTGCATAATGTCCTTGATATGTTCACGTTGTAAATGCAGTGAAAATATGACTAAAATTTTACCGTCATTTCTGAAGGCACGGATACACATGCAACAACGCTACAATACTGCTATTGCTATTAATGAAGCATATGAAGAACAGTCACGTTCTTTAAAGAGGGGGTTAAAATATAACAATTTTTTATACGTTTAATATTTGACGTATCGCTAAAGATACTTTGAAAATCCTCAAAATTTGTGAGAACCACTGACCTCATCTGAAGGTGGGGACAAAGATCCTTGTGAAGCTTATGGATTTTCAATCTATCTTTAGCGATATGCCAAGGATTACTAAAAATAAATGGGGTCTTGCTTTACCCTCATCAATTAACTCCTTAATAATTAATAATAATAATAATAATAATAATATGCGGAAAAATAAAATCTGCTTTACATCAAAGGTGAAGGTAAAATGATAAAAGATAAGAGCTGCCATTTCTAAGCAGTAATAATCGCTTATTCGAAATATATATACAAATACAGTCTCCAATCACTAGTTTCCCAAAAATTAGGAGAACCCTCACTGCCCCTGGGTGAACCAACCAGATTATCTTTCTTCTCACTGTCTGACTGCTTCTACCATTCATTCAGGAGTCGAAGCTTGCGGCTTTATGAAGCAGCCACGCTCACCTCCTACTGAAAAAACATCTATTTATCTCCTTAAACAAAAAACAAAAACAAAAAATTACATCAAATACACACCGGCGTGAAAGTCAGCTGGTGGGTGTTCTCAATGAAACCGTCAGGATTCAACGGGCACGCGAAACATTTATAAAGTATCCAACAGCTATATATTAAGACCCTGTCTTCATTGATTTTCATGTTAGCACAAGTTCTCATAATCAGTGCCTTATATGTTTCATATGTGATTTCATATTCGGGTAGGACGCATGAATATTTCTTTTCCCAAAAACCACTTTTAATGAAAACTGTATTATTATCTGGTAGCTCAGTCGACAATGAATAAAGAAAAAAAGAAGAAAAAAAACAGACCCAAGCCTTGTTAAAACTCCTTACTATCTCACTGCAGTAAATGTCCACTAAACAAGTGATACACTATATTTACGAGGTTGCAGACGGCCCTCCTCTTACAAATCCTTTTTGGAACATATTCTTTCGCTTTCTTTCTTCACTAAACAAGGCTTATTATATATTATATATAATATATATATATATATATATATTATATATATATATATATATATCTATATATATATATATAAGATAATAATATATATATAATATATATGTGTGTGTGTGTGTGTGTGTGAGAGTGTAAGCAAACTTTAAGAGGTCATTTGTGCACGAACTGAAATTATATAAAATAGTACCTTCAAACTATGCTATAACATGCGTGTTCTTTTGGTTTATAGGATACATTAAGTCTATTACTAAATCTAGACTTAAGACTAATTTTGTCAGTCATTTTGAAAAGGATTAAAATATTCTTTAATTAATACTTTGGAACTTTCAATGGTATAATATAGAATGAGTATAAACATAATTGGATGATTAAAAGTCAATCCACTAGTGTCGCTTTCTACATGTAATGAAGATCCTGATAATTTCATACTGGCTGCTTTTCTTTCTGGTATATTTATACGACAATGCCAAACGAATTCGACACATTGTGGCATTATATAAAAACTAAAAAAATTTGGCATTATATAAATACTACTAATCATAGAAAGGATACCAAAAACATGAACACAAAAACATAATTGGTAGTGGAATTAACTGTGCATATAAAAAATAAAATTAACTTGGTAAATGTCAAAATTAACTATGAATTTACGTGAATAATTTCGTTTCACGTTGTTTTATTGAACTCAATTATAAAATAGACAAATAATAAATATACTTATGGGTAATGTTTTTTCAGGACATGTATTTGGAATGACGGTTGAGGTCACCACGTCAATGTTGACACCCTTCACTCCCGTCTGGGTATCAATAGTGGCCACTCTGACAGATGAAGGTTAATTCACACGCGCCTATTTAACCTCTATACACATTGGTCCACTGCTGCCCTTGCTCGGACTTTAATCCTACTTTCTTTGCTCTGGCCAAGAGTTTTCAAAGAGATTGTGACTGAGTGTGGTAGGGGGGGATTAAGTGTTCTTAATGAAGCTTTTAAAATCCATAACGTCTTCAGTGCAGGTATGCGGGTACTACCTAGGATTTTCTCTGTTAATCATTGTTCAATTATTGTTGGTTCTTTGTCTCTTTCGTTTATACTGTCTGATTTTCCTCTCTATCAGGCACATAACTATATTATGAGTGTTTGTGCAAGTGTTACTTGGTTATGACATTTCAACATTCTTTAACGTAAAAGCGACATTTCATACAATCACCATTTAGATCTTTAAAGATTACTGTACTAAACACACTTCATTCAACTGTGTGTACGTAATGAGCACATACCCGTGAGAGCGTTCTTGTGCGCGTTTGCTTCACGGTCGATGTTTGTATGGTGTTTTTACGTTGCATGGAACCAGTGGTTATTCAGCAACGGGACAAACGGCATTACGTGACTTCCGAACCATGTCGAGAGTGAACTTCTATCACCAGAAACACACATCTCTCACTCCTCAATGGAATGGCCGGGAATCGAACCCGCGACCACAGAGGTGAGAAGCAAACACCAAA
Organism: Macrobrachium nipponense; assembly: GCF_015104395.2. NCBI lineage: Eukaryota > Metazoa > Arthropoda > Malacostraca > Decapoda > Palaemonidae > Macrobrachium > Macrobrachium nipponense. Next base: position 39,704,668 of record NC_087215.1, read on the forward strand.
CCAACCACGCCACTGAGGCGCTTTCACAGTCGATGATGTTTCTTGTGGACGTACCTCAGTGTTCCAGAGACGTCCACCTGAACAGACCCATTCGGAGGCGTTTGAGCGACGCTTTCAATGGCAGCGGCAGAGCTGACCTGAATCGGAAGGTGGGGAGTGCGGAAGGGGCATTTCGCGCCTTCCATGAAATTCCCCGGAGTTCTGCAGCGACTTGGAAACTGTGAATAAATGCGACGTTTCCATTTCCCATCTCAAAAGATGGATTCGTCGTCTGAGTGAATGAGCAGACGACGAACAAACGTGAGCGCAATTTCAGGAGATCATCATCAACTATAATCGAGCAAACTCTTTCAGGTGTCGGCCACAACATTGAAAGACCCGAACAGCATCGAAGGGTATAGACTGTAGTGCCTACAGAGAATGATCGTTCATTTCAGGTTATATCGTTTTCCTAGCTTCTTTGAAGCGCTAAAAGCTATTATTATTAACCTTTAAATACCGAAACTTTAAACTAACCTTCTTAGATCTATAATGACAATGTGAGAGGATGCTTAACATAAAATAAAAAAGGCTCCGCATCGATGCAAGTCAAAATGATATCTGAGGACGTCACAATCCTCGCCTCATAAGCCATGTGGCGCAAAAGTCCTCTGAAATTCCGCCGCTCGCGTCTTTCCTTGGCTTTAACATCCACAAATCTCCAGTCAAGTCCATCCTCCCGTCTCCCAGTTCTAATCCGGGGAGGCTTGACTATTCCAACTCTTCTGGTACGAAAGACGTGTCCAAGCCATCTCCTTCGTGTCAGCATCATCTCCTCTACAGAAGAAACCTTCGGATTTCCCTTTCGGTAGAATTTCTAACGCCACTCTGTCACCTGGCTCTAATTTTCTTCCTAAACCTTAATTTTCAAATCGACGAACCAGTTTGGGTGTAGCATCATTGTCATACCCTGATGTATGTCTATACAGTAATACAGATTACACTTGACTAACATCTAATCTTCATTCTCAAGTATTTTTATTCTGATCTCCGAATCTTATTCAACAACCTATTTTTAGACAACGTTTTTGGTACTGGATACCAATGTTCCTGTTTTTTTAATACCTAGTTGCACCTTTCCTCATCTAATGTCAACACAATATTTTGTGCGTCCTTTGTGCTCATTACTTGCACACACACACACACACACACACACACACACACACACACAACACACACACATATATATATTGATATATATATATAATATATATATATAAAATAAATATATATAAAATATATATAAATATTATATATGTATATATATATATATATATATATATATATATATACATATATATATATATATATACACAAACACAAACATATACATAACTATTTACATTTCTATGACTGCCATCTAAGAAATATACTTATTCCAGCCCCATTCTCATCCGACAGATTTTATCTAAAAGTGAAATCTCACACTTCCTTAAATCAGGGTCGGTGGCTGGCTACATATTCTATCCGTTCACTTTTAAAAAACTACACATTCACGGTAACCTTTATTTCCATGTAATACTCTCTGGAAGTTAATCTGATAACAGCCTCATTACGGGAAAAACTCGTTAACAAGAGCTCATTAATAAGTATTTCAACACACAGACCCTTCGGTCTTCGCCCCGAACACACGCTCTCTCTCTCTCTCTCTCTCTCTCTCTCTCTCTCTCTCTCTCTCTCTCTCTCATTTAACTTGTGCATTCGTTTTATTTCCCCGCAACCAATATAACTCATTCCGGGGAAAAGCACACATTTGCCAGCCGTGCCTGCAGGCAAGGAAGTATTCAAGGATCTCGAGAGCTGAATACCGAAGCGTAGTTGCAGGTTTCCAATTAAGCCACAAGAAAAAAAAGCAAAGAAAAGAAACATACACAGCAAAAATAATTAATGAACTCTCCTTCTTTTAAAAATCTTCCTTCCTTTCAGCAGGATTTGATATAAAAGGTGGAGATATTGATAAGAGGGCAAAGCTTAATAGCAAAGCTAATAATGCGGATAATACAAAAACCAAGAGTTTTTACAAAAACGGTTACATGGCAGCAAAGCTTACTTTAGAATTCGCAATGCCAACGTAATTAAGATCAATACGCTTACAAATTCGGGAAATATACTTCTTTTCATCTAAGTACATATCAGAATTCGTGACACAGTACTTTCAGTAATAAATCGGAAATGAGAGAGAGAGAGGAGAGAGAGAGAGAGAGAGAGAGAGAGAGAGAGAGAGAGAGAGATGAAAGCAAGCAAACTTCGCAGTCACATTTCTCCCTTAAAGTTTATTGGTCGTGTGTGATCAGGTCAATGTTAAAGATGACCTCCTAAACGGTTAGGGCTTTATCCCGGCTGTCTATTTAACATCGTGGGGAAAGGGAAAAAATCCTTTCCAACGGCGAATCGGGAGGGGAAAAAAAGAAAAAGAGAAAAAAAGGCCGGAATATGTATGCACATTACAAGGGCGGAGTCTTTCTGTTTGACTTGTTCCAAGCCCAAACACTTGTTCCACGACGCACTTCGTATTCATCCCACTTCTCCAATAATGACTATTCCGGCTTATCATAACATGCCACCGATATATCTCTTTATTAATTACCCGCTAAATAAATAGAGGACAATTGCAAACCGGTGGATATCAATGGATATACAAGAGCGAGGACGGGCAAAAATTCACAGGTCCAATTCATTCCCGATCAATTGAATCTTCTATAACCTCAGCTGTTGCTGGTAGGATGCTTTGATCAAAGGGAAAAAGGAAAAAATCATGGCCATCATCCAACAATCAATCCCGTGATCACAACCATTAGTAAAGAGGCAGAGGTGTGTGTGAGGGGAGAGGGGGGTGGGGGGGACCGATGATTGGTAAGGTTGGGGGAGAGTACCCAAAACACAATGAGACAAAGCTCTGCACGCCATCTATTGTTGCCGGGCGAAAACCTTTTTCTCCACAACTGGATAGCTCATTCCGTCTGCATTTACGAAATCAAACGATGCCAGGATTCACACAAATCCGCATAATGGTGATTAACCAGGAGACTGGCGGTATGTCGCAAACGTCTATAACCGTTCACAAGGGAAAAGAATTCCTTACCGATTAGCCAGGTGAGCAGGAACTGTACGTACAGTAAATAAGGATTGTATCAGTAAATAAGGACACACGGTTGTATCATTTATAAAAAGTAAAATTCTTCATATACAAGCTGCTTTTCCTTCTACGTAGTTTTAAAGCATGTCATTTTATAAAGGCAAAAATTCTTACCATACTACTTTATGCAGAACCGCAAAAGCCATCTCGATAGGCAAGATGAGTGGATGGAGGCAGAATCTGATCCAGAGAACGGAAATGAATGAAAGGTAAAAAGGTACATGAGCAGGTGTACTAATCAACAACAGAGCTTAGTAAAAAAAAAAAAAAAAAAAAATTTAGTTCTAAATCTATAACTAAAATTACCAAAGAAGACAATGCGATTCACAGAACATCGACAGCATCTTATGCATTTTGATGAGTACCTATGCGTAACAACGTTTTCTAGGTGAATCTTCATGCGGAGTAGTACTATTTAATAAAACACCAAATATCAGATCTAACCTTACACGATGAAAAAGAACTAATGATATCAAGAGAAAAATTACCATACTGCCCGAAAGGGATCATCCTCAAAAAATATGGAAACTTTCGATAGTACCTACTTAATTTACCATGCGTCACAAACTCTCAATGAAGAAAAAACTTCTACATATTGCATTTTCTGCATATACTGTGTAAGTTATACCAAAACTGATATTCTACTACATATGCACAGTACCCATATCATTCATTTAATAAATATCTGTCTTCCCTGGGATATTGGAACTTTCTCAGCACTAATCACTAATCATCTAATATGTGCTGACTACTACTGCATATACGAACTTAAGTCGTACACCACCGTCTAGCCATTTTTTGTTAAGTGACTGATATGACTTTCCAATCCAGTGAAAAGCCTCAGATCGAACACTGAAACAACACCTTAGGACAGAGAGTAAGTTTTACTAATGGTGACCAAGAAAATCGATACTGTGAGCAACATCACCTTCACCACAATAGCCTTTTGTTGCAGCAAACTATAGGCATCAATTACCTCGATACTTCCCAATTCCTTACATTTAAAAAAATAACGTTCACTCATGGAAATACTAAATATCTGTCCACTTAGAACCACTTACACAACAAAGATTTTCCAAACTTGTCCTCTAATGTGGGGAGGCTACATTTCCGTTATTATAAATAAAATCATCTTCATCTCCATCAGTGTATGCGGTAACTCCCCTCACATAAGGTGTAAATTATTTATACCTGTGAGTTCCACCTACACAAGGTCAACACCAAAAGCACTGAAACAAAGGAATAGCTGTGCCTGCATTTTGTAATGTAGCAGGTTCACATCATCAGGGAACAATAGTGTGTGTGTGTGTGTGTGTGTGTGTGTGTGTGTGTGTGTGTGTGTGTGTGTGTGTGTACGGTTAAACAATTCAACTTCAAATAAGTATCCTCTTATTTTTAGAGATGGTCATCCATAATTTTTGGGTAGCAAGCACACAATACCCCGAAAGAAAAATAAGGGCTTTATTTATTAGTTTTCGGATTTTCTGTGGACACAGAATTTCCACTGTCGCCACGTTAATGCTTACAAAGACAGGCATGCACACACACCCACACACACACATAAAACCTAACTAATTAAATTAACGATTTAGCGACAAAGTAAAATGACGTCCTTCTATGCATTAAGCTCTCTGGCCGAGACAAAACAATCCCTTCACAGCGTCCCTTTTTCCCTAATGTAACGAACATAAAAAAGGGGGAAAAGAAGCAATTAAGTAAAATGAGGGAGGTAAACACGGCATCTGAATCAACTATTCATTCCAACGAGGATTTCCTTTCAATGGATTGCACATCCGGAAAACTAATGAATATCAGAGTTAGTCCAAACATTACATTTCAACCTGATAAGTAGTTGAATACATACCGTTAAAGATATGTGGGGAGAGAGAGAGAGAGAGAGAGAGAGAGAGAGAGAGAGAGAGAGAGAGAGATGAATACATACCGGGAAAGATATGTGGGGAGAGAGAGAGAGAGAGAGAGAGAGAGAGAGAGAGAGAGAGAGAGAGAGAGAGAGATCTATAAATCTTTTCCATTCGCTTTGAAAGACACTAAAGGCATGTGTAATCATACAATATAAAAGAAAATTCAAGCTAAAGGAAAAGTCGCACAATGCTGTGCTGTAGGTCATTTAGTCCAAGCCTCTATAAAATTACCAGCAGGATAAAATAAAACATGAGAATACTTACCCTTGTTCGTTGGAAATAAGTACTTTGAAACAGAATATCGCCAATTGTTATGTACAATCTTTTTATAGCAACGTGATGGTTTGACGTTTCCTAAGAACGATCAGTTATGTATGAATGTAACAATCATTTTTAATGGAATAACGATTTTTGACTTTGACTTTTCTCAGTAAAAGAGAGAGAGAGAGAGAGAGAGAGAGAGAGAAGAGAGAGAGAGAGAGAGAGAGAGAGAGAGAGAGAGATGCAGTCACTGGAAAACGTAGATAAAAGTAATATCGCTTCAATTAAGAAGGAAGAACCCAGCAAGACAACAAACGAGCACTATTCAATTCCACACCAAACCCTCGGCAATTAGTTTCCAAGAGAATACGCAGCGCTCAAGATACCTCCAAACTCATTCCGGGTTCCAGTCGGGCCATTTGGACAGCCAAATGGGGACACATCACAGTCCCCTCTGCCAAATGTGGGCCGTCTTGGCTGCATCTTTCAGAGCCCCCCTGGCAAGCGAGCCAATTTCTCTTCCAAGGGGCTACTACAGGATTTCTAGGTTTATATATCTGTATGAACTTCTTCTTATCCCGCCAGAATCTCAACACCACATTTAAAGAACAAAAATCTTATGCTGAGAGAAAAGACAAGTTTTTAATAGTAATAAAATTCTCAAACGGTAAAACCAACGCGTACAAATGAAACATAAAAACGGTACAAAGGAAGCGCATAGAGCGCACAACGATGAAGGAGGAAACCTGTTACTGATCGATGCATACGATAAGGATAATAAATTTTGTTATACAATTACAGATAAACAGAGTAGTTTGCATAAATAGCATTACAACCTTTCCTATTCGAAAAATGTGTCGCTCCACAGAATCGTCTCATATGATCAATTTTTCACACGTGCGGCACCTTGTTCGCAACATATTGAACAAAAACTACAAAAACGGAATTTTCTACATTTTTAGAGAAAAAGGGTTGAGTTATTACGAACAGCAATTCTTATCGGTTCCTCTCCCCAAACTGATGCCACGTTTCAACGCCAATTAAAACTATGCGAGATAATAAACAACAATAATTTTACACGTGAGAGAGAGAGAGAGAGAGAGAGAGAGAGAGAGAGAGAGAGAGAGAGAGAGAGAGAGAGAATATTTGTTTGCCTTTAGCATTTAAACTCTACGCTTAAAATCTTGACTCGTGGTGGTTATGTTTTTGAAGTCAATACAAGAAACTGTCACTGTCAATCAAATAAGTAACACTGGCTATATGAAGGTTTAAAGACATTGGGATATTATAACATGTGGGCTAAACCAACATGAGAGGTTCAACACTTATTAGATGAAACACAAATTTCAGAGTCGATAATCACGCCCCTTAGTGAGAGTTAGTACCGTGCTTGAGTAAGGAGATTGATTCTGTCACATGTACTAACTTTAAAATTACATTCCAAAACTAACTCAAAAGGAAGTTGCTTCATTATATAACTTTAGCTCTAGAGCTAGGAAGAGCAATATACTTTTTTTCTGAGGTAAACAAAACTGAGCATGTAACGGTAATAAATTCTCGTTTGTAGTATAAAAAAAATATATATATCTTACAAAAATATATATCTTGAAAAATTAATTTTTCAGAAATGCAATAATAATGATGATTATGAAATTTAATAACAATAAAAATGACAGCCACAACAGCAAAAAATAATACTACATTTAATTCACACAACCTCTAAACTTTCATGTTTAATACTCCAGAGTGAAAATGTCATCATCAACTTTTATATATATATAATATATATATATATATATATATATATATATATATATATATAGATAATAGTCCCATTTTCAAGGCCATAAAATGAAGGAAAGCATTAAAACAGACTCGGGTTAAAAAAAACAGAGATCTGAATCGTTTTTGACGCTTGTTCTTTCATTTTATTGCTTGAAAAGGGGACTGATACGTCTTGAATGTCAGCTGAATAAAGTAATCTGAAAGGAATGAGGAACTGGCCTTCCATCCTTGCTTGCCGCTGTCTAGCGGGTTTATGGTAACCGCCCTCACTTGCTAGTAAAACATTATATATATATATATATATATATATATATATATATATATATTATATATAATAATTATACGTGTGTAGTATCTTTTATTCATGACTTTTTGTCTTGATTTTATGTACCTTTTACATGGATTTTTGTACTGAAATCTCCAGCCTATCTATATATTGTACCTTTTAAGTAAAGAAAAATTGGGTTGTGTATATACAATAAATAAATAAATAAATAAAATATATATAATTGTGTGTGTGTGTGTGTGTGTGTGTGTACAACCCAATTTTTCTTTACTTTAAAGGTAAAATACTGATGGGGTGGACGATTTCAGTACAAAAATCCATACAAAAGGA
>NC_087215.1:39712926-39861072 GCF_015104395.2 Macrobrachium nipponense
GCTGAAACCAGGTAACCTGAACAATGCATTAATCTGGCGCCAAATAATTTACAGCTAAACTACATATATATCATAAAAACAAGCTAGAAAAAAACGCAATTCTTTATAGCCCAGCATCTTTACCAACGGAATACCTGAATACATTCTTTGTCATATGTTAAAAAAAAAAAAAAAAAAAAGGCGCTAACAGCCAACACCAGCAGGAGAGAAAGGTGCAATGCATATAAAATGTCACAAACATCTGCAGGTCACGGGACGTATGTTTGTAGTCGACCCGACGCATAATGAATTGGGGATAATCGCTGCAAATCGCCCCACTGCGGAGAACAATACGAGGCCCGACATCCCTCAACACGAAAATTCACTTTGGAACGGCAATCCAATACATCATCCACGCTCAACCGCACAATTATGTCCCCGGAGTTATTACATCAACCTGACCTATTCAGGAGCTGTTTCAAATGTCAAGCAACAAATTAAAACAGAGAGAAAAATAACCATTCAGTTCAGACGCTACCCATTCAAGCTTTTACAATTTAATATTTATTGTACTACGTGTGGCACCGAGGGAATACAAACGTATTGACGTGTAGTGTGCATTCACTGGTTCAATAAAGCCATCAAAGGCTTGTTTTCAGGAAATGTCGGTCGCCGACATGAATGAGTTTATGCATCGTACAAACGTCAACAGAATAGTAAACAATAAAAAAAAATCCTAAAGAGACCATTCCTTTTATAAAGTATTGTAGGGGAACCTACACGAACATTCACTCTCTCACACACACACACCACACACACACACCACAGAGAGAGAGAGAGAGAGAGAGAGAGAGAGAGAGAGAGAGGGCGTCTGTCTCAAGCATTTAACTCCCTGTGCATTCCACAGGCCGTAATCATCATACCGACCATCAGCCTCTTAACGAAAGTAGGGCAAAGCGTCTGTCTGTCTGTATGGTTTCCTAACAGCGGGAAGCAGAGACAGACAACAGCGTCCCAACGGCTGTCAACTGAAAAGCCATCGGTTGAGACGGAGGCTCAAATAGGACAAACATCTCTCAGACACGCTGCTATGGACCATGATCAATCTTGCAGAGCTGAGAGTGGCTACAGCGGGGGTTTTGGGGGGGAGAGAAAGGTGGAGGAGTAAGGCTGCTCAATAAGAGCAGGGACCTGGCGTGTGTCATCTCTAATAATACAACGCTCCCCTGCCCCGACGCCATCTCTCCCTCGGCATGTCCCCTACAATGGACAATTTATACAACTGGTTCACCACCATCAACAACAATCGAAGGCCTTGTGCCTTGATCCTGCACAATAGTCGCCATTGACTACAAATTGCTGTGGGCCTCGTTGAATTTCTACACGAGATTTCACCACACAGAAAAACTCCTTTCCAATGCTCTTTTCAGAGGTCATTCAGGTGGAAGCGAAAGTTGAAATCGAATACCAGTGTGAACTGGGGGAAATCATCTTTTGCACCACGTTAACTTAATTTAGTCCAAAAAACAAAAATAATGCGAGAGTAAAAACAAGAGACTTATGGCTGAGATCATGATTGTGATGACAATAATAATAGTAAAACGAAGAGAGAGATGACCGAAATGACAAAACGAACTTCCATTCGCCCCTTAGCAACCAAAATCCCGGCTCCCCAACCCCTATTACTATTACTAACAGTAAAGAATATGAACTTACTCGCTCAACTGAGGCCAATTATCCCTCACCCAGACGATACTGCAGAGGCCATTTCACTTCAATGTAGGAGGGGAAAATGGACCCTAATGCAGTATAAATAAAGGTGCTCATATCCTACGTGTAGATTTTTCGGGTCATTACGCTATTACATTTTTTTTTTCTTTTCCTACTGGGTCGACACTGCATGTGAACCTCTGCGCTTCTAATGTGGAGGGAAGACTCATAAAAATACATTCACGAGAAACTGTCCAACAAGGCACCGCAAAGATCTTTTTACATTGGTTTAAAATGCATCACTAGTATGCCTTTGGGCACTGCTCTTACCGTCCACACTGATATTAATGGGCATATATAAATATTGTATGTATGGTTTGTGCTCTGAAATCTTATTTCGTTTTTGTGATAAAAACAGATAGGATCAGCGGTGTTAATCAGCTGACAAGAATAGATTTATATCTTCTTAAAAAAAACAAAAAAACTTTCCTTTCAACAAACGGCATAGCAATTTTAAATCTATTATTGAAATTACCAAGACCCAGCAGGCAATCGCCTCTTTCAATCTTCATAAAATCATACACGTATATGAAAAATATGGTTTACACCTAATTTAAAAATTAAAAGTTTGCATTAAATAACTGCGTACTGCCTTAGTTAACTGTTTATTACTACTATGCATTGCCGAGGCCATGACAGTGTTTTTCGGAAACAACTTTTAAACCGACTTAAGGATTTCCATGCCACTAAAGCGCTCAGTTTCAAACTTCGTCCTAATTTTCGGAAGTACTCTGCATTACCTTATGTGTTTCATTCACTTTTTTACTTAAGAAAATGAGGTTTAAAGCTGATCTTAGCCACCCAACCATCCGCAAAAATGGTGACCTGCATCAAGGACGTCGGTATAGCGTATCCTACACTATACCTTTTCTAATCGTTGTTTGAGTTATGGTTAAATGTCAAATAATTAGCTAAGGGGGAGGATGGCTCTGCGTCACAGATATGCCATTAAGCACCTCTTGTTCGAAACGGTCTGAGAAAGACAAGAAGTTGGTCTTTTTAAGAGTAAACAAGTGAATTAAGCACATCTGTCCATTCACTGTACTATCATAAATTAGGACAATGTTAGAAACAGTCAGGGCTTCAGTCGCATGGAAATCCATACTCCGGTTTAAAAGTTGTTTACAAAAAACACTCTTTCATGGCCCCTGGAATGCATAACAAATGTCCAGAAGTTGTTTGTCACTAAGGCTGTGACTCATCAGCAGAGTCAATCAGGTTATGCTTTCATAGAAACTACAGTGATATGTCAGTTATATAACGGAACCTTTTGCTTTCAGCTAACGTTTCTATACAAAAGAGTGATTCATTTCGGCATTGCCAATATTCAATACCGGTACGATAAATAAATTTAAACGTTGGCACAGTAATTTCCTTATGCATAAAGCAATGAAAAGTTAAAATATTTCGCCTCCAACAGTTACAGATAAGTGAGGCCAATTCATATTTGCCCCAAAGACATCATCGATGTAATAACGCGGTGATTACGAGATAATGTTGAATTACAAAAATCTTGACTCAATAACTGCACTGATAAACAAACCTGAATATGTAAAAAATACCCCGAAGTTTCTTCGGCGAAATCGAGTTTTCTGTGCAGCGTATAATGCTGTACGAGACGCGGCCAATGTAACTTTCCGCCACGGCCCAGTGGTGGCCTGTCCTATAGCGTTGCCAGACGCACGATTATGACTAACTTTAACCCTAAATAAAATCAGAACTACTGAAGTTAGAGGGCTGCATTTTTGGCATGTTTGGTGATTGGAGGGTGGGTGATCAACATACCGATGATCTGTCCCCTAGCCTCAGTAGTTTTGAAGATCCTGACTACCAATCCTTTAACGACATTCCATATCACCAAGTCTTAGAAAACTTTTAACAATACTTTCATAAATTAAGATCAATGAAACAGTGATAAATAAATAAAACAATAAATAATGATTAATATGCATATAAATCTATACAAATGAAACAAGATATCATTTACCTATGAAAGATTACAAATAAAATGAGAGGGCCACGACTAAATGAAAGTCACAAGCAGCCAATTCTTTTAGCGATGAATAAACAAAACGAACGAGCAGACAAGGACCTGCACTAATTCAAAGAACGAGATGAACATTTAAATCAACTCCAATTAAAGTTCCTTTGAAAACAAGGGGGTATTCTTGAAAGGACCTTAGGGTTAGGGCTCTTGAGGATACGCGTCATGACGACCAGCTGGGATCAGACGCCTCAGTGGCATAATCCTTGAAAAGGGAGCCGAATGCCTTCCTTCCTCATATCCGCCCCCAACTATGATCTACGGAGACACATGACGACAGTCGTTAAAGGACCAGTCTACCCACACAATAAAATGGCCTCTCTAAGACAGAACCATTCCTTTAAACAGGGCAGGCCAAGAAAGGTCCATCGGCACCCTTTCGAAAACCTGAAGGCAGGAGATGAAAATTCAACGTCATTCGCTCAAGCAACAAAATACAGTGTTCTGTTCCAAACCCTGAAATATAAGTCACAATTTGCACAAATTTAGGTAAAATCTTTATTGGTGTATTAAACATTCATATTTCTGCTTGACAGACAAAACTGCCTTAGATAAGTATTTCTATATGATCGAATGTATGTCTTTAACAAGATTTGCAAATACTTTCAGTTCTGAGTGTGCGCATGGTGTACATAAGCATACACAAAAATAAATTAACTTCAATAGCAGAAGTGGTACAGCTTAATGAGTCAGGGTTTATCTCGTTTTGTAGATTAAGCCTACTTCTCATAAAAATGAATCAACGCGTAACTGTAACTGTATAAAAAAGGAAGATTATGTTGTCCAATTAAATTTTTTACAAATTCCGGGTCACCGTCTCAAGTTTAAAGTCCAATCTCCAAGTCAATTATCTTGAACAGTTACAAGTGAATGACCCTAACGCTAAGATAATCTTGGGTGAGTCGATGAGATTTTAGGTCACTTTAAATAGCCCTGGGTTTAAAGCACCAAAAAAGAAAAAAGAAAATGTGCAAACAGCGAAAGTAACAACGCAACAAGTTCAGTCTCCACTCCCTACTCTCGATGAATACGAGCTAAGCAGCGTCATTGTAAGAGGAAGGGAATTTCCTGGGAAGATAATGTACAAACATTCCTAAAAGCAGAGAGAGAGAGAGAGAGAGAGAGAGAGAGAGAGAGAGAGAGAGAGAGAGAGAGAGAGGCTGCTGGTGTTGACACACCCACATTCATTAAGACTGCTCTGGACGTACTGTTCTTCTGTGCACACGCATGTAAGAGGAAGCATATCAAACCAGGGCAAACTACAACGAAATTCTGCAACTAATATGACATATATCAAGAGCATTATCCCAAACTAAGTACTTCCAATAAGTAGGTAATCCTAGGTCTTTTCTAACTACAGTAATGAGTGCATTTGGATCCATCCAAGAAATAAAGTCCACTAATAATGATAACGGCTATTATATGTTGCAAGACGACAGAATCGCCCACCTTGTACTAATGTGTTTTCCACACATGCATACAACTATATAAAACATGCAGCAATTGCACATAGCTGAAACTAATGAACAATCAATGATTAATTAAAAATAATGACTTATTCAAAACCTTTGGCACCAAAAACTACACTGCATCGCCTGTGACCCATACAAATACATGCCAACTCCCTTCATGCAATCAGTATTTCAAATTAGGGAAAAAATAATGATTGTCAACACATTTCTTTCCCAAAACGTCTAACAGAGAGGTGAAGTGTGAAGCGGTATCACTACTACATAAAACTAGAGTCTAGAGATGAAAACTTGGCAAGGTTTCAATGCTCGGTTAAAGTTACTGTCAGCAAGTCCTGAGCATTTTCTCCTTAAAATATAAAGTGGCAGCGTTAAGCCGGGCACCGGCTCCCGCCTCAAAATATTTTCCCTAACTATCTACACAGTTACATCAGCTAGGCAAGGTTGAATACCACAAAACTGTGTAAGCATGCGTACACGTCCCATTCCAAGAATCAGTCTACTCACACTTCTGAAAATGAAAAATCCAGAAATCAGAAAACGACCTAAATCATCTACCAACCTCGAAAAAAGCGACCCTCCAATCAAATTCCAATGCCGCATAACAATGAGCCCGACCCACGATCAGGCGACAATGGCAAATGAATGACTGTAATTATCAAAAGTGGATCGCGGTCGCGTGAAGAACGTTCGAATAATGATAGTCATCAGATAATCACGGGAAAATCGAACCTCGCACTTACATAAATCCCTTATCATTAAATGCACTCTGCATTCTGCATCACGTAGGTTAACGTGCAAGGATCCTTTCGGCGTCGGATTTCTTGTTTCACTGCACATTCGTTCTCTAAACTATTGTATTCAAACTGTAAGAAACCTAAGTGAAAGTGCATATATATATATATATATATATATATATATATATATATATATATATATATATATATATATATATATATTTGAGAGAGAGAGAGAGAGAGAGAGAGAGAGAGAGAGAGAGAGAGAGAGAGAGAGAGGAGAGAGAGAGAGAATATAATTTGAAGATGGTGGAAGATAAAGCAAGACACATGTGGCGGAATTTCACAGAGGACCTATAAAAATACCAACTCCCGGTAAGCAAAGTTTTTTCCAATCGAAGACTCGACGGAGCAAGAGCTGAACCCAAACATTTCAGAACAACAGAACGATTTCAACCATCGACAGGAAATCTACCTTAATTCAGTTCAAGTAACGAGAAATGGAGGGCAATCCTCTAGAGCGCCAACCGTGTCATCCAAAGGATAAACAATACACAGCTGCGGCAGCAATAGTAGCAGCTACCATCAGGTGCCAGCTGTCCCTGGCTACCACCAGCTGTAGACTACATATATAACCCGATTTGCCGGCGACCACGCCAATGACCTAACATCCTCCAACTGAGCAGAAGGAGTTATGGCACTAGTGCTCAACAAGCGGAGTCGACTGCTTCCTTCCTTCTGTTTGTGCTCTCTTTCTCTCTCTTTGCGAACACACACACACTATATATATATATATATATATATCTATATATATATATATATATATATATACATACATACACACACACACACACACCCCTTACACCTTATCTCCTTTGGAGGGAGACGCGCCGGATGAATTCAGCAAATCCTTAGGAACGAAGTTGCTAGCCCTACCTTCTTCTTCTATTTTTTTTTTAACCTCCTGCAGATGCTGATAGGCATTTCCAGCTGGGTGGACCAGTGAGAAATAGTCTGGGAGTGAATTCGGTCAGTAATCGTGAGGCCGAGAACTACCGCTCCGTCATGGCTTCTACTAAATCTAGGCCTTCGCTACCGATGGGCACATGCGATTCCAAAAGCTATGTCTTTCAGTCATAAACTATTGAAAATTTTACTGCTCATAAAGATTATTCATTTTATTAAATAATGTTCTTCCTTTGGCCTATCACTAACAATGATGAATTTACTCCGTTCGGCGATGATTTATTTACTCGTCTCTTACTCGTATCTGCAAGTTGAAAGAATAAGAAGGAGATGGTCTTGTCATTCCATCGTTCAATACCAAAACGTAATTTTGGCTCTGAGGAAAAAATTAAAATAAAAACTACTCAAGGAGCTGAGTCAATAAAAAAGGAGCCCAGGTCAGGTGAGGAAGGAATTCTGACCGTTCATTTAGGTCCAGAATCAAACGAAGACCAGTTTCATCTGGAAGAAACGTGGATTTTCAAAACAAAAGTGTTAATATAAATGCATGTCAAGAGTCCGGGGATCTACAATAGTCGTCTTCTTACTTTTCACACTTACAGCCATTACTGGCCACCTTCCACCTTCGGGCCAGTTCCCGTGCTGGCATAAACCAACCAACCACACACTCTTGTTCACCTTGATGTAAATGCAAACATCAACGAACCTATAACTTGCACATCAAAAACGATCTTCGTTAATGAATTTACAGCTGTATTGAGTAGTAATGCAAAAGCTTACGGTCCTACAAAAAACAGCTTTGACGAACTTATATATCAGATTCTTTTTATACACACGCAAAACTAAATTAAGTAAAACTCATTCTGCTTGTTTGGTACGTATTCTCTCTGTTAAATGAAGTGCCTTTCTTAGACAGCATGACAAACAGCCCTCCAGAAGATAAAAAAATAAAAAATAAATAAATAAATGAATGGCTGTGGTCTACTATGTTCACCCTATGTGGATTCTTATATCCAAATACAATTCAAGCCCCGCGCCCCCACCCCCTTTAATACTCTAAAACACAGGGGGCAAACCAACGACAACACAAAAAGAAAATGTGATCTAGTGAATTCCTAATATATTTATTCAGAAATTATTTATGAAAAGTTCCAAGGCTAACAGCCACGACCACTCCAGAAAATCATTTACATCTTACACCAGTAGCACTTGAAAGTACTAAGTACCAAGAGGCATCAAGCGTTTAAACAGAAGCACGACAAAACAAAAAATGCCATACTTCGTGAATGGCACCTCACACAGGTATTGAACTAACAGCATGACTATCCAGTGAAGAGCCTGGTGTGCATTAAACATCCAGTGAGCGTAATTTGAAAACCTGGATTCCACCCTGTCACTACAACTGCGCCTTAACACTTATCCTCTAGCAAATATTAAGCACTGAGACTTATCAACAAAACGGGCAAAGCCCCATAACAATCATATTTCACATGTAAGAGGAAAGTAGTTTGGTTGATCTAGGTCACCGGCATCATTAATATTGAAAAATATGTGGAAAATAAGAGGTGAATGGTAGTGTGTGACCATAAGGAGTAGGTTTCGACGCAGTGTTGATGATGCTTGTGGATGTGCAAAAAGACAATAAAAGCTTTTTGCATGTGGGCAAATCCACAATTCGGCTGCTAACGCTTCACGTATTATTATTGAAGTTTCCGACGTTCTTCTGCAACCAACCTGTTACGGTACGTGTGTGTGTGTGTGTGTGTGTGTGCGTGTGTGTGTGTGTGTGTGTGCGCGCGCCAAGGGGTTAGGCTGCTCGCTCAACGCCCTTCTACTTTGACCGGAAAAGAACATGAACAAGTTACACATTCACAGCTGGGTGGGCTGACAAGTGGCAGCACTGGAAGCCATTTATATCAAAGATAAGTTGGGGATTTGGGTATGACTCGGGCGCTCATAAAACACTAACGGGAGAAAACTATGCGAACAAATCGATAAAGCCCTATGAGGGAGAGGGGGGGGGGAGGTGGTGGTTATTCAAATGCAATAAATACAAATGCGGGTACCTTCAGCCGTTACTTAAAACTAAGTACAAACAACAAAGAGTCCTTAACCATAATGGCAAGAGCATTTGTGAAATGATACAAAAGTACTTGCAATTTTCAACTGTGAAAAATCAGAACAGCATTTCTCATGAGAGGGGCGGAGATCTACATCAAGATAACAGGAGAGCGAGCAATAAAAACGAATAGAACTTCACATTTGATAAGAAGAGTCATCTGATAAAGCAATAATTTCGAAACAGTAAACGGGATAAGTATTTGAAGATCACTTATTAACTATACTCGTATGCCTGTTATAAATTCTGCACTACGATATGATTCACTCTTTTTGTCCCTCTTTCACCACGCAAGTATTCCTGTGAGGAGAAAATGTCTGCCGCAAGACGTGACATTCTGCTCCCAATGTCGAGACAAATTATAGACAGAATAAGTACCAGGGAGCCCCTCTCCATCCGTTCCCAATAGACACTCCATTCAGAAAGACCAGAAAGGGAAGTGAATTTCCTGCTGAAGAGTTTATCACAATGACTGGCTGGTGATTGGGGGCGAAGGGGGTCTCATCAGATAGAAACAGCCAAGAGAAAGTTGCTACACTCGTACAAAAATAGAAATAGAGATCTTGTCAATGGTCTGTATAAATAAACATGCTTCACTACAGTTATAAGGATTCAACAAATGTTGCTGACGATTAGTTCTTAAGAGGTGACTCAGATACTTATACTAAGGAATATTTATAATTCTGCATTGCAAATACAAAAACGTTTATAACTTGGGATGCCAAAACTGCCACTACAAGGGATTGATCCGAACAACTGAACTAAACCGCAAAAAATTCATAAACTCAACTTAACGTACTTTCGCTGGAATATTTTTGTGTAGGGAAAACAATCTTCATTAATAAAGAAACACGGGGTTCAGAAAATATTACCAATGGTCTTCTACTGGGAAAAACACATCATACTGAAAATTTTGCAAAGGTTCTTTTATATGATTTTCTATTGGACTTTGCTTATGACGAAGTTTTCAGGATAGGGAAGATCAAAGTTTAGGTCGAGGCTGCTTCAAATACTGATCAGTGTTTGATGTCTACAACATTTCAAGTCAGATTAGCAACAGTTCGCGTTTAGCCGTAAGTAAGGTCATTCGAGTGGTTTTCTTCAAATCACGCGATTTGTGAATGACCTTTCTATTTTCAATGCAGTCTTACCTCAGAGTAAATATCACCAATCTAAATATAAATTACTATCCGAAGGGCATTACAAGCAGCATTACAATCTTCATCATCATAAATTGTTCGACCTAAGCCTACAAACTTTACGAAATGTCTGTACCATCTATGCACTAACAAAAATCCCTATTTGAACATAAATGTATAAATTAAATTCTATCGAAAAACAGACTTGTGTGAATATATACCAACAAAAGTGTGTTTTAACAGGATCTCGCACAGAAACGAGAGAGAGAGAGAGAGAGAGAGAGAGAGAGAGAGAGAGAGAGAGAGAGAGAGACCTTTACCCCTATGCAATTATCAGTGGTGGGGCACCGCTATCGAATTAACTATTTTTGATAATGGTATCATCGAACGTTTTCCATTTCCAGTTCCATGACAGAACACACTCAACACACGAACACAGAAAACGAGAGAAAGCTTATGCAACCTCGCAACGAGTGATTATATCATGAGAATTAGAACAAACTTATTATGAAACAACGCTGCAATCGTCTCAAATGTGCCTCTGGCAGTAAACAGTTGCTCTCTCCTTCAGTAAGCAAAAACCTTGATTCTCAGTGTTAATAGGTTTTAATAGCTCCTTCACGCCAACTACTCTGCTTTTTAACTTTATAAGCCCTTGGGGATGATAAATCCTCATTTCCCAAGATAAACATCACTCGAAAAACAATAGTACATAACATGATGCCTAACGACAAACACCAGGAATTCCAACAAGAAAAAATAATCTTAGCTTAAAATATACAAAAATAAAAATAATGGTGCATTTAGGGAATGGACGAAATGTTCACCAAAGTTTAAAAATATGGAGAAATTAAAAAATAAAAACTTCATAACAGCTTCTGAATGTATACTATCATACTTACCACAAACCTTAAAAAATATAATGAAATGGCATACAACGCTAACTCTGAAAAACACTAAACAATCATTAGTTTTTAATTTATTAAAGGTTCAGACAAACCCATAAACGTAACTTATATAATTTCATTTCATTATAATTTCCTTTATGTATTAGTTCGTATTAGTATATCCGCATTCCCATGATTAGACTGTCAATGTCATCCATTCAAATACAAAGTTTTCACTGAAGTTTGAAGAAGCATTTCAAAAGGGATACTTAAACTTCGCTTCAAGCTTGTGTTGATATGCTCAGTAAAACTGGTTCATGCTGCACTTCAACTGAGGCGCGGAGGCCGTTGCAAACTTTCAAGGTTAACGTTCAAGCGCTGCTCAGGGGAAATTTCAAATTCACTTTCCACGTTAAACAGGCAAATGACTCATTTCAAGTTCACCGCTAGTAGATGTTCTGTTTGATCATCATTGACATGTTTTGGTAAATATAAAAAATAACAAATACATCATAGAAGTTGGTCATACTGGCACACAGAACACAAGTGAAAAGATGGTCCGGCAATTATGCTTCCTAACGAAACTTTGGGGCTAAGTACCGAAGCAAGTCATTTCACAGACCAAATCAAACAATCGAGGAAACAATGACAATGAGAGAAAGGAAAACTGAACAATTTTGCGCCGGTGTCCAGCAGACACCAAGACCGGCGGTGGGGCGGAGGAGGAGGAGGACAGGTAAGGCCTCCGACACAATATCCACACCGGAACATCACCACTGGAAGCGGAGGAAAGAGGAGGGGGAATGGGGGATGCCGGGTCTAGGAGCCGAGGGAGGGAGGGAGGGAGGTCACCGGCCTCATCGGCTTCACCACAATGCACCTGCCACTGTCACTCCCTCAAACTCACTCTCACTCTTCTGCTCTGCACAACACCAGACACACATTCGCAATCCTTTACACAACGCTCTTCCATTCACTTTCCCTCAGCGACCTACACGAAGAAATGATTCAATAACCGCTGACTTTTAGAACTTCCCGTAAAGACCAAACAGCACATAAAACGTTCATTCCAATGATCGCCATGATACAACATCTGAATGGTGGACCAGTCCTGCTGAAGTCCACTAAAACAAGCTTTTCATAGATCCCTACTGAACAGCTTTCAAAGTAGTACCAGCTTTTACAACGTCCCCAAGTGCAACCAACTGTCAGACCTCATTGCAGACTCAACAAGCAGGTGTCGGAGAGCTCTCAGTCAAGCTGCTTCTACACATTTAGTCGCGACCCCCATACTAAGATGAATCGCAAGCTGAATTCTCACACATTTTCAACGGGTTCAATTGATTTTGACTGCTGCAGTCATGACTGGTCACTATGTTTGCTTCCAATGAGCTGAAAACTTACTCCGACAGACATTCTTTCCAGGAGACAACATATTCAGTCGCGAGATGGACTGGGGGAGGACGGAAGAACCACATCCCTATCCCAAACTCAAGAACTAAATCGCCATGGAACTCGACGTCACCAACACCAAAGTAGTAATCCATTTAGCTGTGAGACGTAACATGACGTTGAGAGAGAGAGAGAGAGAGAGAGAGAGAGAGAGAGAGATGTGATATCTTTATTCAAGTCTAGACAAACAAACAAGCAAACGCAGCAGGTACTCGCGCAAGAAGTAAATCTCCACGTTTCAAGGTCAAACGCACTCGGACTCCTCCTCCAACTACGATACCATCACAGACACTCCGGTTCTATGAAAAAACCTCTGATTCTTTCGGCAGTAACAGCAACCATTTGTACAGTCTCACTCCTTGTGCCTCTGAGTGACATTAAAAACATACAGACACAGACACAGAGACAGCAGGCCAAACATGACGTCATCAACGTAGAGGGTGACGCTATGAACGTAAGTGTCCATGGCGTCATCGCCTTACCTCTTTCTTCCAGGGCCAAATCGACTTCGAACCAGGTCTCACCTGAAAAGACAAACGGACAAACATTAGCAATTGTCACCTTCGCTACTAGATAGCGATCACTATCGAAAAGCGAACTACGTAAAATCAACAAATACCGCCGAATAATACGACCTTGAAACTACAATATGAAAAATAACAAATCTATAATCTTAGAAAAATACCTGCATTCATTCCAACAACAAACTGCATTTTAAGTAAATGGATTCAAACGAAGGAGCTAAATAAAAAATTTTTTCGTAGCAATAACAACTAACGTAACCTCATCAGCGTCATCACACACACACATTTTTTGAAAAGTGGTCAAACTCGATTTTTCGGAGCTGTTTCTGAACCAAAGGCCCAAGTTCGAATGCTGAACAGAGCAGAGTTTCTGAGCATTTATAATTCTTTGGATGTAAGTTAGTTCCGCGATACTATGAACTGGACATTCAACGGTGTTTAAGGCTTATTATTTATGAATGATTATACAAAAGTTGCGCATGTGCCAGTGAAAAAAAATATACGCGTGGGTGTGGGTGTATATTTCAGCGCTTGTATTATGGCGTGCTCTCTTTATCCACTATCCAGAGAATCGTAGTCACGTTCGTTCCAAAATTCCTGGCGGTTTCTCCACTAAAAATGGCAATTCCCAAATAAACTCTTAAAAAGTAGCCAATTCTCTCCCCTTAAGGTATCTGGTAACTCTCGGCTCCAGTCAATATTTCATCGAAGGGAACTAACTGTTTTGGTTCTACTCCACAAATCATATCATCAGAGTCCCCCATAGAAAGACTTGAGGGTAGACTGCACAAGGCAGGCGAAGTGAAGAAGAGTTTCCCAAGCGGCTATGACTATGTGGCCACATGGGGCGAGTTTGCCGTTCCCCTTTATGCTCAACTAATCAGGCCATTTAACTACACAAACATCTACGAGCGCTCAACATCGCCATTAACTTGTCATACTCTCGGCTAACTACGACAGTAAACCGCCCACTGCTTCCTAAATGCCATTGCACTTGCCCTGTCACAAGATACGCCTCACACGAGTACATTAACATGGCATCCTACAACTACCTAACTTTCCTACTATCCTCTACTCTTCAACTTCTTTCTTGCACTCTACGAATGCAAATTACCATCCCTTGGAATCTACAACAGAGATTAAATAATATAAGGCGAATCTTTTCCCTGTTTCATCGACATAAGTCAAACTGCACAAACAAGAATTCCAACATCGTAAAATCCCACACTGAATTCTTCTGCCTCCCAGCTTTTTCAAGGAGCAGCTTCATCCTGTCTGTTCCAACACCTACGATGCCGAGAGAATTCGGTATCTTCAGGGATTCTCCCGGGGAACATAAACGCTCACCCACACAACACTACTACAGTCACCATCAGTCATCACCCATACACCCACACTTCCCTTACTACTGAGGAACGTGGGTGACTTCTCTACTTCTTTTTCACTGCATTCCATCTTGGTTTATTCAGATTTGCTTCTTTGTGTGTGTGTGTGTGTATGTGTGTGTGTGTGTGTGGGGGAGAGAGAGAGAAGAGAGAGAGAGAGAGAGAGAGAGAGAGAGAGAGAGAGAGAACTCTGTATGAAAAATTAGGATAATGCTACCATCAATTTTCACCAATATTATTCTTGTACAAATCTTTCTTTCGCAAAAATTCAATTAAATTTCTTTCATAAATTGAATGAAATATAAACTTTAGACAGGTTTACATGGAAAGGATTGTAATCCTCGAAAGAAAAACTGAAAACTCCCTTTGAAATATAGAGCATAAAGTAACATTAAACGCCACTAACTTCATTTTGGACAGTTTTTATCGCCTCATTTTTTCCAATAAGGGCTCTCTCCGAAACCTAACATTTTTCTGCGCTTTCTCTCAGACCACAAGAATCCCACCTCAGCCCTGAACTCATACCAAGGCTTTCTTTTCGCACGTGCGCGAACTCGCCTGCACAAACACCAAGTATGTCTACTAATATTTTCTTTCGTCATTTTTTAGGCTCAGATTTCTTGGTAACCCTTACTCTCCACAAACGCTTTCTGGACACTCACCGACAACCATTTTCCTCATACTGATTCATTGAATAAATTCCTTTACTTCGTTCACCTTCAGTCTCTATCGCTCTGATTTCCCATGTTTATCCTAATTGTTCTTCTTTATCCATTCAGTTCAGTACTAGCTACTTTCCTTTCTTTTCACTCTACACAATCGGGTGTATATAGATATATATATATGATATATATATATATAGATATATATATATATATATATATATTATATATATATATATATATATCGAGCTACAAATGTCCTTTAATATTTAATTCGCTCTACCTCGAATTAAAATATATCTATACATGCTTAACCGAAGAGAATTCTTAGGCGACAATAGAATTCCCCTTCGGTTAAGCATATATGAAAATATATTAATTCCGTGGTAGAGCGAATTAGATATTAAAGTACATTTGTAGCTCGATATATGTATATGAATCACGGTAATGTGATATGACTTTTATATATATATATATATATATATATATATATATATATATATATATATATATATATATAAAGTGTGTGTGTGTGATATATAATCTTATTGGGTGGTTCCTAATAAAAAAAAAACAGCACACTGGTAAACGTCACATTCAAACAAGTGAAAAATGCGCTGAAGTTTCTTCAGCGCAATCGAGTATTCTGTACAATGCATAATCCTGTAAGAAAATTTCAGTCATGACCCATGAAACTTTTAGCCAAGGTCCTGAAGCCAGCGTTGCTGGTACCTATAATAGCTCGTCTTACGATTCTGGCTAACTTTAATCTTACATAAAATAAAAATTACCGAGGCTAATGGGCTGCAATTTGGTATGTTTGATGATTGGCAGGTAGATGATCAACATACCAATTTAAGGCCCTCTAGCCTTAGTAGGTTTTAAGATCTGAGGGCGGACAGATAATAGTTTTCTTTTTCAGAAAACTAAAAGTATCTGCACGCCTGAACTGTATACTAAAAAAATTCCCATCAAGTGCTTCAAGATCTCCTTAAACAGGAGGCTCACACACAGTGCATCAAACATCCCTTACACACAGTGGCACTTTCGCACTCTTCCTAAATACCAGGAACCTTCATTTCCAATACTTTCCGCGACGTCAACCTAAAACATTTTACGTCTTCATCTCCTTCCTCTTAACACTTCCAAGTTTAACTCTTCATAAATTCATGATACCCCATTCTTTCCATGTGATCGAACGCCTAGGAACATTCTCAAGCT
This sequence comes from Macrobrachium nipponense, assembly GCF_015104395.2. Taxonomy (NCBI): domain Eukaryota; kingdom Metazoa; phylum Arthropoda; class Malacostraca; order Decapoda; family Palaemonidae; genus Macrobrachium; species Macrobrachium nipponense. The sequence goes on from NC_087215.1 coordinate 39,729,281, forward strand.
AGCCTTTCACATACAATATTCTTTTTAACCCCAAAGTCTTTTTACAATACAGGCACTACACAAAACATTCATTTCAAATTTAATCTGAACTTTCTCGCCTTGCATACACTTTCAAACTACTTAATTTCTTGCTGCAGTTTACATTTGCTATCTCCAATCAGTATTGTATTTTCTGAAAATATACAGCATGATCTCTCTATCTACCATCTAGTGAAGTCTCCCCAACTGATGAATTTAAATCCCTTACTTAACAGCTACCGTGCCCCTTAGTTATTCCGGGAGATATGAATTGAAGAAATCCTCTTAGGGGTGATAATGTTGCCAATTAAAGAGGAAATTACCTGTGATGTGTTCCATCATAGAAAGTGAAAATATTAGAATCCTAAACAAAGGGGAGTCTCCACATTTTCACATTCAAACAAGCCCATTATCAGCAACTGACTTATCCTTATGCAGTGATAACTGCCTTATTAGATTACCAGGGAGGTATTTAGTTTTGTACATATTTTCACTAAACAAAAGCAGAAATTTCCAGTGATGCAATAAAATCAGCATTTTTAGATATGGTAACTCCTCTCAACATGATTACTCCGTTGCAGTTTTCACGTTGGCTTAGTCAGATGTTGCATCTGCTGGAGTGGCCTTGCCTGGGGTAGAAAGAAGTGGGAAATTATCAGCAGTTGTGCCCATTTTTACTGCAGAACTGCAAGCAATTTTAAAGGTCATAAAATAAATTCTATCCCAGAATGGAAATAGTTTGACTATATTTTGTGACTCAAAAAGTATTCTTCAGTCTTTGGAATCTTTTAACCCTTTACAGCCACTGATTCTACTTAGAGATATTGGAATGACTACTTTTAGTGAAAAAGAGGTAAAAAACTAATTTTCTGAGGGGTGCCTTCCCATGTTGGGGTTGTTGGGAACATGCAAGCTGATCAACTTGCTACGGCAGCAGTCACCTCCCTAGAACCCATAAGATGCGTACAACCCTCAAGATGTATATTCTCTTGTTGGTCAGACAATGAAAAACCTTTGGTAGTCCCTATTAAGGAACTGAAACAAATCAAAAGATGGAAGTTTTACTTCATCAGTATCTCCTTGGTCATATCCCTATATGCCAAGGAGACAAGATATATGTGTAAGGCCAAGGATTGACCTTAAAGGCTTAACTCATGGGTTCTTGATGTTAGGTGAAAATCCTCCATTCTGCTATTGTAATGTGCCCTTGACTGTGAGAAATTAGCTGGTTTTTAGATATTTGTCATATGAACTCCTTTTCAATTTATTTATTTATTTCTTAAGTTTCCTATCTTAATTTATTACGGGGTCAAAAACCTAGATATTGTAACGCCAGTTTTAGTAGCCATATTCAATCAATCAACTCATTCCTTTGGAACCTTTTCTTTGCACACTCGTAATTTACAGTATTGTTAGCCACTGACCCAGCTTTCCCTCCGAACATCTCATTTGTAGTTCAAACACCTGGTGCATTTTCATCCTTCAATCACTTAACTGCCCTCCTATACTCTTCAACATCAATTCACCCTTTCTACTTCTGCACTGTTCAAATCTGCCTCCCTTCTATCCTCCACATACTGCAAAACCAAAATATTCACTCCATTCTGACAAGGTTCAAGGACACCTGGGTGTCATCCAACTCACATTCAGTGGTTATTTAATCAGTTCTCTTTTGCAAGGCAGATTTACATCTTTCCACCGTTACCCTTTTGCTTATAATTCTCCCACCTTCGTAAGACAGGCCTATCTCTTTCATTTGCTTTACGTTGTTTCAATTTCTTTTTTAGTTTTCCTACTGGCTCCTTTCACTGCTTTCCTTCCTTTACAGCTCCCTGCCTCCCTTTATCCATTCCTCCGACTCTCTCCATTGTCTCTTGAGTATGTTCATCACATATCTCGTCTATTCTGCGAGAAAGGGAAGCCAGGGGCCACGGCCAAATACATCTATTCTTTCCTTTCCTCGAAATGACTTCCTTTCACAACCCAACCGTCATTTTCCCGGTCTCTGACTACAGCGCTACTCCCTACAACAGCACGTCCCGTTTTTCAGCTGCATTCGGATACTACTCCTCCAGATGGACCAAATGAGACAACTGATGTTTTCTGGCGAGATTCTTCTCAGAGTTTTCGCATTCTTTGGCACTGCTGCTTTTATGCACACCAGTCAATAACCTCGTAAATAAATCCCACAAATCTTCAAACATCTCTAAAATGAGGTCATGAACATTCGATTACTTACAAGTAGTGTTTACAAACCTAAATGGTTATTGTATGGTGGAATAATTAACCGAACATAGAATAATGTGAGAAATAGAACGAGATCTAAAAATATTTTAATGAGGAAGCTTCCCTGTAACTATCCCCCCGACTCTCTCTCCTCTCTCTCCTCTCTCTCTCTCCTCTCTCTCTCTCTCTACTCTCTTCTCTCTCTCTCTCTCTCTCTCTCTCTCTCTCTCTCTCTCTCTCTCTCTCTCTCTTTTGAAGTCTACCCAAAAAAAACCATAGGAAGCATTAAAGTACTAGCATGACGAAGAAGTTAAGATAATAAAACAAAAAATCATTAGCTTTCCCTAAATGTGAGCAACTTTCACAGCTCTACCTCATCACTGCTGACGGAAGCCTCGAGTCACTCTGGAACCTAATCAATATGGCAATTAATTCTCCCGCTCAAGTGATAAGCCTTTATCTCGTCTTCGGCAAAACCGACTGAGCAGTGATACGACAGATCTCTCATCTCAAGTTCTAAACCGTAAAGTAATGGAACTTCCTTCCCCTCTGAATTGTCATATCAAGTAAGATGCAATATAGATTTGCAAGTGCTGAACAAATATAGCTATAAAATATCAATTGGTGTGTATTTCAAAGGCGCATGAAGTTTCACTTATAAGAAAAAATTACGCTTTATTTTTTTTCGTTTGTAAAGCATTTCCTTTTATTTTCAAGCTTAATACTGAATTCACTTTACCTTGGGAATATATTACATCCAATGGGAATTATGACTGATAAGTGAATCCGACTCAGCTCAACCTACGATTCCTTTGGTTTAGATGCAGTGATAACTGTCTTTGCAGTGTGTCATCTTTCACAAATATCAACTTCTCTCCAGCCTCCTTTCTCATCGTTCTCGTCCAAGCTGGCCGAGTTCTTCCACGGCCACCTCTCTCGGGCTGCCTGAAGGAGTCCAACTTGATCCACCAATCGCCAAAATATTTTATATATACGCGTACAGCAAAACAGGTCGTACCATACTTATGCATAATCTTACCACTCAATTTCAACCTTTCACTCAACTTTCAACCCAAGAGAACCAGTACTGCTTATCACTGTTTCAAAGTATTTGAGAAATTACAAGAATGAAAATTGCCATAAAAAAAATAAATACACAAAAACAGAAAAACTATCTACATCGTTTTAGGTGAAAAAAAAAAAAAAAAACTGACATGATTCCGCTAACACACCCCCTACCCCTCACGCCCCCCCCAAAAAAGAAAAAAAATGTATAGAATCCCTAACATCTCTCTCCTTGTGTCTCTTTATCGGCCAAAGGTGAAACCACAACAGTTCACCGTCAACTTTCCCTGCACTTTAAAAACAACTGAACATTTCCCATCTTGATCGCAATGCCATACAAAGACAGGCACGGACGGACATTTCAGCTTCCACACTACATTATCATATTAAATCTACGCTACTGGATTTTAAGTGTATACATAACAAAGCATTTTTCCCGGCATACGCAAAAGAACCGAGACAAGCAATTCTTCCAAATACAGGATCCTCTTTGAAAGGAAAGCTTGTTTAAAAACGATACGTAATCAGCCCAAAATAACAGCAAGCAAAGTGAAACTAAAAACAGGTACATTTGAAATGTGAAAAAAAAAAAAAAAAAAAATCTTTCACACTGGATATGACAATAATAAAATTTCTTCCTTTCCGATACTCTTACTCCAGTAAATACTTCATCCAAAATGGATAGACATGAAAAAAACTACTTTCCAGGATGAAATTCAAACCCAAGCCGATTTGAGGTTCGAATTCAAGCATTTGTTACGGTATAAGGCCGATGCCCTCTCGCCATCCTAACATGCATGTCTCGAACCTCGCCTAGAAAGACAAGCGTTTCTCATACATTTTCCATTTGGCTTCTATGTTTATGTGATGAGCGTATCCAAAGTGTTTGGAAACTAAGAAGTTAAGAGATCGTCGTTGGGTTCATATCAAAAATGCATTTATCGCGAGACTGTAACGAATAGGGCAACAGGGAATTATGTGCGAGAGCTAATTCTGGTCTTGACAGAAGTCTCGTTTCGGTACCTACCATGCCACACATAATAAGCCACTGGACTAGTGACAATATCCGGATCAAAATTCAATAATACCAAAAAAAAAAAAAAAAAAAAAAAAAAAAAAAAAAAAAATTCATAGCAGCAGCAATCTGCCCAGCAATATTTGTTTTGACAAGCGCTGCAGTGACATAGGGGACCGCTTCAGAATATTAGTTTCTCCCCAGTGTCCTTTGTGCAAGATTTCTTGAAGGTCAGGTGTAAGACGAATAATTTGAGCAATAGAAATAACACCCCACAAATTAATAATAACACTCTTATATTTATTCATCAGTAAGAACCAATCAACACTACGGAAAAAATGCCACTGCAACTCATAGTGGAAAGTGTGCCACTCGTGGTCGCAGCATTAATGAAAATGTGGTCACAGCGAAACCACGCAGACTCACTCGGTAGTAGAGCAACGTGACGTGGGTCGCCCTCTTGATCCTCACACAACCGTTGCCATTCTTATCCCATGACTCCTGGATCTTCTCAGGCCACTACGGATGCTCCTTCGAGTAAACAACTCTAAACAAACGGCTGTTTACTACGGAAAAGAAGCCACGGTGTTGACATCACTCTTGCATACTACACAATACTACATACACAGAAGCGTCCACGGTTGCCAAAGAACACGAGCGATAATCCGAGAAGTTCAATACCAAACACCAGGAATGCTAATGACGAGAGAGAGAGAGAGAGAGAGAGAGAGAGAGAGAGAGAGAGAGATTCTCACACGCACTCAGGACAACAGTCCCTGTAGAACATCATTTTGATTTTTACGCGTGACGAGTAAAACCTGAGTGAGAACCACTCGCACAAAACTCCTCAGCGCCACCCTCGGGATTATCAATCAAGAGCTCCTCCATCCACGTAAATGTCCGACTGGTGAGTAAGATGGGATAAGAACAAATTGCACGTTGACGCAGGCACCCTCCTCCGACGATCAATCCACGTCATTTACCCCCTTAGCTCATATCTGTTTGGCCTTCAAGAAGAAACCAACATGTTCTCCTGTCCCATTCTATATTCACCGCCCATCATTTCTGCGCATGCATAAAACACTCAATTAAAAAAGCTATGGAATTTTACTTCCCCAAAAATGGGGATGGCAATCAAGGCGACAGTTTCTCCATTCCTTCCCAGCTCCCATCGTATCCAAAAAGTGTTAAAAAATCGAAAACTGTAGACGTCACTGTGGCCATCTAAATACATACATACGATGTACATGTACGTATATATGTATGATAATGCTGTGTTCGTGGTCCGCTGCATGATATCAAGTGAAGAGATGGAAGCAGGCTTCCCATTCCTCTTCCTATTGCGAGTCAAAATGCTGTTAAGATATATATTTGTTGTATATTTCACAAATATCAAAGGTCAGTTTCATTTATGATCCTTTTCATGGCATAGAACTATGGATCCAGCGGTGACTACCTACACATATAAGGAATTGTAAGACGAAAATTTGGCTTCATTTATTTGTACCAGAACAACTGGACTTGTTCTACTGAAAGTTTTTTAGATTTTTTTCTTCCTTTTTCTTTAACGTTGAGAAATTAATTTACCTAACGCTTAGAAATCCCTACTACAAGGTGGAGGTAGCGTGGACGGGGGTTTCTTGAGATAGACTTCAACCCTTGACAATTACCGTTTGGAGAGAGAGAGAGAGAGAGAGAGAGAGAGAGAGAGAGAGAGAGAGAGAGAGAGAGAGAGAGAGAGAATTAATTGGGAGTGGTTTCACACCAGCAGTATGAGGAATACGCGGATGAGGCCCTACCACTTGGACGGTATACTTTATACATGAAGAATAAACACACTTGCAAGTTTTTCTCTCTTCACCTTTTCCCCCTTCCCCTAGCTGCAACACACGATGGTTGACTGACAACTAGGTACATAATCCACTCCTTAGCCAGCAGATCTTAAAATAGAACCCGTCCACTCGTCCTTCCTCGTCCAGTTCAAGAATCGAAAAGTAGTCGATTCCAGAGAGAGAGAGAGAGAGAGAGAGAGAGAGAGAGAGAGAGAGAGAGGGGGGGGGGGAGGGGGATCTCACAGAGACCGTTAACTAGCCAGATGAGTCCTTGTAATTAGTTTCCGCGGGAAAGATCGATCAAATCCTCTCCAGGGAGATGAAAAGGTTAATAGCCTCAGGGCAGCAGAATCCTCTTAATCACATCGCACGCACACTCTGATTTCATGGCGTAATGAACAAACAAATCCCACAAGCTTCATGTTTTTTTTTATCCTATATAAGAACTAAACTCAATTCCCACAAGGTATATTATTACAAATATTGCATATCTGCCTGCTAATCTAATAATATCATATAAAGCTGAAAATTATAACCTAACTGTATGCATTCAAAGTGACCCACGAATCATGAAGATGAATTTGACTTGGCAGGCAACCTTCTTCCCAAGAAGTGAAACTTGCTTTTGTTTTTTTAACACTAACATCATAAAGGTCACTTTCATCGGACTAGTTCTGAAGTTGTAAGATGTAGCTTATTAGTGGCTAAATTAACCCATTAAGACAAACAGTGATAAACAGCTCTTCATCGACAGACAGAAATCTCCTTGCACTGCAGCAAAAAAATAAAAATATATATTTATCTTGACCTAAAATTGCAGCTCATCGTTTTCTTGGACGACGATAAAACATGGGAAATCAATCATGAATCTGTAGTATATAAATTATGCAGCAGTTACAGTCACTGCCGCTGTATTTTGTATATAATTAAAACCGAAGATCACTTTTTTTTTTTACCCAACTAAATGACAGTACTTTTATATCCACAATTCGTTGTAGATAAATATGTCTCCAACAAAACCTAGGATACTAGCGAACATGAAACCACATAATAAACCCATACACATGACGATTTACTTAGTATAAGGATTAGGTCATGAACACATCAAGGAAAACGAAAGTGTTATACTGGGGTTATACAGTTTATAAAAAAGATATATTAATTAAGACGGTAAAACCGCTCTGAGGCGCATCCACTTTCTCTATCAGAACAAAGCACTATATATATAGAAAGGGAAACGGGCAGCCCAAGCAGCAGAATCCCGCCGAACGAAACAAAAGGCTCCTCCTCCTTTCCCGCGAGATCCGGGAAAATTCGCATCCGGGAAGGCAGCATCATCCGCTCAGCGAGGCGAACGAAAGGTTGGTTGGTTGGTTGGTCACTGCAAAGCAAACCTCAACAAATAAAAACTTTCGACGCGTCCTGGATGCACCCCCGCCCCCCATTTCCCACTGTAATTAACATAACTTGCTCGTTTCTCTTCTTTTGTTATACGACATAGTTTCTACTTCTCCTCCTGGCGGAAAAAGGATAAACGGGTCAATGAAAACCGCAATGGCGTAAAAAGTAAAACAAGTACTCTTTATTATAATGCTATTTAGTGGTGATTTACTGCATTTTCTGCTACAAAGTAATGCGACTGACAAATAGGATAGTAGGGAAAAAAAAGAACACTTGTACGAAGAATGTAAAACTGAACTCGGAAATTAATCTATGAACACAGTCTCATCATTCAAATGTCGCTAAAGGAACCTTAGGGAAAGCAGACCAGCAAAAATTGCAAAGTCAAAAATAAAATGAACGAAAAACAACATCATATAATTAAGACATCGTAAAATGAATAAGATACATAACAAGCAAAAGTGTGAGCCTCTTTGAAATATTAGGAATAAAAAGTATATGCAGAACTAAAGTTATTACTGACTTTCCTATAAAAGTCAATTTCCCATTTCATAGCAACCGCAAAAACCTCCCGGCACACCCGCACTGCAACACACTCCCATGATATCCCAAGTACTCGATTTGTATCAACCACTCCATAACTCTAGACCTACTTATTCAACAAAAGAAGCCATTTACAGAAAGGAGAAAAAACAAGCAACGTAACATTTTTATAAAGTAATTCATTCTATATACTGTTACGGTATGACGCATTACTGGAGGTGCTTTCTACCACAATGGTGCCAAATATTCTATTTTGCCAACAACCTCAGAATAAATCGTGTATTGCACCATTTCCATTTCCAAGCATGAGGAAGGCTTGATTTTTTCTTAATAAACACCACAATTTGTTTACTAGCAATGGTTAATTAACTTCCAAATTTATGTAAATGACAGCCTAACTGCTAATACGATTGATTCAAGTCTTACATTTGTTTATTTACTTCTCATTTCCGGTTAACAGCAACCAGCCCAGTATAAAATAATAAATATCCAAAAGATTTAGTTCTGAATTCCCTAAAAATATCCCTCAACAATGCGTGACATCATTTTGTTTGTCTGTACCGGGACTTCGACAACCCGCTGTACTTGCTGGCCACATTAAGTTCATACGTAAATAAATATGCATTTATCAATATATGAACAGGTAACATTAAAAGCTAGATTCGTCCCGACTTTCTACGCTAAAAATATTAGTTCAACTTAAGGAAAATCAAACAAACATTCAAAATTACGAAATACCTGCGTTTTTACAATACACAAGCATAACAACAACGGAATAAAATAGAAACGGGCCATACAGATTAAAACAAAGAATTTAAAATCAGTGGAAGTCTGGAAGCATCAGGTAAAAACGGGTGACTTTTCCATAAGAACAGAGAGAGAGAGAGAGAGAGAGAGAGAAGAGCGAGGAGAGGAAGAGAGAGAGAGAGTGAAGAGACGACGAAGGAGCTGAGAAGGAGGAGAGAGAGACGTGAAGGTCAGTCTTCCCACCACCAAGTACGAATGCAAACCAAACGCACAATACGGCACAACCTATGATCCCGCCACCAATTCAAACTTTCAAAAACCAACGGACGCACAGTTGCACAATGACTCAGGGAGGGGGGTGGGGGTGATGACAATACAGTCATTAATGACGTACCATCACCGTTATATTTGTAGCCGCTTGTAATTACTAAAATTATTACTCAATTAAATTTTCATCTGACCTCTACTTCTACCACAACAGCAATGTAATTTTCCCATGAGGAGTTTACAGTTTCATTCTTAGTTTTGCCATCGTCCCCTAAAACATGTTTGAACTGGCATTGTTATTCTTAAGGTTTAGAGAAATATTCTTCCGATGACAGACAACTTTTAACAATGCAACGATTGCAAACATATGCCCACCCTGTCTATGTCCAACATAGAGACAAAATACATTACATTATCGAAAAGGAAATGAATTTTAGATAAAAAATAATGATTATCACAATGATATTAATATCTGTGAATAATACTAATTATTGGTATATAAAATTGTCTATAGCGCATCTCAAAGCGGCAAATAAATAACGAAAGGTTTCCTAAACGTCCCATATGTGAAAACATGAACAAATACTTAAGAGAAACAAACCCTCCCCACCCCCCCTCTCAAAATGCATGACGTGACTGGGAAAATAAAACCTTCCATCAATGCAAAGCCAGGCGTTGAATCCTGGAAGTGGGCCCATAAAGTTCAGTACACAGATCACAAACACAGCTTTAAAACGTTCCGCGTGACAACCGTTTACTGCAATTAACACCTGGTAATGGTGATTGTTGAAGTTCAATAGTGTGTGGACGATTACCAGCGATACATATTGCAGAGCAACTGTCAGGCAATTATGTCGTTCTGGATGCACTTCAACAATGACGAACAATTTGACAAATATGAAAGCAGCAATTATATGAATGCACTGTGCTTCATATAGAGAAAGAGTATTGGATGGCATAAAGCTTCTGTCTTACAATCATTTCGTGTGGGGGGAAAATGACGTCGCCATATCAAGTATACTTTAATTGTTTTTACTTTTATTCACTGCCAATTCATTCAAGAGAAATGAGCCAAACTTAAAACGCTATGACTGACTTATCACCTCTTGAGAATATACCCGAGTAACAAATCTACATAACAGATATGGGCAGTTAAACATCCATCTAGTGCTAACACAACCGCCGAACAACTGGGGAAATCCCCTTCACATCGTCAGGCTGACTGACCACCTCTCACAACAACAGAACACAACGAAGCTATGGCCTCCCAGACACCTTCTTGCCGGTCAGGAGACACATCCCAGTGACCTTGACAAGTTCAGCTAAGCAGCAGTTTTTTTTTTTTTTTTTAGCCCGGTTGTAACCGATAAACCAGACTATCATACAGAGGTGCGATTGAAGCGCACCCAAACAAAGACAGTCTGTAAATTTGCTCTCTCTCACTCATTCGTCTTTTCTTTGATACGTGTTCATAAATAGACGTCAAGACTCCTTTCCAAAAGAACGCACATAATAAACCTGCATACCAGATACTGTGTACAAAAGATACTCGATATAAAAAATAAATGACAAAATGAAGCATATATGCAACTTTTAGAAATTCCAGTGACCTACATACAAATTACTTTAGGTATGTTGACATAAAAAGAGATTAAGGAATGGAAGGTCATTCATGCTACAATGTTGAGATCTTTCGCTCTCTCCCAAAAGACTTGTTCAACGAAGAAAGTTGTTATCCAACCTTAGCATAAAAGTCTATTTCGAGAGTCTATCGTGATATGGATTCTATGATGTTACTGCTTTTTTTGGTGTACGTAATACTAGACAGATATTCTAATGCAAAAGAACATTGAGAGCTCGTCTTAGTTTTTAAGTCACACACAAGTCACATTTAAGGACACAACAACAACAATTACGCTTCGTAAGGTCACGTACAGCATAGTACAGCTTCGGCAGCTGAAACTCAAGCCTGTCTCTCTAGAGTAGGACTGCGAATGCCTGAGAGAGAGAGAGAGAGAGAGAGAGAGAGAGAGAGAGAGAGAGAGAGAGAGAACTGACCAATCTAATCACACGGGAAAATGTAAATTGGAGGAAAGGAGAATAAAGGTGTGCTGGACTAATGTACGCACACAAAACTATGTAAGAATATGATAGGTACATATGAAAGCCTTTAACAATAGTGTACGGCCTGCAAGGGAGTCCAAATACTGCTGATGGTGCTTCTGCACTGGCACATATGATCTAAATGTCTATACAAATTTCTCTCTTTTTAACCTGCATATATAGTGCGTCTTTCCTCCTGAGAAGAGTGGCCCATAAAAGTGTTCACTTCTAATTTTCAGCCAGCATAATCGAATGACATTTCTAGCACAATGCCCTTCTCTATTTCCCGCTGCTGCAGGCAACTGACAACCTGTAAAACTCATTGGTCAGGTCAGCACAGACAGTGTGTGTCTTGACTGAAAATTGCCATGGTGTATAATCCTTGCCTAGAAACTTGTACTCGACTCTTATTTCTAACAAGGCGATCGCGCTCTTAGCCATACCAGAAAGCCAATCCAGCAATTTTCACTTAGCCAAGGATACAAAATGACCTTAGAGAGTGCGCTGATCTCACAAACCCATTTTTTGCTCAATTAACCATGACGCCCCCCACCCCACCGCCCAAAACTTAACTCCAGATTTATGCACTTTCTCGTTCCCGACTCCTGCTCAACCTCTTCCCAAAGTCTGTCATTCTATATAGCTACACACACACACACACAACACACATTTATATATATATATATATATATATATATATTATATGTATATATATAATAGATATATATATAGATATATATAGTTAATATATTTTTTATTGGTAAAAAAAAATATAAATACATAATTTAGTATAATAATCCTCGTCCTTTCAACATTTCCCACTTCACATAACCAATGTAGACAATGTACATCAACGCTGAACAACCACAATTCACTTTCATGAATGATTCGCCGATCAATCTGGTCATACATTCCAACTTTGCCTTAACACACAGTCCCTGGTGTTTGCCGCCTCCACTGTTTCATTTATTCTGTGGTCGTCCTGTACCCTCAGAATCCACCATGTACTCTTCAGTATCCAAAGGGCCCAAACGCTCCCGTTCTTCCATTTGCTACAATTATCACCACACCTGCCTAGTCATCATTCCAACTGATAACTACACTCTTTCTAACGTACAATTGGGTTCTTAACAAACAAACACGCCATGTAACAAATTTATCATCAACAAATCCAAATTCCATTCACAAACTTTGACGTGCTTTGTTTTTCTCTGACTAATGTCCACTCCACTGACAGATCGTTCATATCAAACACACTGAATAGAGGCTTACTTAGGCACAACAGTCACAAAAATGGAGTGACTATACACATTAAACAAAAGTTTATTATACCTGATCTGCCTTCTCATAAGGCTTATACACTACGTACGGGAGTATACTCTTGTAGTGATACACTCTAAAGAACTACAAAAATAAGAACACTCTGACCGTAAATGTCTTCAATCCTCAGCGAATATTAACAAAGACTTGTCTACGCATCAGAATCTGTGGCTCAACATCGACACTTCTCTTTCAGTCATGAACTTATTTCTCTTTTCTGTAAAGGACTTTTTCCATATATCCGTGCCCCCCTCTCTCTCTCTCTCTCTCCTCTCTCTCTCTCTCTCTCTCTCTCTCTGTTCAAATTCCTCTTCCAAATTCACAGAAATAAACTATTTGTTTGCAAGACATTTCACATGTCATACACCTTTTCTGGCTCGGCCTTTTTATTTTCCATTTTTCATACATCTGCAAATAAGAAACTGAACGAAAAGGAAAGCCATGAAAAACTCTCCTGTATAAAAAAAAAAATGGAAATTGGCTTCTTCTAAGCAAATTGTGTCATCATTAATACTTCAAAAAACGAGGTGAGAGAGAGTGAGTCACAACAAGCATCAAATCCTGATGACTGTCAGATACCCATTGTGTGGGTATTTGAACCTAAATATGATGCCAGAAGTTCCGTGGAATTCTCTGCAAATCTTTTGGGAGGAGGTTGATGCCCCCCCCCCCCCCCTTTTTTTCTACCCTTACTGTGTCCACTACAGTTGTCTAGCTACAATGTATACAGTGTTCCTGCTTGTTTCAATAGAGAAACATATTGGCCTCTTGATTTATTTGTACATATATATATATATATATATATATATATATATATATATATATATATATATAGTATATTTAAAAAATCGCAGTGGATGCATGTGACTTCATTAAAGAAGAGAATATCACAAGAAAATGATAGGCAGAAATCCAAGCGCTTTCATCTTAGTAAAAGACAAAAGCGCTTGGATTTCTGCCTATCATTTTCCTGTGGTTTCGCTTATATATATATAATATATATAGATATTATATATATATATTATATCTATATATATATATATATATATATATATATATATATATATATATATCCTCAAGAAAATTCATGGTAAAAAAAAAGAACAGTCTGCTGCTACTAGCATTCTAGCTTTATTTATGTAGCTATACCAACTACGATGATCCTCACGAATATTCATTATTAGCTGAATTATATCTGCGAAAGTTTATGAACCTATAACATATCTACAGACAGGAAAAATCGAGGCAGTTATCAGGTGAGATTTCTCTTCAGGCACGACAAAGGAAACGGGGTTATAAATAAACAATGACCTTCTGACACAGCAGAAGCCCCATAGCCACACCACTAAAACGTCACCTAGCAGCTCGATAATCCCCTGGCCCTAATACCATACACGAACGGAAAGCATGCAACCATTATTCCCGAACACACACAGGCCCTCCACCAGTATCGTCAACCCTACTAGCACTCTTGTTGGAACGAAGTGCCGCTCATCATGCGGCGTTGTCACAAACCGGAAGAATGAAAGATGCCTTCGTATGATGATGGCATTCACGGGATCAATCTTTTCAAGTACGAAAGGTGTCCACAGATCAGAGGAGTAAGAACTTGACAACCAGATGTAATACGTTTGTCCTCTACACCGTTCGCTCGCCTATATGACGCAAAGCATTGATAATATGGCAAGGTAATTTGAGAGAATAAGAGGAGCCATTTTGTGGCCTTAGGAGGTTATAAGGATATTATCATTATTCTTTTCACTTCGTATTGATGTGAAACATCCTAACAGATAAACATTGGAGGCACAGCTTTTTGGGCATAACCTACGTAGCATACCAAATACTTGCGATGGAAAAAAGGTTCTCATTTAGCTAATGGACAAGGAATAGATCATCAGGAAAAGCTGACGGAGTCCTTATACGTACATATATCCAGATCACGCCAGACAGGAAAAGTATAAAACACTGTATAATGTTCTATAAAAATCTACATAAAATTCTAATATCAAACGCTGAAATTTGTCACTGAATAAATAATACATAGTAGACCAAATACAAACCCAAATTAGAAGGAACGAAAACCTGGTACTGTATTCAGCGAATCCCGAGTGAAAAGCCAAAACCTAATGTCTCCTTTCCATTCGAGTCAAGTAAGAGCAGAATGATTATGGGGGAAATACGACCTGGATATCACCCAACGGGTCTTTTACACGCCAGGAGCTTTGTCGTCGAGAGTTTTACAGGCTGTCAAAATCTTTTCACCCACTCGCACTCGGACTAAATGTGAAGTTCAGCACGGCTTCAAAGGCTATTGACAACCACGTGGACACCAGCAGCCGTGATCTGAATACAACACAGTCAAAAGGGCAGCCGTGATTCCTGCTCGGTCCTGCATGCGATTACGACATATGCAGGCGATGAAGATATTATACGGAAGAGTGTCTTGTCAAAGTATGATTCAGACCACTGAATACTCGGTGTTTACAGCTATTCACAAAATGCTGGCAGTAACTGTTTTCTTATTTGTTTTGTATATATACAGTACACATAATATATATATATGATATATATATATAATTATATATATCTATATATAAATAATTATATAAATATATAATTAATATATATATAGATATATATATATATATATCATCATATATATATATATATATATATATATATATATATATATATATATAATACATACGAACACGCCAAAAGGTTCTCTAAAAAGAGGTGGCATCAAAGAAAAACAAGAAGTCACTGACATATTTACAATTATTAACAGCAGAATCAAGTTTAGTTGTAAAGAAAAACTTGCAGAACCAAAGCCGCCTCACATGAATGCAAAGAAAACTAACCAACATTGGGGCGACCACCCCTCACACAGCACATTCACCCCTTAGTGATCTTGCGTTGCTTGCAACATCCCGTTCTCAAGCAGTTATAGGACCTAACCTGAACTTGATCGGTCTCACTCAGCCGTTTTATCAAGACTCCCCGTTACCAACGCCCATCTCCATCCTCTCCATGATAACGAGCCATTTCCAAACTGCGTCATTCCCACTGGGTGTACCTTCTTGGCGGATTATGTCATCTCAGTTATTCATTGCCCAAGCAATCCCTCTTGTTCTACAAACTATACTCTGAGCAACAACTCATCACCAGAATTTCTCTTTTAATAAGAGACCTAGAGCAACACTCTGAACCATTTACTCCTAAATATCTATTAGAGTAATCTGTTTCCATTCTTCCACCATGCGTTGCTTACACTGTAACCTTACTCTTGCTAACATTTAAGTTCAACTATCTGCTCTTTCATACCCTTCCAAAGTCCCGCCTCTGCAGATTCTTTTCAGTAAGACAAATCAACAACAGCATCTTCATTACTTTAAGGAACATCAGCAACTCCGCTCTCAGTGAACCGTGTCGCTACCCAAAGATTTTGCGCTTACATTCCCTGTCCTTTCAGTAAATTATTTGGCTTCATAAGCTACTGTTTCATAGACGAATACACACATTGAATTAAAAAAAAAAAAAGCATAATCTCCCTTTTATTATCACAACTCCTTATCTCTTTTAATTTACCATCATCATCACCAAGTTTTCATTCTCTCGCACATCACATCTATAACAATTCAATCAACAGCTTTTCTGAATCTTCATCTCCAGTACAGCTTTTACTTTTACTCTTAAAATTCTCACAAAACTTTCATAAATCTGAAACACGCCCTCTAACTTCCACTGTCAGTACTTCAATTAAAATGTCAACAAACACCTTAATCAGTAAACAAATTCGTGCCTCGGAACCTTTTTTCTTTTCTTAACCTTGCACATCCGGGATAGAGTAAACAGTCAATGATATGATGCTCAATATACAACAGCCGCTCAATTGTGATCCCAACCAACAGCTGATGCTTTTCATTTCTTCAGAATTCCATTATTGCCATCCAGCCATGCTCAATATTCACTTAAGCACCCACTTATTTCCACTATTACGTCATTCACAGCTGTTTCTCTTTTACCATCCAGACTGAACAATAGTTTGCAATCCTCCCTCGACACAGAAATGTCTTCTCTTTTGAATGCATCTCCTCATCTACATCTTTGAGTTTAAGATTCGACCTCCCATTAAGCTTTCCCTCTACATTTACCTCATCTCAGTACAGTTTCTCTACATCTAAATGACGTGGTCATATTCAAGTACGTTTTCATTATTTTGCACCATTCTCTCCCTCGCCTGACATTAGCCTCGTGTAAAGTACAAAAAAATCTCGGTAAGAGTCCAGAACATCGTACACATCAAACCTTTCATTCAACTTCAACACTTTACCATCAATTACTGGCCCCCATCGTTCAAGAGCCTGTGCAGGCATAACGCTGGTCTAGTCAGTACCAGTTTACCATAATCTCTGTAACCCTGCAATTGCACTTTCAGAGATATTAAGCCTCTGATTTCAATATCAACCATAATTTTTCATTAATTTCCTAAAAGTTAAGACTATGCCTAAAACACACCCATCCCTTTAATGATTCCCACTTTGGTACCTTAACCACTAAATTTTTCATCCACCCGCTACTCATATATCGTTACTTCTTTCATATCAAAATAACTTTCTCCGTTTTTTATAATGAAAGCCAAATTCTGAACTGCTACAGTTAGGAATCCAATATACCTCCAGCTAATCTTCAGCGTACTCTTTCACTTCCACTATAGTGACACCGATTTTCTTCGTCTCTATGACAAGCATAATATAAAGAAGATTTTAGAAGTGTAAGATAATAGATTCAATAAGAGGAAAACGGTCTTTTTCTGCGTAAATATAACTTTACACAATATTGCATCGATGTTAATACAGCGATACAGTTGATTCACCCATTCCTTGAGGAGTCATGTCCTACAAACCGGCTGCGAATTTAGTTCTATTCACTTTCACAGACGAGTGCTAGTTCAGATACCAATGACTCACATTAATGCAATTTCTTCCATTATGCTGCTGCACGTCATTATCTCTCTCTCTCTATCGCTATTATGTCATCCCCCCAAGCTCTGATAACACTATCTGCGGTATGCAAGCCATTACTGCGCCAGTCAGTTTCACAAACCCCTGAAAACCGCTTCACTCTAAACGGAGTTTTTGCATTAAACAAAGATTATGAATGACATCAAAATAACGTTGGAAGCTGTGAACGTTTTCGACCTTGGGTTTTTTTGTTTTTTTCCCAAGAGACAATTTACGCATTCAGAAGGATTTTTTTTTCTTGGAGGAGGAGCGGGAAATGATTTCACAAACGCACATACAAATATAACCATGCGATTTTGGCCCTTCACAATAACCTTCCAGAATACTCTGGCACGAGTACAGAAAATGGCTTTCACCACACTTGCAGATATTCTCTAAATAGCAAACAATCCCCAATTTCGAGATCTGCTGAATCCGACATCAGCCAGTCGGCAGGGGTGCTGACTGCTGACGCATCCTGGATTACAGGGACGCTCCAAGACGAGACACTTTGTGCTGACACAGAACGCAAAGTTCACCGGTCCGGACAGAACCTAATCCGGAGGGGGCCAATACAATGTTCTCGTTATTACGGCAATCCTACGTGATAGCTGCTCCTATTGCTGGTGCTGTGGCCGCTTGTATCTGGTTCTCATCTGCCATCCTCTCATTTCTACTCCAGTGGCGTTTGTTGCGACATCTTTCCGAAGATAAAACACTCCTAACGGATAAAAATAACGCTCCACAAAATAAAGTTGCAGCATGCAACCAAAGGTATCCACGAAATTATCTTTTCATGAGGAAATATCAGTGTTAAATTTAAGTGTTCAATTCAATATTTCTATTATACTATTCAAGTGTCCAATTAAATATTTCTATTATAAAATGTAAGCGTCCAATTCAACATTTCTACAATAAAATTTAAGTTTCCAATTAAATTTTTCTACTATACAATTTAAGTGTCCAACTAAACATTTCTACTATAAAATTTAAGCGTACAATTCAATATTTCCATCATAAAATCTACGGGTCCAATTCAGTATTTCTACTATAAAACTTAAGCGACCAATTAAATATTTCTATTATAAGAGTAAAGGATCTAATTCAATATTTCTATTATAAAATTTAAGGGCCCAATGGAATGTTTCTATTATGAAATTTAAGGGTCCAATTCAATATTTCTATTATAAAATTTAAGTATCCAATTCAATATTTCTATTATACAACTTCTCTAGTGTATAACAAATAAAAACGAAAGAAAGGCCTACATCGTAATTAACATTCTATGGTGAATCGTAACGAAGATGTTGGTGGTGTTTAGAAAATCAATAAAGGCAAAGGAAAAATATGCATTTTTATCAAGCATCTCCCATATTCTAATAAAATAGCAAAAGCCTACACACAACGATATTCCAACAGGCACACGCCTAGGAAGCAATACTATGTCCAGGAGTTTTACACAACGAAAAAAGCTTTGCAAAAGTCAGACAAAAAGATACTACGCGTCGTCAATTTCGAAAGCTCGCCAACAATCTCTCCCTCCACTTCGAAAAAATATATAGCTACATAAATAAAGAAAAAATAAAATAAAATAAAATATAAAAAAGGAAAGCATAAAAATTCCCTTGACTAGGTATGTAATATTCGGGAAGAATGTGCGCACTAGCATCAAATAAGAAGGAAAACTGTCGGCAGGCAAATCAAAACTATCCATACAAGAATTCCCTGCCAAGAGGAAGAGAATACTGATAAAACAATATCTCAAGAGGAAAACTTGTATTCAAGTAATTTAGAACGAATTCATTCGTCTGAAATGTCGACATACATACATACATACATTGAGAGAGAGAGAGAGAGAGAGAGAGAGAGAGAGAGAGAGAGAGAGAGAATAGGCAAAGCTCGAAAGTAGAGCATGGGGATAAGTGAAGAATAAATAGCGGTAATGTGAACGGAGGTTTGAGTGGCAAATCCGACACAAGAAAAGCTCCCCTAAAGCATTATCTGGGTATTAATCTGGAGGCTTGGGAAAACGACAGATTCCCCTGGTGGATGGCATATAAAATTCCGCGATGACTTAGTATTCGATGATTTCAGATAAGGAAAAAGGAACATCTGTGATTCAGCATCAAAAGTCCTCTTCCATTTGAAGACGACAGAAGTATTTACTAGATAATAGGGAATAAAAGTATTTCCAGGGAAAGAAAGGAATAAAAGTTCCCAATGGAAATTAAGGACTACAAGTATTTCCTGAGATTAGAAAGTACTTCCCTTATAAGTACGAGTTAGCCTTTGTTGCATATATCATATGGAAAGTATTCCTATTCGTGCCTTGACTAGCGGGTAAACACAATGTTTTCCATGTTTCAGAAGAACGAAGAAGATATATTCCACCTAATTTCAGCCTATCACTACCATCATTGCTAAAAGGAAGGGGTTCGTTTTGTAACAGCACGTAATGAGTAGCGGTTCTCCTGACAGCAAAACTCCATGTTGTGGGAGTTTTGAAGAAAACTGACAATGTTTTCTCTGGAAAATAACTTTCTTTTGCGAGTATCTCTAAAATCTAAGAAGATATTTTGACAGGAATGTTTTTTGAAATAGAATTGAAAATGAGTCCAAGTGATGTATGAAAAGGAAAATACTAATGTTCTACCATGGTAGGCCTACACCATTTAATCCACGGGGTATCTAGGCCTACTTGAGTGTGGCCTACCAAGCACACAGCCAAGGCATCATCAGATACAGGCCTAATCCAGAGAGAAGACTTGAGAAGAGCATCTGTAAATCCCGGAGGGAAATTTGATCTTGTCTGTAACTCAAATCATAAGGTCAGGGGCTGGATGGAAGGCCGCCCATTAAAGTATCCGACCGTCTATTAAGATATTAACGCTCATTTCATCACCCTCCGCCCTCAGGAAAGAATACCACCCAGGACTGTTAAAGAAGTCTGAGGAAAAATAGGACGATGGGTAAAAATACAGTCGTCGTCGCCCCCTCCGTCCACGCATCCAACTTGGGCCCGTTTCAAGAGATATCCTTGTTCCAATGATGACCTAAGCGGTGAATTAGGTTCTTGGTGGCTGGCCAAGTATAGTAAGTAGGGGGTCACAACAGAACGGGAGCTGGGGGCTGGGGGCTAGGGCTAGCAACTTCATCCACAGAGACCTGCTGAAAACCAAAACCGTTTGCGTTACCGCCTGTTGAAGCTTCCCTCTTTCAGGGAAAAGGCGTACGGTGGAATGAACGCTAAATGTATTTCATATATTTCTTCAAATGACTACCAACAGTATAAACTGACGATGCAATCCAAAGGCATCCCTTCCGAGAAAACAGATTTTCGGAAAATGTTTTATCAATCTTTATTGGAGAAATAAACCGGAGAGTAAAAGAAACTTCAGGGTCAAGATAAAATATAGGATAGGCCCAAAGGCAGAATTATGAGGCTTTTCTTCGAAACTCCTTGCAATTCCTCCACCCCGTATCAAGCCCAGTAATAATAATAATAAAGTTTAAATTGTAGACTAACAGCTACGTGAGAACATGATTTTTTTTTTTCCTACAAACAGCAGGTAACACTTACTCCTGAACACAGATTTGGGTTACGGGCATGACCAAATTTCCCTCAGGGATTTACAGATGCTCTTTTCAAATCTTCCGTTTGATGTATTTGGGGATTTTCTCTTTGAATTACACCTGTAGTATCTGATGATGCCATGACTGTGTACAGAACCTGTACTTGAACGTGCAAGTCGGGGTCTTCCGCAACCGACTTCGCATAAACAACCAGACGGTTAAGTCAATTAGATGGAAATCGCTTATGCGGCCACAGATGCATTTTTTATGATGGGTTGGCGTTGCAGTGTGTGATCATAAAATAATTCTCTTCCTCGAAAACGCCTGAACGACTTACTTATAAGACAAAACTAAATAGAGCATATCAAACTTAAGTAAGAAAAGAAAAGGAGACGAGAAAACCTCCCAACTCTGGTAGAATGAAGAGGTGTACCTCAGGGGGAGAATGTTGTCGAATGAAAAAGACAAGCATGAAGTCAATGAGAAGAGAGAAAACGGGGTAAGAGCTAGAAACACATCAGCAAAATGGGCGCAGACACATCAGCAAAATGGGCGTGTCACGTGAATGAGCCCACAAGGGTGTGGCACGGGGGAGAGGAACGGAGAAGGCAAGGGAAGTATCATCGTGGAATGATGATGATGAGGATGACGAGAGGAGGGGGACGGGGGATGGGAAGCGGGCCAACACGAGCGTTGGTATGACGAGAGTATTAATAGTGGCAAACATGCCCTTACCCGCCTTTCATATCATGAGGGCGCACGCTCTTCTGCCCTGGCTGCTGCCAGGCGCATCAATGAACTACTAATGCACCAGGATATCGGCGCCATGTTCCAAACAGCAATGAAAGATGATACTTCCTTTATGAAGTTATCACCGTCATCCCCCCCCCCCACCACCACCACCACAATTTCCTTCGTGTATGGCACGACGCCAAGAGACGATCTATCACTGTCTATGACGTAATGTTTCATTAGCTGTGAAACACAGCTATGAAGACGTTCTCTTGAGGACAAGAAAAACGTCAACGGAAACAATTACCCCGAGACACCAATGGCAATTATTGCACTTCCAGAACACGACCAGCACGTGGAACTTTTCGTGCCTGACATCCCCAAAAACTCTCCGATGCAGACAAAAACCTATACAACGGCATATACGAGGAATGTAAAGTGCGCATTCGGGACAAATTTTCTGGAAGTGAAATGCTGCAAATCAGGAAGGTAAAAAAAAGAAAGACACGCTGACAATCCCTACTCTATATAACTACCATGAATTATGCTTTCCAGGAAATGACAGCACTATCTATCTATCTATCATCATATATACAATATATCGTATATATAGATAATTATATATATATCTATATATATATATTTATATAAATATATATATATATATATTAATACATACACACATATACACGTGTGTGTGAGTATGTAATACCACAATATTCCCGTGGCATATAAGGATCAGAAGCGCAAGCAGGAAAGCTGAACAGAAAATTCGGAGACACTTGGAATTTTCCTTCCAGATTTAGAGCGACTGCTTCTTTTATATATATATAATATATATATATATATATATATATATATATATATATATATATATACACACAACCAACCGCAAGATGGCAGTGATTATAATTTACTCGTCTATCGTGCATAATCAGAGCAAAATTTAACCTGCTTTTTGTTATATGTATAAAACTCAACTCTGCTGTCGTATAACATTCTCATTCACCTGGAACAATTTGAAAAATCCTTCGAAACTGGCTGTTCTTCCACCAGAATGAAGCGCCTGCATTTAAACAAAGGTAATCTGAGAAACCACACCTGAAACTATTCAGGAAAGAGGCGAAAATAAGCCGATGCCGGAGCCTTATAAGCAGGAAACAAAAAGGTCACTGAAGCATTTTTAATTGGCCTCAAAATTTACGGATGCAATATTTCAGCAAATTCCGAATATTTGCAACAGGTCACTAGCTCCAGAATCTATGTATTTTTTGCTCCAAAACGCAACAAGGTGAGCAAATCACTCTGATAATTCTAAATGAGAGAGAGAGAGAGAGAGAGAGAGAGAGAGAGAGAGAGAGAGAGAGAGAGAGAGAGAGAGAGAGAGAACCTATTTACTTTTGCTTGAAAATTCAACATGAACAAATCCCTTTAGGAGAGAGAGAGAGAGAGAGAGAGAGAGAGAGAGAGAGAGAGAGAGAGAGAGAGAGAATCATTCATTTTTGTTTGAAAAATCAACATGGTGAGCAAACGCTATTTTTATTTGAAAAATTAAAAACTCAGCAGTGGGCAAATCACTTTAGGGGAGAGAGAGAGAGAGAGAGAGAGAGAGAGAGAGAGAGAGAGAGAGAGAGCGAGAGAGGGGGGGGGGGGGGGTGGGGGGGGGGGGTAAGGAAGAAAGAAGAAGTGAGGAGAAGCTTACTGAACGCCTACACAAATTAGCCGAAGCGGACATGTTCCTTTAATGCTACACACAACACCGACTTCCAACCCACTTCAGCCACTGGTGAAATATTTGTTTCGGTTGCTGAAGACAAATAATATGAACAGTGAGGACTATATTTGGGGAATTGCATCAATATACTTTTAAAGGAATGACTTCAAACGAACAATATATTTAAAAACGTTTAATGAAAATAACTTAATATTTGCAACGAGCAGGACTCGGATTCACTGGCACTAAAGCATCATTACACAAAAACAATAATAAGACACCAGCTGCATTAAATCATCGATTTCATTACCATCTAAGTATCATCATACTGGTTTTCAGAGAGAGAGAGAGAGAGAGAGAGAGAGAGAGGAGAGAAGAGGAGAGAGAGAGAAGAGAGAGAGAGAGAGAGACCGAGAGAGAGAGACAGAGAGGAGAGAGAGAGAAGAAGAGAAAGAGAGAGAGAGAGAGGGAGTAAAAAGACCCTGACAGAAAATGTTAGATTTAAGTGTCCATATGGGCTAGGTATAAATAATTTTTAAGCATAAAAGAATGTTTATTTATACATACTTATACGTATATACATTATATATATATATGTGTGTATGTATGTATATATATAATATATATATATTATATATATATATATATATATATATAGTGTGTGTATGTGTGTGTATAATTGTATAGATATGTGTGTAATCACAAGGCGGATATGTAAAATTCATAAACTGCAATCTGTAAAAGTTAAGAAACTAGAGGACGTAATCACGTCTAGACAGTGGACGAAATCAACTGAGCCTCCAATAGCCGCTCACACACACATGACAATACATAACAATGAAGAAAAAGTTCAAGTCAATATGCTATTCCGTTCAGAAACAACCTTACACCTGCGGTTAAGAAGCTGCAAGACGAAACTGTCAAGATTTTACGTAATACACTCCTTGAGAGAGAGAGAGAGAGAGAGAGAGAGAGAGAGAGAGATAAACCTAAAGCTAAGCCCAGCTCTTTTGTCTGCTGGGACTTGGGAGATTCATTCCCCAGAAAATAAGATACTTATCTCCCCAACCTGAAACTCAAATGCACAAATCCTTTAATGGATCTTTTACTTAGGCTAATGTGCCTCTTGAATTATGAAGCACAGCAAATATGCATATGAATAAGAGATACGTTACAAGAAAAAGGTGAAAAAAAAAATATTGACAAAATGGAGACGGCATTCAAATCCAGAACCAGAACTAAAACTCTCTGTTACAGGAAATAGAGTAGGTCACTATAATGAAATTAGGAATAACCTCAAAACAAAAGTACCACTAGATTCAAAAACACTAAATTAAGAACACTATTCTATTTGGTGGGGACTGAAAAAGATCTAATGCCTGAGGTTCCAGATATAAGGAAAACTATGAGGATATATTAGAAATTGTGTTGAATTATTGTAATAATAGCAGTCGTCAAGATTCAGCATAACCGACCTGAAACTTTAAAGAAACAAATGGCATTCATCTAATTTTGCCTACTAAATACGGAAAATTTATTTACTTTTACAAAAACACTATCCATAGTATAGCATAAAACTGTTAAGACATGAACTGGGAAAGGGTAATTAATTGTGTAGTAAAATATTAAACGTATAGCATATATGCACATCTGTGTTCAGATGAAGTACACAACAATCGACATTAGGAGGAACCACTTTACACGTACATGCAATCAACATACCACTCAAAACGTCAAAAACAGAAGTCATTAGTATAGAGTATGCTCAGAGAGACGAAACTCAAAGGAATGAAATAACATTGGATGGAGACAGGATTGAGGTCGTACCTTTCAAATAGGAACAAAAACGTCAAGTAGTCTCTTTGTCCTGTAATTTAGCGAAAGATAAAAAATAGAAAAAAAATGCACATCAAACAACTGACAGACGGAGTAAGATCTGCAAATCAAGTAGCTTATACTTAAACTACATCCGAAAGCAAGATTATAAGTTCAGTGCGATCTGTTTGAATCATGAAAACTTTAAAAAGGATGTAAGGCGTCGGGTGGCAGCACAGTCTACAATACAACCACAAGGGAAATATGGGAAAGTCTACATCCATACGAACTAATGATGAAAGGGAGGTGGATACGGCTTGGACATGTCCTTCACAAAACCCTAGGGAGATCAGTACGTGATAGCGTGCGCTGGCCTCCCGTGGGCACCGAAAGCGCTGGGAAACCTACAACTATTTAGATAAGAACTGTAAGGAGTGCTGGGGATGAGTGAAGCTGGGGAAGATAAAGCACAGCAAGGATATTCTATATATATATATATATATATATATATATATATATATATATATATATTATATATTATAATATATATATATATATATAAAGAGTGAGTGGTGGGACCCTAGGAAACTACAATATCGAATCTACGTAATCGAGTTTGATAAAACCCCATGGAAAAAAAGGAAATACATGGAATGCAATTTGAAAACTAGATATTTCATTTTGGTAGAATGCCCTAACTCGAACCCAACCAGCAAACTCCATCAAAACAAAAGCAACCTATTCCCGCATGGCATTACTTATTTCAGAGCCTCTCTCGTTTCCAATAGCCTGGCCTCCATTGCTTGCCTCAGCACTTCTTGCTGCACCCTATTCCCCTTTCCCATTTTAATCACATAACCTTTTAGCGACTGGCTGTAATTAATTATATTAAGGAACGTGATACGAGGGTTGACTTTCATCTAACGTAGTGGGGTTGCTATGGCAACGCCTATCACCTATTACGGGAAAGGGGCTAAAAACGAAAAGGAATTCTCTTCCATCACATACCATCACAAGTTGGCTGACAACAAACAAATTCCCTCAACATAATATTGTTTAGGCTTCGTCTGGTGCACTCGGAATTGTTACACCCTACAGGCTGCAATGTATTTCGTATATTGTGTCCAGGCTAGGTTCAGAGGTTTTACATAAAAGGAAACACGCCACACATACTATAGCCATGCTCTCTCTCACCTCATATATATATATATATATATATATATATATATATATATATATATATATATATATATCTATAACTGTGACAATAAATACTCGTTAATACAACTTTAAATAAAAAAAAAAGTCTTCTTGAAAGTCAATAAAGATAAAGCAGCCAAGAAAAATACCTATCTATGATCATAAACTAGGACGAATATGATAAACAACTAAGCGCGTTCTCTCTCTCTCTCTCTCTCTCTCTCTCTCTCTCTCTCTCTCTCTCTCTCTCTCTCTCTCTCTCTCTCTCTTTCTGTAGAGACATCGCCAAGGTGGCCATACGTAACCATTGAAGAGATTTAAGAAATACAGCAAAAGCAGGCCCAGAGCAAAAACATCCAAAGGAGATACTCTTGCAAAGTTGAGCAAACAAAAATGCTGGCAAGAGGCTCACGAAAGAGAGACGAGTCTCCATAAAATTCAGAATTACTTAAGCTGTATATATTATTGATGTGTATGCAACCAGACAGTAGGGACGCCGTTACAAAATGTAACTTGCTTACGTAAGGTCCTGCGGTATATACATAATGTAACAGTTTGGACGACAGTGTATTACCAAAGAGCACTGTGGTACCCCTCTTTCAACAGTGTTCAAATAAAAAAAAGGGCCCAATTTGGTACACACCTCGCCTGCAGAAATGACACTGGCGTTGTTCCGCTAAGGTGGAAAAACATGGAAAGCATACGAGAGTGTACGGCGAGTCATTACTCAATGGTGTTATGAGCAAAACAAAGCTGGCATGAAACAAACAACATCCCCCGCAAGAAATGATGATAATGATGGTGGTGGCAGCAATAAAAGAAAAAAAAAGCTGAACGATATAATCGACTCGCAGAACAGATTTACATCCAAATATCCATTACTTCATGGCGTAAATACAAAACGATTTTGGTTTCATCACTTATTACTGTAATAGCTTGGCCACGAGCACAACAACTAAATAACGAAAACACAGATTTTTTTTTTTTTTTTTATAGAAAGAACCAACCACAAAGCTGCAAGTGACAAGGAAAGTAAAAGTGAAAAATTCACGAGAACTTTATTCATTTGCACATAATTCTATATACGAGAAGAAAAAGGTTGCGTAATTGTTGAAAAGAAAGATCAGGACATCACTAAACAAACATGGACAAATATGATAAGTAAGGTTACTGGGGTACAGGACAATTCAGAGCCATCTATACGGCAAACACTGAGAGCAATTCAACATATCAATACATGTGGAGAGAGAGAGAGAGAGAGAGAGAGAGAGAGAGAGAGAGAGAAGGTTCGCTTACAACTGGAGGCATCTCAGAACTTTATGAGTATCTAACCTATGGATTCATATAGGATGGGAGTGGATTACCTCGTCAATCAATATACATTCACATCTGGTGTGTTGTCACTCTTCTCCTCTCCACCTTAACAACCTCAGATTTGGCCCACAACTATCGACTAACAACTAGGTGCCAACTCCCTGCATAGGACAGCTGCGCATACTAGAGTATACTAGGAATTGAACCCATATAGTCCCTTCATCATCCGGATCGAAAATTGAACAATCACTGTTTCGGAGCTGAGTTAGAGAGAGAGAGAGAGAGAGAATGTGGTATACTTATTAAAATAGAAAATCTTTACCACAAAAGGAGTATCAAAATCGATTCGAACTGCTTAGCAAAATATTATCTAAACAAGAAAAGCAAAGGAAAACTCGGGTTGAATTACAACATATATTCATTTAATTACTGCAACATAAACCACACGGGCCGCAGGAAACGATCATTTCTGACTTCCACACTCTCTCTAGCACTCGAAAGCGGAAAAATCGGAAAGTGGTCTTCGTTCACAGAGGTCACACGAAACTCTTCCTTTTTCATTTCATGACAGATCCCTCTGCCAACTTTTTAATAAATAATGTTCATTTGCATGGACGCAATAACAAAAGCACCAAGTTTTCAATAATATGAAATAAAGAATGAACTAAACTTTAAGAAATTCAGTTGAAGAAGAAAAGTTTAAAAGGATATAAGTAATACGTTTTACTTACTACAAAAGCATCCCGGCATTCAAAGCTTGGAAACAAGAGGAAAGACAAAATGTCAATTGATGTTGAGGGGATATTGGCATGACCGAAAACGTCCTATGCAAAATCCACCCAAATTACAGAGAGAGAGAGAGAGAGAGAGAGAGAGAGAGAGAGAGAGATGATGATGTCATGATTACTACAGTTAAAAACCAGAAAAGGCGAACGAAAGCAAAACAAGGAGGGAGAGGAAATGAGAGAGGTAGAGCAGATTGATTCACGATAATGTTAACAAAGCACATCGCATATTCAACCACCAAAGCTCAGTCCTCTTACCAGTGTGTGTATGCGTGCGTGTGTGTGTCTGTGTGTGCGCTCAAGGGAGGGGAAGGAGGGGAGGGGGTTGGGCTGCTTGACAGACCACATAAATGTTACTTTCGCAGCAGAGAGAGAGCCTGGTGCTAATCAAAAGCACCACTGCCTGGATTTCAGTTTCAAATGACATCGAAGATAGCCTGTGAGTGCTGCAGATGGCCTTTATCAAGGAGTGCTATTACCAGTTAGGTTGAGTTAAAATGCACTATTTCCAATACGCAAATCACTTTGTTGAGCTCTTTATTCTGGTTATTCTATTCACACTTAAAAAAGCTTTCTGATCTCTACCATCTTACCTATAATCAAAATAGTTACAATTAAAATGCAATGTCTTCTTATCCTAAAAAATCGTCATATAAATTATGAAATACAAATTCATGGACTTGGACGAAGAAAAACATTAACAATTACGACAAAAGAGTAAAATTGCACTATAATATCCTTACCCTTCAATAAATCCCGAGGGCAACACAATACGTATGAACAGAATCATCAAATCTATACCGCCTAGGCATCACATTCAACTGTTTCTTTTTTATGCTTTTTCGAAAAGGGCAAAGGGGTCGAAATAAAAACCATCGATAGATCACCAGGCATCCACCTCGAGCGGCTTTGTAAACTGAACACCATTGCTAGAAACGCTCACTCGTTACATGCACATGATTCAGCAAGAGGGTAAATTAGAAATAACTATATAATAGCATATCTTCACTTAATCACTTCTCAAAAAGTTCGAGCAAGGTTTGTCTCTGAAAAGTTTATCCCCTTAGAAGCCGAATTTACTCCTCTAAGCTACGTGTGAGTACACACACACACACACATGTGTGTGTGTGTCACTTAATTGCTGATTTAGAATGAGAATGAATGGATAAAGTTTGAAGCTGTAGAGAGAGACGATCTGCTTGGCCTACGCAATTCATGGGGCGTAGAAGGAAGGTAACATGTTGGCTCAGATGAGAAGCTGGATCGGTTTGGATCGGTTTTCCGAGTTGTTTTGCTCATGTGGAAAGAATGGAGGACGACAGACGGTGGACAGAACTCATTAATGGGAAGCTTTGGGAGCGAGGGAGACGAGATCACCTAGAATGTTCTGGACAGATAGAGAAAAGAGGCACTGGAAGCGCAAGACTGCAAGCAAGATATGTGTCAGAGGGTTTGCACACTGTTGATTAGCCTTGTGTGTGGGCATAAACAGGAGCTACTGTTATGGGGAAGATTTTAGCACAAGAGCTTTTTCCTTGGTTCAGCAGCTTAAGTAAGAATGTGGTAGTGACCTTTTTTCTGGAACTATCTCTGTTAAGGGAAACAGGTTAACGTTATGGAAATATAAACACGATTCGAGAAACGCTGATGCACTGCACAAGGGCACTGTACACTGCGTTGGTCTATACTAAAAACAAAAAGACAGAATACACCGAAATTTACATTCAATTGAACCATCAAACGGATTTCCTCTTGCAACGTTAAAATTCGTTACGCATCGAGGTCATTCATCTTCCATTCTTTTCAGCTGGTAAGATTTCTCGCGAAGCATTTCAGATCACGACCGTTATGTTCATCTGGCGCCACTGGACACCATTGTCTTCAGAAACCCTCTCATTAAAGCATTTCGAATTCATATCCATTCTTCAGATCATGCGCCTACCTACTGAGAATATGCATCGAATACAAACTGTTCACTCATAACAAGAGAGACGAAAAAGCGATTTGTAGACTCCTATGACACATCCTAAGACGATCACCCGGTTAGGTCGTTATCATAATTTACTAATATGTCCACCATCTTCTTCTTCCAAGCTTTAACCCATTTTCATATGGGGTCACTAATATGTCCACCATACTCTCCAGAAATCAAGTGAAGGCAACCTGCTATCATCATTATGAATAATTATCAACACTCTTAACAAACTATTCTAATGTGTTGCATTCAATTGAGAAATATAGCGGTTCCATATAAAGGCAGGCAATCAGAGCCACAAGAATGGTGTTGCATCCGGAAATACTTGATTAATAATCATTTATCACGACACTTATTTAATACATCACAATGGGAAATTAAGAAAAGGCTACGAATCGGAGAAGGCATATAACACGAAACCGAATTCACTGATACATAAAACATGTTACGTGAGTAAAACAACAAAGGACTCCATTGTGGTTACGAAAATGTTGACATACATCCAGATTTACTTGAGAAAAAGTTTTACCTAAAAATATATTCAGTCTAAACCTTATATACATAATAACAGTAATAACCACGATTTCCGTGAAAATACGTTTGGAAATTCGATATCTTTTGCTGCGGCAAAATTAAGAACTGGAAATGTCTACTATGTCACTATCATAAGGTTAATTGAGTTTAACTTTCAGTTTTTGGTAACTTAAGTTCTCTCTCTCTCTCTTTACATACACACAAAACATGATTTCCCCTTCGCCCCTATTACAGGGAAATGAATTCCTCTGGCGTGGCGTGTGCTGTATCGCAACGGAATAAAAACTTCGCGTGTGAGGTAAAGAGAAGAAAAGGAGGCCTTTCGTGTTTATCTACTCCATATAGGGCTGACCACTAACACGAGAAGTCAACGACTACACCTAAATAAAGATGGTGTATATATATATATTATATATATATATATATATATATATATATATATATATATATATATAAATGTATCGTATGTATATACAAATACATACATACATACATCTGTTACATTTCACAATTTTCTGTTCTTTCATTCCTCCTTTTGTTCTACGAAAACTCCATATACTCTGTGTAAATTGTCTTGTACAATAACAATCAGCTTTACAAAGCATTAAGGAGAAACTGACACCAGCCCTGGTGACTAGACTGTTTTGCATTTATAATGCATACCAGTTCTGTGGACCAATGATGTAGGTACCTCTGATTGTTAATAAAAGAGAGAATGTGCAGCATTAACCGATAATGGCTTGTACGTTTTCAAAATGGATAGAAGACTGCTAGACGACGGCATGAACTGAACATTCTCGACCTGAATCGGGTTAGTTTCCTATATCATGAATATGATTTGCATTCGGGGAAGTCACAACGGATTCTAAGTGAACATGTCCATCATGTCATGTGACAAATCAAGTAACATTAATTGATCATAGCCAGACGGAAATTGGATATTTCTCAATCGCTTTTTCAATGAAATGGAAAATCGCTACGCCCAGATCCGAATGTGATTTTATTGCGTGTCTAGATCCAAAATACAAAAGAAATCCCAAAGTACTAATGTGAGAGAGAGAGAGAGAGAGAGAGAGAGAGAGAGAGAGAGAGAGAGATTACCTGCAGATCAGTTCGACCCCCCATGTTGGTGGATGATTACGTCGAGGTCATCCCCGAGTGGACTTGGACATTATTTCAAAGGTTTCCGAGTTTAATGGGTATGTTGGCAGAGGTGGAACCAAACCCTTTTTGACTTTGCTGATGTGTAAAATTTCACAGTGTTCGTCTTCTGCGCTGGATGCTATTTATTTTCCCAGTTTCCAGCCTAGTACCTATTTTTCTTCTCACAAGGTTCTGTAACACGTCCCCAACTCTTAAGGTATTCGTCCACAGTTATGAGGGTGAGAAAACAATACGGTGGGAAGAATTCTGTTTCATGAAAGCAATTTACAATGCAAAACCGCCTAGATTTTCCTGCCAAGAAGCGAGATGTCCAATAGAAACACTATCATAATTTGAAACTGACATTGGAAAACCTGTACATTAATAAGTAAGACGACAGTTACAAGAGAAGTTAGCTTAGAATATAAATATAGCAGACTAAAAGCGCTGATATAGAAATTTATATAAACGCTAAAACTCATATGAGAGAGAGATGAGAGAGAGAGAGAGAGAGAGAGAGAGAGAGAGAGAGAGAGAGAGAGAGAGAGAGAGAGAGAGCCTTAGTCAGGTAAAGAAAGGGTTATTATGGACCTCAAAAATTTTTAGAGGTTCCGAGACGTAAATATTTTCTGCGAGGGGAAAAAGCGAGAAGTGAAGCTAGAGCGAAATAAGAGCTAAGACTGCTGGGAAGTACCGGAGGAGGAGGAGGAGGAGGAGGAAGGGAAATTCAAATTCCTTCTCCAGGTGTCTGAGGGAAACACGTACGCACCCCTTCCATTCACTGAGCCCCACCGT
Organism: Macrobrachium nipponense; assembly: GCF_015104395.2. Lineage (NCBI taxonomy): Eukaryota > Metazoa > Arthropoda > Malacostraca > Decapoda > Palaemonidae > Macrobrachium > Macrobrachium nipponense. The sequence continues at coordinate 39,762,401 of NC_087215.1, forward strand.
GCTCTGACTGCGAAAGTCCACTTCAATAATCACCCTTTTGACTCCTCCATAAATGATAGCCATCGACCCCTCGACTTTGAAGGAGGCCTTTGTCTTAGGGACACCCAGGGTCACCATCAAATTGGAATATGTGCTCCTAAGGTTGACATTATTTTACTTATGTTTACACAATCAAATGGTAACATTGGGTTATGGTTAATAAAGCGCTACAGAAAATAAACAATTTACTAAACCTATACTCTGTTTTTTTCCATCTGTCCACCCGCCTGTGGTGTTTGCGTATGGTAACACTGCGTCCTGGGCTTTAGATAGTTACGCTATGTGTGTTTAAGTTTTAGGTAAATAAAAGGATATCTGGGTGTACATTTGCAACTGAAAAGTGTTTTAATAATTTAATGTATGCGAATTACACCGTTAATATTTGAAATAGGATATTGTTATTATTGTAGAATGTAAGCTGGATGTAACTATCTAAAGCCCGGGACACAGTGTTACCATACGCAAACACACAGGCGGGTGGACAGATGGAAAAAACCGAGTAAAGTAAACTATAATTGTCATATACATAAAAAACTAAAGAAAAGACTCCAAATAATTCCTTAAAATATTTCGGCCTCTATACTGAATTTTAACAGCGTTTGCTTAAATCAAAAAAAAATTGTATAATTTTTTGGACAACACGGAATGAGTTAAGATCCACAGAAAAAATATTGGCCTTGGCCAATACGACAGTCTAAGTTATAAAGGAATATCAATTTTAATAACAACAACCCTAAAAAAACCTGAATGTTTCTAAAGCCGGAAAGAATCCTCAAAAGGAACGTGCATAAATTCATCTTTAACAATTCGCTTCAAAGGCCTCCAGTAAAAGAGAAATTCTTTCAATCCCAAAAGCCTCATCACCTACGACAAAACGAAGAGCCTCTGTGCTATTTATTTATTAAATAAACGAAGGCGAATGGTAATGAGTTTGGCCATGAAATGGGGAAATGCATACCTCTCTCTCTCTCTCTCTCTCTCTCTCTCTCTCTCTCTCTCTCTCTCTCTCTCTCTCTCTCTCTCTCTCTATATATATATATATATATATATATATATATATATATATATATATATATATATATACACACACATCACACACATACACACACACATAAGTGTGAGTGTTTTACGGTATCGAATAAAATCTAGTTTTTATAAAGGACAAGAGGATGAAAATGAAAACATGTAGGATATTAAATGACGAGTAACACACTTGATAGCCACTTCATAATTAGTAATCTTTCCTCGATCTACAAAAGCCCACAGAGTTCCAAGAACAACCCAACGTCAGTTGCCTAGAGACCCCTGACGTTCCCCGCCCCTGCAAGCCTGTATAACATGGCGTGGACAAGGCGTACACGCGAATCTTTGGAAGACGAGCGCATACTCACTTCGCCTCTTATTTATTTAGCTAGCTAAGAAGTACGAGAGATAAACACACACAGTTTACAATGACGTGCGGCACTCGGCTCCACCGCAAACAATAAAATGGTTATCGCTGTATTCAAATATGATGACAGACAGCGGCTCAACGAGGGACGAGTTCAGAAGGAATTCATGGGTGGGTTAAGGACTCAAGTGAGGGGAAACTATGCGAAAGGGGCTCCTGGGAGTGGGAAGAAAGAAGATGGAGAAAATGTATATCTTACGTGTTTTTTATCATTTTAAAAAGGAGTTGAAAGTAAGATGAACAAACTGACTTTAGAAAGGAGTTGAAAGTAAGATGAACAAACTGATTTTAGAAAGGAGTTGAAAGAAACATGACCATTCTGTACATCTTACATTATCTATTATTTTAGAAAGGAGTTGAAAGTAAGACGCACAAACTATACATCTTACATTTTCTATGATTTTAGAAAGGAGTTGAAAGTAAGATGAACAAAATGTATATCTTACATTTTCTATTATTTTAGAAATACGACGTAAAAATACCAGTACTCTTGGTATCCCAAACCAAGGTTTAAAACTACCAAACAATTAGACTTGCCAATAACAAATCTCGGTTCAACTGATCATGAATGAATTTGCAATACACAACGCTTTGAAATCTTCTAAAAATAGATTGCCATACCTATCTCTTCTCTTGCAATATACAACGCTTTGACATCTTCTCGGCTATTTTGAGCGTTGTAACATCATGGATAAGCGATTACACTACTCTCTTCTTTTCCCTTACCATCTGCCTTTTGTTTTATTATCACTCTTCTCATACAGGCTAAAGCTCTTCTTCTTCTCCCCTACCACCTTCCTTTTGTTTTATTATCACTTTCCTCATATAGGTTAAAGCTCTCTACTTCTCCCTTGCCATCTTCCTTTCGTTTTATTATCACTTTCCTCATATAGGCTAAAGCTCTCTTCTTCTCCCTTGCCATCTGCCTTTTGTCTTATTATCACTTTCCTCAAAGCTCTCTTCTTCTCCCTTACCATCTGCCTTGTGTTTTATTATCACGCTTCTCATACAGCCTGATCCTTCATAATACAGCTTGGAAGCAGATCCCCTCGCCTTCAGAAAAGCCCGATGAAAAGTCACTCATTCACGAGAAATACTCTGTATCATAAACCCTGACATGCTATACCAACTTAAGAGTATAGGTGCAGCGCAAGATCCGCAGAGAAAGCTTATCCACAAAGGAAAAATAAAGGGAGCCCGACTCTTATTCACATCAGTGGCACAAATCCCCTTTGCTACGACACCAAAGTCTGTCCTCCAAGAATTTCGTATAGCGTCCTACCTTCAACTGGAGAGTAATGGCTCGAACAACTTTGAATCTACACCGCTGGAGAGTGATCGATTTTTTTATTAATCTGACAAAGTGTAGCGCTTTTGTTATTTATAAGATTTTTAAAGATGTTCACTGAATATTCAGTTGTAAAACATTTGACCCACATTGCAAAATCCATTTGCACGGTTGGCATGGTTGAAGCCTAATAATTATAGGGAGTTGCTTTTATAGTTAATTAAGCCTATTTGAATTATTCTTTAATAACTTTTCTTGAAAAGGAGCACGGATCCCCTTGGAGTAATCCGAATTCCTAATCACAGGAAGCTTAGTATTAAGTCTGGTTGAAATTGACCCAAAAGTTCTGTAAAAGAGAGAGAGAGAGAGAGAGAGAGAGAGAGAGAGAGAGAGAGAGAGAGAGAGAGAGAGAGAGAAAACTCGCACACACAAGTGTGAAGAATGCAGGCCAGACTCACTTTAATCAGAAAAGCTCACTTGAGTTCAAGTGAACTAAAGTGAATGTTGGTAACTGTCTACAGCTTGCATGATTAAACATCAGTCGTATGACAGGGAAAACTACATAAGTTACAGCAGCTCAAGGAGACTTGAATGACGAGACAGTGATGACGAACTATTCGAAAGGCAAGAGAGTTAGGCAGCCGTACACTTCCATATAATAATAATAAAAAAAAAACCTTAGAGAAGAAATCTCGGCACCAAAGAAGCAAAAATATAAGAGGCGACGGCCGCCCTATGGCTTCCCATTCTCCGAGTTAACACGGGCTTGGTCCCATATCCTAATCTCTATCCGGTACTCTCACGCTACTTGACTTAAAGTGTCAAAACCTTCACATTTGTTCATTTTCAATTTCTTTTTGATGAAATAAAAAAAATATTAAAACAGTGAAATCGATGAAAATGTATTTAACATTATTTGAAAGACAAGTTGCCCCGCAGGCAATCACTTAAATAGTGCAGAAGAGCAAGAACATCGAATAACAGGAGAGATTCATACAAAGACAGAACCGAAAACATAACATCCAGAAAAACACCGAAAACAATAATATACGACAACTACCAGACAAAAGCAATGTTAGCAGGGGAAGGGTAATACATCAGCTGGGAGTTTGAAACCCGAGAATGACACCAGGTCCATCTGCCTGCAAAAATACACGAAGTCTTCATTAAAAAAAATCACATTTTAGTGGGAACATGGAAACGACAATAAGAACTGGAGTTGTATAGATGCACTGTGATAGAAAATCCAGATATTCGGTGCGAAAACACAACTAAAAAGGCTAAAGGCAATCGAACTACGCATGACCAACGCTTACGTATCGAACTAACAGAGTTCAGAAATGGCCAACTCCATGGCCAGAGCCAAACACATAAATGGTAAAGCTTAAAATGTGCTCCTTAAATTCTTGATGTACAAACAAAATCAAGGGATAAAAACCGAATGAGGGAGCGTTAATGAAAAGATGTAAATGGGCCTCAAGTTGATATGAGGCACCGTTGCAATAAATAAGTTCATAACTGAGAACAGAAGCCCACGACTTGTGTCAACTTTAAGCATTATACAGAAAACAATAAAATATTACAGATCTCAACAAAAAAAAACCTCTCGCTTACTCTTAACTAGCTAAACTACGTATCTCCCATAGAGTAAAAGGAAATCGAAAATTGGCCTCATCTTCACGTACACAAAATTTTTTGTGTTGAAAAGGTTTGGGTGAATGTATGCCTTTATCTAGCTTCTCAAACAACAGAATCTAGCCACTTGTAAACTGTTCCACATTAAGTAAGTTTCCACGACGAATTTGGTGTCGAGCCGCTCAGCTTACGAGGCCGTTGCCTCACAGGCAAAATTTTCAATTTAATTCATTTCCGACGGCCTGGCATAAGGCTACACAGTAGTATATCGCGATGGTCCACTAAAAACTACTTGTGCCCTATATTTAGTACGTTTTGTTTGTATCTCCTGCCATTTTCAGCTCCCCTGCTGGTTTCAATTGGCACAGCGGCAAATACTCCTTTTTCTTCTTCTTTGTCTTTTTGTGTGTTGTGTGTGTGGTGTGTGTGAGGACAATTCTATACAAATTGAAGATTAATAGTCATTTGCTATGGGAGCCTGGCTGATTAGTTCGTGTCTCCACTAATTTTAATGGTTCACAGGAAATAAAAGATATTACATGTATTTTGAAAAAAACGAAGGAAATAAATTTTTTTTTTTATTTTTTTTACTTAAGACTTGATTCTTACTCAAAATGCATGGAATACCTAAAGGTATGCGTTATTCATAAAATTACACTATTTAATATAATATACAACGCATAACTTTTCCTTACGAACCAGTTAACCTGACTATGACTTCATTAGGTACGGTTTTTACTTTTTAGAACAACTCCTGGCACTCAGTTAGTATCTCGTCTCGTATGTGTGTGTGTGTGTGTTGATCTAAGCCGTTAAGAACCTACTTGTCAGACGACTGTTGCACGTTGCAGCGATGTTGGAGAGAGGTAAAAGTGAAAAAAGGCGAGTGTACCAGCTGAACCACACAAGGTTTTCCTTGGTCAGATATCCTCCTTTTATGACCTGTATGAATCACCAATCGGGGTTCGATCCCCATGCGAGTAAAATTTATTTCGGTGGAGCTCGTGTTCATGCGTTTATATCTATATATATAATATATATATATATATATCTATATATATATAAAATATATATAACGTATAAATTTTATTTCAACCACAAGTGAGTGGGGATTATTTCCCCTCCCATTTTGATAATATATGCAAAGATTTTGGAGGTCCAAAATGAACAGGATTACATTTTTCATTCCATTTTTTTTTTTTTCATTTGAACTTCTCTCCGACATCGCTGCAACCTACAACAGCCGTCTGGCAAATGGGTACTGAAGGCTTAGGTCACCAGAGGCCCACCGGAATTTTATGGAACGCACCCATCTGTCCCTCCTTGTCCAGCTGTGAGCTAGAAGCGCTTCGCCAATTTATAAATGAGAGAGAGAGAGAGAGAGAGAGAGAGAGAGAGAGAGAGAGAGAGAGAGAGAGAGAGAGAGAGCTTCGCAACTTTGTAAATTGTACAATGATTCAAGTTACAAAGGTCCACTGCATTTGTCTCTTGAGTTTCACGTTATTCATATCTTGTTCATATGACCGGCGAGCAATTCAGAGAGAGAGAGAGAGAGAGAGAGAGAGAGAGAGAGAGAGAGAGAGAGAGAGAGAGAGGGGGGGGGGGTGACCAAAAGAATCTAAATACACATTGCATATATATACCTCCTGACGAGATCATTCTAAATTCATCAGTGTCTGGCCTTCAAAGGCAAATAAAACATTCTTTACACTGAATTAAATAGTCTGAATGAACTCCTCAAAATATCATGGAAAACAAGGCAACTGTTTTGCCGGGCGTGGATGTGCTCTTGGATTCATTCACCGTATCATGGAGAGAGAGAGAGAGAGAGAGAGAGAGAGAGAGAGAGAGAGAGAGAGAGAGAGAGAGAGAGAGAGTCCATCCTTTGTCTTTCAAAATAAAAGATCGCCTGAAATTGGATGCAAACTCGAGCCTATTCTTACTCACATATGAAGTCACAAAAATATTGTGTAACAAAGAGGACTTTGGTCAGATCATGTTGATAGAGGAGAACATGATAGGAAAGCTTTGAAAGAAAAGGAAACAAAAGACGAGAAGATAAGAGGAGGTGGAGGAGGAGGAATGAAACCATGTTGACGTAGGAACAATGACCTGTGCATACGAAAGGGAGGTAACAAAGAATCCAAAGGGAGGGCGAATGATAAACGTCACCAGAACAAAGGTCCCGGAAAGAAGCACCAGAAGGAAAGTTAAACAGGAAATGTACAAAAGAAAGGGCAGAATAACACTAGATGGTAAAAAGTGAAATAACACGAAAATGAGAGAAAAGACTGGGGATACAGTACACAAAATGATTTGAGTTAAAAACCATAAATAGGATGAGGAGAGGGACATTTCTTATCACGATCTCCACTACACCCTCCGCTTCCGGAGCCTTTTGTGACCACACTTCAGCTCCTGGGAGATAACGATGAATGAAACGACTCTCACACCCCCTCCCCCCTTCCCAGCTCAACTCGGCAGCACGCGCCGAGTCAATTCGTACCCTTCGATACGATCTCATTAACACCCCCCCAAAAAAATGGGAGACCAAGGAAGAACTTGACATTTGAAGTGCGCCTTTAATTGCTTTACCAAAATACATTTACAAACTTCATTTAGAACTCACATTTATTGCACAGGTTGCTGATGAGAGAGAGAGAGAGAGAGAGAGAGAGAGAGATTTCTCAGTATATAAGAAAAGCATGCCGACGAAGCAGAGGCACAAGTCAAAAGAAGCTTAAAACAATGTTCTTTCGTAAGAAGTTTTCAAGGCATAAGGACATTTAGATTATGCTGAACTCGGAACTGTTCATACTTCTCTCGCAATTTAATTGTGGTTATAACTATCGCTATCGTTAAATCCCTCAGCAGCAGTAACAGAAATTCAGGCAGAACCAACAGCAGAATTAACGACAGAAGTAGCAAAAAGATCACCTAAATGGCAACGATCATCTGCATTCGTAATAGTATGTCAGTCGCATTTACAAACCGACAGTTCTTTTTTTTTTTTATGCATATTGCCTGAAGGTATCGAACTCATAGATCTGATTTGGCCTCGGGAGAAGCTAATTTATTGGACACACCCTCCTATCCTGTTTATTTATGGACGGGGTACCCCCTCCCATCCCATCCTGTGAGAGGCGCAGCTGAAAAAAAGATACACATTCAAGACCCCCAAGAGGGTCGAGTCACAAAGTGGGACAACTCCTGACATCAGTACCGAGCTTTAACACTGAAGTAAGTATGTTCAGTTCAAGCTAACCAAACAAATAAAAATCAAATTTACATTTATATACATAAAAAAGATAGGCAAAATAAAAGGAGTGATAGCCTCACCTAAAGGAAAACACTTCTACTTCTAAGGTTGAATAGCGTAGTAACTAAGATAATAATAAATAAATGACAGCAGAAATAATAATAATGATAATAATAGTGAAAAGAGCGCATACACATATCAGGCACTCATAATTAACCTATTCATAGCCTAGGCTACATTAATTGTAACAGTGGAATCTACACAAAATCACATTTGCCAAATAGAGAGACAAGGATTGAAAAATGAGAACAGTGTGACTCGTCTTGACTTATATAAGCATTGTCATAATTATATTCATAAAAACATCTCAAAGCATGGAAAAGGCTACTGTGACAAGAGAAACCGAGTGACGTCAAGAAAGTGTGTGTTGTGAGTCAAAGACGACGATGAAGGTGAAAAAGAAGACGACGCGTTACCATGGCAACCCGAGAAGAGGTCTTTCTAATTTCGCACTCGGGCGCTCAGGCTTCCTCGACAATGAAGCAACTGAGATAATATGTGATTTGAGAATTTGAGATGAGGCCCATCTTTACCCGCCCGGAACATCAAAGGTGCGATTGATGACTTCAGACGCTCTTTAGAGACCAGGCATGTATGAGTTACACACAACACGCGCCAAGCAATCGCTACTCTATATATAACATACCCACGCAACACCTCAACTGCAAAAAATCAGTTTCATTAGGATTCTGTTAGCTGGTTACTATATTTTTTTTTACAGCTGTCGACTGAATAATGATGCCCCCAACGTGCACAGGTCGCAAAGGAAGTCAAAGTAAGTATATGACCAGTTTGCAGACTAAAGTGTATTCTCTACGACTGAACCAAAGCAAAAACAGCTACCGTAAGTAGTTATTCAAATTATATAAACAAGTCTTCACCTACCAGCAGTATAAACCCCCTAAAGCAACATGACGAAAGACAAAAAGAACTCCTAGAAATGGAAAGAAGCATAGAGGCGAGGAGAAAGGAGAAAAGAGGAGAGCAACAGAAGATGAAGAGAGGCGAGAAGGAAGGAGAAACGAGGAGAGCAACAGAGATGAAGCACAGAGCGACGAGCGAGGAGTCAGAGCAAATTCCACGATTTACCAAAGGGATTTAATGTATCCTCTTGCCCTATGGCGGAGGGGCTCGAGAGACAGAGACCCTTGTGCCTGACGAGAAGGATTTCACGAGGACTTTAAAACGGACACCGCAATCTCCCGCTTTCCGCTGCTCTGACTTCACACCACAGACAACACTCAAAAGACAGTTACGGCCTACGCTTCAACCCCTTCATCATCTTCTCCTTCTTCTTCTTACGGTAGGAAGTTGAATTTCCCTGACACCACTCGCCAGCTCTCAAGCCTCCTTCCCTCATTAACCCTAAACTGCATCATTAACATTTTGAAGAAAGCATAGTGACCCACCTGGCATGGAATAAAACATTCCTGAATGGTAAATTATTGTTGCATGGAATTTAACATAAATTTGGCTTTCAACTTTCATTAACAAAGAGGACTATAGCAGTGTTAAATATCTTATATAAGCTATAATAGCATTAATAAGCATATAAAATCAATTGATATTAGCAATTCTAGGGATGAAGAAACTAAAGGGCCAATGTCCAAAAAAATGGCCGTTGTAGTAAGACCGTCAACTAAACGTAGAAATTTATCTCTGTTTTCAGTGCTATAAATGGCCAAATGTTATAAGTTAAGCATTCACAAAGAGGACTATAGCAGTGTTAAATATCTTATATAACTATACTAGCATTAATAAGCATATATACAATCAATTGCAAACTATTATTATTTTATATATATATATAAAAATATATATATATATATATATATATATATATATATATATATATTAGCAATTGTAGAAGTAGTAGCAGCAGCAGTAGTAGTAAAAAGAACAACAAAAAGGTACAAATAAAATGGGGCGGTGCAGAGGAGCAAGGATAAGCGGGAACGAACGCAAGAGTTGGGGCAAAGAAAGCGCGAGGCCGCCGCAGTAAACACAAACAAAACTTCGATGCTTTGAAGAGGCGAGAAACCAGCAGGTATTTTTAGCGGCAACTTCTGGGAAGGAGCCTGGGACTACAACAACACCACTCAATAACTATGAGCATTTCATGGAAACGTATCTCAGCGAGGTATTCCTTCAAACTGCGAAAATGAAATTGCTTTGTGGCACAGCATTCCGACTTCAGTTGTGGCAAAACCGTCGACAAAAGTTACAAAGGACTATGAAATGGCAAACAATATCTAGAAAATGTAAGGGTGACGCATATTATATAACAAATAATACTCATAAGGTGTTGATTATGATGATGTGAAACATCAATAACCACCGAACCAAAAATTAATCTTACTTGCACAGCTCAATTTAGCATCACTGTCATTTTTATACTCAAGGTAAAATTTATAGTACACATTAATGTAAAGATCTCTTGTACACGAAAGGGTATTCACATAAAATTATTAGAACTCGTCAATAAAATGAACTTCCCTTGTTTTACGGGTGTTGAAATCGAGAGAGAGAGAGAGAGAGAGAGAGAGAGAGAGAGAGAGAGAGAGAGAGAGAGAGAGAGAGAGAGAGAGAGAGAGAGACGTTAAAAAAACATCATACCTGGATGACATGGCAAGCATATAAACTTATATCATTAAGAAAAAAGCCACAAAGAGGTTCATCATGCACACACTGTTCACATATAGCCTATGACACGTTATGGATACAAATAGAATGTCTTCTAGTAGGGATGACAGAAAAATGATCGTTGATTAAAAGTATGCTGCATTGTAGGTACATTCATACCTTCCAATATACAACTCCTAAGGCCGAATTAAGCGACATGTTTCGGGGCTGATTTAATTCAAACCACCTGCAGAATTCCCTTCCCTCCCCCCCATCCTTTCTCGAGCTTTCTAGTCAAGAGAACGTCATTAACGAGGCTCCAGTTTAATTCAAACCTTGAAAGGAACACAAGGAACTCGAAATGAAACCCTGCCATCATCGCGCAAACAAAACGTTTGAGCGGCAAACGTTTAACTGAGGGCGCGGGGAGGACTACACTTCATTAACAGCCTTTTACGTGAGGCCACGAAGACCAAAACACACACCTTGCTGCTGTGGTCACATTGCTCTCATCCTCTGATCACCTAAACGCTACGCTCCATTGAAACGTGTAAACAAATACTTAGACATGCAAATGCAAAAGCTCTAGTCTGGTTTTCCCCAAAAAGTTGAAAAGCTCTGCGCCCAAAAATAAAACTTCAGTCCTGGCAAGTTCTTTCTCCGTTTTTTTTTTTCTTTTCACGTAAAACGAGCTCCGCTGCCAGGTGTGCGAGGTGTTCGGATCACGTGTAAGAGCAGTGTGCTGAGCCACACGGCTCTCTTTCATCTTTTGCTTTATGTACTTTATTTTCTTTTACTGGTGAACGGGCTGGATTTTTTTTTCGATTACAAACAAAAGAACGTAGGGATTAGACTTGAACTGGAAGGATTCACCGTTCACATATATCCCCCTTCCTCTACTAGAGGGCACTTGGTCTAGACTAGAGCATACTTGAGCCAGGTTGAACAGCGTCAGCTTCCACGATACAGGTTATTAACAAAACCTAAACCTAATGGACCCTCCCTACCTATCATATAATTGCCGGGCATTCAGGATCAGCAAACTTTGTGAAAAGCTGTCTTTAATCAGCCTCATTCTACCAATGGGCAACACACACGATACAGCAAATTGCTGTAGATTAACAGTATTGTGGAAGTCATGAGAGGTCCTATTAAAGCCGACGTGAAAGTCAGATCCCAACATTGAAAACTGTCTTAATCATCAAACTTTTGTTTTCAAAAAGTTTGAGGCTGCGCTAAACTTGGCGTTAAGGGAACATTCGTTATTTTCTCCCACTTGGTCTGAAACAGATTTTACTCAACACAACAAATAAATAAATACTTCGGCGCAATCGAGTTTTCTGTACAGCGTATAATGCTGTATGAAATTCTCAGCCACGGCAAGGTGGTACCCCGAGTTGTTGGCACCTGTAGCGATGCCAGACGCACTTTAACCTTAAATAAAATGAAAACTACTGAGGACAGAGGACAGCAATTTGATATGTTTGATGACTGGAGGGCGGATGATCAACATACCAATCAACAGCCCTCTAAACTCAGTAGTTTTTAAGATCGGAGGGCGGACAGAAAAAGTTTATGACACGCTAATTATATAAACAGCAAATCTCGACTCTAAAAATGACATCCAGGTCATAAAGTCCTCAACATTCTCCCGAGTGGTCAACTTTATCCTGAAACAGAGCCAAAAAGACTCTTCCAAAAAGCGAAAGTAAAGCAAACACAAGAAATCAAGTCTGTCAGATTGAAAATCAGCCTTCAGCCTCTCAGTTTATGGAAAAATTATAACACGCAAACAAACAACTAAACTGACAGGGGCCACACTTTAAGACCTCCTAAAAGGAAGATTTATGAATGTTGCGAGTTTTATCTTCCTCTCTCAGCTGCATAATATACCATGACTGTTTATACCCGTCAAATGCACGACTACAAAAACACGACCCAGCATCTTTCATTACTGTATACCGCATACTGCACGCGTGGAAAAGGTTATATATTTTTGTTTTAGATATATATGTCAACTCAGTCAGTCTTAATAATACCAAAATAATAATAATCCTACAATGTCGCTCAAAATGTACAGTCATATGCTCTTTTTGTGACGTCGAACACGTGCATCCATCTCTCACTGATCGGTCTTGGACAAGGTTTTCAGGCAAGATCACAGGTTTTGGTATCATTTTAAGGTTGGACAAGAATGCTTTGCCGCAGCACGTTCAAAAATGGCAACAGAAAATGTTAAAATGAGACCGCAGACTTCTATACTCTGCAAGAAATAAATAATCGGAAAAAACTAGTATCAGTTATAAGTTAGTATTTGTTACCATTTTTCCGAACCTAAAAATACTACAGTGATTGACGATACATGTAGTTCATTCCTAATTATGCCAGTCACTACGACTTCTGAGAGTCTGGGGGCACTATCTGCTATTTGTATACCCAAATTTAATACCTACTATATACCGTATAAAAAATTATATACATTTGCCATAAAGGTAAAAATGACTTACATTTATTAAACTGATAATTGTTTTCGTTATGGCAAGAGGTCGAGACACAAATTCCTACCAAGGAATAATTTTTTGCCAATATTTCTTTACATTCAGGATGCACTGAAGAATCTAAGACAAAATATTTTGCGGACTAACTTTTAGCCCGTAGCTACATCCCGTAAAATATGTGAAAAATCAGATCTGAATAATCATTAAATTACTTCTCTCCAACAGAGTGACAAACTAGGATAAAACAAAAATCCAACCAACAACAATAATACCTGAACATCGTCCAACATTTAGCAAATGTTAGCACCGAAGAAAAGAGCAATAAGAAAAACTGAAAAGAGTTTGTATCAAATCATTTCAACTGATGTAATGCTGCCTGTCTTTCAACAGAAGCTGTTTAAATGACAGTCACCTCCCTCAAATATAATAATAATAATAATAATAATAATAATAATAATAATAATAATAATAATAATAATAATAATAATAATAATAATAATAATAAATTCCATCTTTCTTACGATAATATTCCCTTTTCATCGATTTATTAATACAATCCAGAACAATTTCGCACTATTGACTTGACAAATCCACAAATTCCTGATTTTTTTTTTTTTTTTTTTACGGCGTTGGTCACGTTTCTAAAGCCAAAAGAACCACAGTTGCATTTCAAGTTTTTCTACGACATATTTACAACGAGACTAAATTACGTCGTTGGCAGTCTTCGCATATTATGTGAAACAGGAAACAGAATAATGACAATTTCATAGAAATGTTGGACCTGAAAATTATTATACCTTGAGGATTTTTACCTCTCCAGTACAACAACAAAACATTTTCTTGTAGCCAATATAATGACGAATTTAAAAGTAGCAGTCGTTGCCGACGAAACAAAAGCAAAGAAATCCTTACAAATTCCTCTTTTCACAACTGGCCGTGAACTTTGGCAACATTAACATTTGGTGCAATGAGTGCGTCATGGTAGATGCAGAGAAACAGATTTCAATCAAAAGGGAAATCCCAAATAACTCAATATCAATATTTTAAACTTGAGAGTAGTGTTGCTGTTTCCCAGAAAACGGCAAATGAGTAGAAATGTCTTCGGTGCAAGTGTCAGCGCATACACCTATTTACATGCATTCTTCCCATTAACTTGATTCTATTTCCGAAAGAGAAAAGGCAAATCCCAGAATTTACCAAGGTGTTTCAAAAGACAACTCCTAAATTTACCGAGGTGCATCAGACAATCTTGCCAAAATAAAAAGGAAAAAATATCCCAGAAAAGATATCAGAAACTACAGAATTCAAAGCTGAGTAATAACTTATTATCTTCAAAGTAAAGCTTCGATTTTCGTCAACAACGTCCTCAAGCATATTAACCGAATGGGTAGCAACAGCCTAGAGTACTGCTCTCCCATGAGGTATTTAGAATCAAAATGTCACAGGCTACATACAAACCACTATGAAAATAGAGCAACTTGAAGCAAACTGATCACGAAATGAGCAACAACCTACAATCTCCAAGCGCCTCTAAAGAATTGTTAGACATACAAATATCCAAGTCTTGCCAAGGAATGAGCTTAAAAATGACTCGCAATTTCGGCTTATTTGCTTCTCTGAAATCTGACTGTGGCAACTGGACGACGCGAGCATCAATCAGAGTACATAAAACTCTCAATACATAGAACTGGTGAATGTGACCACTAGACTATAACCCACTTGAGTTTCTCCACATTTTTGCATACTGAAACTATTAAAACTAAAGTCGATCTTTGCAGAGATAAAAAAAAATACAAAATTTTCCTGTATCTCTTTAACATATAAAAAGTACTAACACACAGTAAAGGTCTACAATCAACTGAGTAAACAGCAAACAAGTTTTAAACTGAGCCAGCACAGTTACAATTATTACCTGATAAAAGTCAGTGCCAGAGTAGGCAGCAACTCAGTCTATCCTGTGCAACCTCACAAGTATTTCAGCGCACACCTGTAAGAATTGCACAGGATGAAAAATGAGGAAACAAAAATATAAACACAGGGAAATGTTGCCGGAGACAAAAGTGCTGAAGTACCTGACCTACCTGCCAAGAATTTAGTATGGGGACATGGCCCAGAGGTCACATTGATTACATGTGCTACAGAACCTGGCTGCTAATTACAAACAGAAGCCACTATATTTCAAGCCGAAAGTAAATGTTTGGAAAAGAAAAGAATAAAATGGAAATAACTTCAAATTAATGGTACTGAAATTCTCTGCATACCATGACTCATCACAAAAAAAATACCCAAAAAATGCTGACCATGCGATTTCCCACATTTCAAGGCACTGAAAATAGAAGACATACCTGCCGTCTTTCCTCACTCAAACGTTCTGCCTTGCAACCTGCTGTATCCTACTACTTACCTGAAAATACAAAAAGAAAATATATTAACGGATTAAAAGATGAATTCAAAGAATGCCGGGCACAATTTACCTCTCTTCTACAAAAAGCAAGCTTAATATACAACGTACTAAGTCAAGTCAAGTCAAGCACGCCACTTCAGTCCAGTTTTGGAAAACACTCCTGCAATGATACTGAAATAGACGGACAGAGAAATTTACAAAGCAAATAATGAAAAAAATAAAATAAAAATAAAAAAACAGATGAATCTACAAGTTGTCTCTTCTCTGGCGGAAGTATGCTCTGCAGCCTCGGTTCGTTGAGCTTGAAAAGAAAACTAATAAAATACTTTTCATGAAGTTAAATGTTCCATGCTTCAAAGATCTTCTCTGAGCTACGCACGAGCCCTTCCTACTTCCCCTTCCACCGGTTCTCTATAAAAAATAAAAATAAAAACCTTAAGCCTACATCTTTCGAGCACAGAGCCAAAATCAATACTTCTAATCTACCAAGATTAGACTTCCGGGTGGCAGAAAAGTATGGCCATTTTTCCCTCCTATGCTGCTGTTGCCAACACTACTAACAATACATCCATTACAATGGACCTTACTAACAGTACTACTAATGTCAGTGCCGAACACACAGCGTATAAACCACAGATAAATAGGATCTCATTATGGTTTGTGTCAGGCATCTGTTTCCCAGTAATATCAAACTTATTTTCGTAATCAGTAAAAACAAATCTGGCCCCATGTGCATAGCACCAAGAGCGCGTATCTGCGTGAAGGCGCGGGAAGGGCAAACGGAAGATATCTCCCTGATCATTTGAGGGAACGAAGGCCGAGGGAATCCAAAATTAGCCAGGGGCGTCGGCTGGGACACCGCCACCAGCTTTTCCGTAACTTTATCTGGCACAGATATAGACATGAGACACACTCACGAACGTACGCACGGCCAACAAACAAACCTCCAACAGTCAGCCACATCACAGCGGCTGTTCCGACAGCCGGGTCTCAACCGCCCTTCTGTCTTCCTCTACCCTGGGGGCTTCCTCCTGTATGGTACCCACAGCCACTACCGGTTAACTGCCAACACTCACATAAACTATAGCCTGTGCTACTATCTCACAACCCGATTCCCAAACCACATGCTGACTCACAGGGCTACGCTTTCCTTCGACGATCAACAATGTTTACTTGAATATCTTTACCGTGCGTAACGTGAACCCTTATCATTTGAATTATGTCACTACTGGTGTCTATAAACGCAAACTTCTCAGACAATGTTATGACCCTGTTGAAGATAAGCAAAGAAGACCCCACTGTATAAAACTAGCTGCTGACCAAGGCAAGGATATTTTGAATGATCTCTTACTATTATTCTATTTATTTTTTTCCAATATTCTATTTCTATCCGTAGTTCAATTTAGAAAGAACTGACTGTCAGTAGAAATAATGATCATATACAACAATAAGACCTACGTTTCCTTTAACAAAATTATTCGAAACACCTGAAAACAACTATGAATATCAACAAAAATCAATGCGTGTGTTGAATTGAATTGAATATAAAATCTAGGCCAAAAGCCAAGCACTGGGACTTATGAGGTTATTCAGTACTGAACGGAAATTGAGAGTAAAAGGTCTGAGAGGTGTAAACGGAGGAAAACCTCGCAGCTGCACCACGAATCAATTGTGTGGTGAGGGTGGTAAGGAAGATGGAAGATAAGTGAGGGTAAAAAGTATAATGGAAGAAAGAGAATATGAAAGGAGGTACAGTAAGAGGAACGAAATGTGTTGCAGCTAGGGGCCGAAGGCACGCTGCAAAGAACCTTAAGTAATGCCTACAGTGCACCGCATGAGATGCACTGACGGCAAAAAGTATATTCCATTCAACAGCAAATGGCTAACAATCGTTTCCATAAACAACCAAATGTGAACCCCAAAACACGCACTGGATTGTCGTCCAAGATGAAATCCTGTTCTTCGGCGCCCTTAACTTAAAGCACTCCTGATACTTTCTTCAAATGCTTCAGGTATCTGAAGAGCCTCAGGGGCTTCTCCTTTAAATACCTCCTTGATGAAATTCAATCCGAGACTCAGGATCCTCAGCATCCCCAAACCGCTTTACACCACTACACTTCAGCCTTATTTTCTCTGTCTCTGCAAGGTCTGGCCAAATCTTACTCTACTCTAACGCTGTGGGAGAAATCACTGCTCCGTTGTGCATGGAAAGATGGCGCGAGTGTAAGAATTATATGGCAAAACGTTATTACGTATATCTGGGAATGTGCATGATAGGAGCTTGATTGTGAAAGCAAGACAGATAAAAACACAACAGAAGAACAGAGTTTGCACAATGAATGGGGATCTTTTTTCTTTTTGTAAATTGTTATGAGTCTAAGTATATAAGGTTATACGGCAGACAGAGAAGAACCGAACTGATTAAGGGCAATTATAACTTTTAATGATGTAAGTGCATGGCAGAAGTTTGACTGAGAGTGTAGACCGTAGTCGAATTCTTGACAGAAGAACAGCGTGCATTTACATAAGGAATGTTGAGGAAAAACTGTAGCTATGTGCCACGCATGGCCTAGATAAAGTTTATGATGGTACTGGCAACCATGCAGTGTAGAGTTTGCTGGTACTTGATGAACCCAATTTACTGGGAGCATAAACGTGAATCTTAATAGTTTTGTGAAAAAATGGGTCTAAGACAAGACAACATTGTTTCCTAGCTCCTTACTAATTATATGGATGGAATAATGCACTTACATCTATTGTGAAAATAGATGTAAGTGCAAGGTTATAGTATAAGAAAAGGCTTGTGGTGAGGTTAGGTGGAACTAAAAAAGCTGCCGAGACTAGTAAAAGTCTGAAAGTATTTATTGGAAGAAAAAGTTGAAAGTCTATGGTATACTAATATGAACTAATGACATATAATAGGATGAGAAAAAAGTCGAGTCAATCAACAGATATGTGTGTGTGTGTGTGTGTGTGTGTGTATTTGGTGAATAATGTAATATTAAGCCATTTCCCTATTAGAGGGAGCTGCTTAGTATTCCGATTTGTTATTTTGGCTACAATATGTATGCCAGTATAATATCTAACTACTGTAAAAAGTAACAGATCCTACTACTGCAGATTACTGTCCTTATCTATTCCTACGAAAAAAAAATAATAATAATAAACCCATTTTGAAAAGTAGTGGCTGAAGGAAATTTTCAAAAGCAGCAGTTTTAAGGAAACAAATCTCAAGTTAGATTTTAAACAATCTGTTCAGATTTTTCGCAATTGCCTGAATAAATCATTGCCAAGTTTCAAGGACAAACCTGACAGCAATTATGCAAATATAAATACGTAAACGAATGATTATGCGTTACAAACTACCGTCACATAAAATAGTTGTTCTCTATCCATGACCCATTTAAACCGGATCGCAATTTAAAAGAAGTTTAAATCAACAGCAACTAACATCTGGGATACACTTCGAAATGCTATACACGACACTCACCACCACACAGCATACGTTACTCCCTACCCAACCCATATGCTACTCACTAGCCACCACGTAGTATGGATGCTTTGCACAACATCTCCACGTGATGACCTACGCGTTGCCGATGCGGATTCAGTGATACTCGAGAGCTTCTACAGAACACCTGTCAAGCAGAGCAGAATGGAATATAGAATTTCGGTCAAAGGCCAAGAGCTGGGACCGATGAGGTCATCCAGCGCTGAAAAGGAAATCGAGAGTAGAAAGGTTTGAAAGGCGCAACAGGATGAAAACCTGGCATTTGCACCATGAAACCATTGTTAGGAGAGGGTGGATAGCAAGATGGAAGAAAGAGAACATGAGTGGAGTGGAGGGGGCGGTACAGTAAAAGGAATAAAAGGGGTTGCAGCTAGGGCGGAAGGGAAGCTACAAAGTAATGCCTACATTGCATGGTGTGAGGTGTACTGACGGCACTTTCCCCCTACGGAAACCAAGCAGATCATAAAGCCACTAAAAATGCATCAGATTTTTGGTTCAGATGTCATTCTTCTATAAGAGGATGGATTTAAATTCATATTCCATAAAATGCCTTTCTCTTCAAAACGGCCAACTCGTAGGATCTGGTCGGTCATTTTATCCTCGATTAAAATAACTGCGTTTTTATTATCCCTCATTATATATTTTTTTTAAAAATTTAGGATTTAACCTCCCCTTAACTGAAAATAGATTTGAGCATCACCGAAGAGGTTCACAGGAGGATGGTCACCATCGATGTCCACCCGACTGACATGAAGCAGCCAAGGGACTGAAATAGCTGGCTTCGCCAAATCCCTAAACTAAGGAGGTTAAGAGCGCGTGGCATTCTAGGGCAAATCCCATTTCATACTTGGAGCCTTAGTCAAGTACAAATCAGAGCCTCTTCACAAACCGTCTCCCTTCACGAGGGATGAAGATGGAAGAACTTCTGGTTAACCGACGGTAGTCAAGACAATGAAGACAACGGGAAAAAGACAAGGATTTTTCTCAATTCTTGGCGGATGCGTCAAAAAGCAATTCTTCAATTAGCATATAAAGCGCGTGAAATCAATGGCATGTTTAAAAGACTATCCATCTACACACTTACATTGTGGTGATAAATTCTATATCCACTTTAAAAGCTACAGGAAGTTATTTTTACATAATGTGACTTGTGAGTGTACCGAAAACATATTTTACATTATAACTATATTTGAAATATATTACTATGCCATGTTTAAATGGAAGCAAATGCTCAAGCCTCAAGTCAAATCACCATCAGATTACGCGATCAAAGATATCGAATGTTTACAGAATAAAACATGAGGCGACCCCTTCAGTTTGTCAACCAAATGTCATGAGGATTTCCGTCGTAAGAAATCCCGGTTTAATCAAAAACGAAATTACATCAACACATCACCTCTGTATTGATTGTGTCGTTTCTATGATCACGAGAGATGAAGGAAGGGTGTCATAACTTCTACGACAATAACTTCAACAACCATAATGCATCTCTAAGCTTCACCTGTTCTTTTGGGTGCCTCAAAGAAAAGCAAGCAAGCCTGACTTGACATTAGCAAACTAAAAAGGTCTCTCATGTTTGCTTTTATTGTAGCTCAACTGAAAACAAAGGAACAGTTAACACTTTGAATAACCAAGACCTTCAATCTTCCCTGGAATGGAAGGAAAAATCCTGCCTGTTGTACTTAAAACAAAAATAAATTAAAAAAGAAAAGAAGAAAAGAAACATGACTAGCCCCTTTGCTCACTCACCACTTGCAACTAAGTACAGGTGGCCGATACCACTTGGATGATAACGAGAACAGGTGTACCATCACACCTGCTCCCAACTACTGACTCATACCATTACTTAAGATCAGGAAAAGCGGTCGCCAAAGCTTATCGCGATTATCTGCACCAATCCGAATAAGCTGGTCTTACACTTAGACGAGTGAAAGGGTACATGGATGAGTGCAATTACACTATATAGCCGGTGTTCAATACTTATGACCTTGAAAACCGAGACGAGACTTACTTTGCTTCATTTATGAACTGCGAATTGTAAAATATATGTTTGAATTCTAAAGCACCGAATCTGTTATGATCCGCAAGTATAGTCAAGACTTAAAACTGTAATGTCGGTTTTACATTTTGAAACTACCGTGGCCTGTGGCATGACTACCTACTCGTCTTATGACATGGAATCAGTGGAATCAGCTCCAGTACATTCGCTTCTGAATACGAAAATACACCTGTATGTCAAATAACAGGCAAGAATTTTTAACTCACGGGTATCAATCTACTTAAGGCTCTACTGTTCCTTTTTCTGTGTTCCCTTCACAATGTTTAAGTCCGTAACTTTTTTCATTCATTTATGAATTTCATGTAAAACTAGTAAACCATGAGTAGTGCAAATAACCATTGCAAAAGTTAGCGAAATGCAAATACGAAGTACTACTAGGTGCACAACTGACACAAGGACACAGATAAAATATCAGTAAAGAAAGAGAAACATATAATTATGAAGGTATCGGAATAGGACATTTCTTCTTGAAATGAACAACACGCTAACAGCTAACGTATTTATGTAAAATGTGTGAATGTGCAATACTCATCACCACAATACACACTATACTAAGTTCCACAAAACATGATATCTTCCTAAATAATACCAACTTAAATAAACGGTTCAATTTTTAGGTAAATTTTAATTAAGAACATTCCCCCAAGACCTTTGCCAACACTGCACTTAATTGGCCTTAGCTTCAGCTGGCATTTTGCGACACTGCATTGCATGCCAACGGCCGTTTACATTTGGCATTGGAAGCCACTTCTAAGTTACTTAAAATGTCTCGCAATTTAGACTGTCTTGTTGTACCGAAGAATAAATATCTATTTACGTACAATAAAAAAACGTATTAACGTTCACACACTATTAGAAGATAAAGAAGAATGAAAAATGCGTCATTGTCTAAAAGCATAGCAACCGTGAAATGCCAAAATCTCGCTCTTTGCTGTCAATCTATTCGTCGTTAAGAGAACACTAATCTCATATTCCAGTGCACAAAAAACAACCTGTGCCGCTATGCTCCTGGACAGGCGATGAACCTAAGCACTTGGTGCCAAGAAGATTTATGGCACAATTGAACTGCCAACTGGGCGTACAACAAGAATTATACGGATACGTACCTTAACCAAAATGTTTTTAGTGTTTATCAATCTTACCATTCACCATTTTCTTTGGAAGTGGAATTAGAATAAGGAAGTTACAATCTACTGGGTAATTTGCACTGACATTCTGTCCAAAAGGGTAATCTTCACAAAATTATCTGTTAATTAAACGAGACCATGTATAATAAATCTTATATTAAAATTTCACCTATGCCATATGGACAGTAACTCCATTTCCATCTGCTGCACTGCAGAAAGTACAATTCCAAGTTTCTTTTCACTGGCAAGTCAATAAGTAAACAAGTTACGTAACCCACGTTGTCTACAAGAAACTAGAAACTTAATCTTGCGTTTTCCATTTTGAAAAGAATATTATCCGGCCATATATTGCCAAAGAGGAAAATATCAACTTCAATAATGACGAACCCTGACGAAACAAAACCTTGGAAGTTTTGAAAAAAAAATTTCACTAATAAGAGATACGATAATACAACTCGAACACTTATTGGCCATGAATAATCCAGACTCAAAAATTACATCAGACTGAAATCACCAACATGTTTTTTTACTTGATTTACTTAGTTCATCTTCGCAATTAGTGAGGTTTTTCTACTTTTAGCCCCGTAAAAATCAAGACCTGAACAAACACATAATCAAAGGGTAAAAAAAAAGGGGGGTTTGGGGGTTGGGATAAGTCACCAACTCGACAACTACACTGACACATAAATCAAGCAATGATGACGAAAGAGGAACGATTATGCCTGACATATGTTGGGTGCAAACATATGCAACTATCACTTCACCTCCTAGTAATTTAACCTATGACAGAAAGGATATATGCGTAGCCTGTTGATACTAGCAACTGCAGTTTAAATAAAAAAAAATACCCGAGAGAGAGAGAGAGAGAGAGAGAGAGAGAGAGAGAGAGAGAGAATCCACATCTAATGCGGCCACTTATATAAATTACACACACATGGTCATGTATGCAATATATATATAATATATATATATAAATATATATAATATTTAGTATATATATATATTATATATATCTAATGCGGCCACTCATATAAATACACACATGTACAAAATTGTATGTACTATATATATATTTATATATATATATATATATATATTATATATATTATATATGTGTGTGTGTTGTGTTGATGTGTGTGTGTGCGTGCGCGCGCGCAAGTACGTAAACAGGTGTGCAGTCAAAGAAATTACATTCATAAACATTTTCCATTCAGTAATCACTGAAATTGCTCATGTATAATGCAATGACTCAAAACAAACTGTAATTTGTGATATGTATGACTGCGTTAGACGGGTATTATCATTACAAAAAAGAAAAAAAAAGCATAAACCCACGCATTAATTATTAAGGTGAAAATAAAACTTGAAGAAAAAGAGTATAATAATAAATCTAACCCCAAATGCCAAATGCAACGTAACTATCACCTACTACCAGGTGCAAGCCCTGCGGGCCTCCTGTAATTCTGAACATTTATTTTCCATCATATTGCTACTTTTATATTTGTTTGTTTGTTTTTGTTTGTTTGTATGGTGTTTTTACGTTGCATGGAACCAGCGTTTATGCACAACGGGTATTGCTACTGTTTGGGATTGTAAAAAATCTCATTTAATTTTCAACCACTGTATTTGGCTTCAGTCCTTTTTATTTCGTTCTCCAATTATTATTATTACACTGCAAATTCGAACCATATCAAGTTGGCAAAATATGATATAGTAGCAACATTTACATTGCCCACAAATTCTTTATCTAAAAAACTTGCCTCTTTTTCTAGGATCATCATATGTCAACTTGACTCTATAAGTAAAAAAAAAAAAATTTAATTATGCATTAATCTCGCGTGTAATCTTGTCTTAAACAATATGAAAGATGCCCACGTTAAATGTACCATTTTCACGATTAGCTTACAAGTTTTCATATATTGTTTGTATTTTACTGAAACATAATATTTTCAAAGCAGAGTTCACGTTAACAAATAATAAATATATCATATTATACTTGTGTTGGAGGTGGCCAGAATGATTCCAAGAGGGCTGCTTTTATTGAAAAGTTCTTAATGGTAGTGGCACTCTACTGTTACGAATAATAACGCACGCGAAAATGGTGCATGATTTCTGTTCTTAAATACCGCTCTTCTAATTAATCACGCAACCTCACTTCGGTCACAAGAACATTGCCAAAAGTTTTAGGATAAACTGAAAAATATATTTCTAAGCAGAACTACGGAACTGAATTAAAATGCCTTCAATTTCTACTACACAAAAAACGATGATTACTGATTTTACAAGTTATTATCATTTGTTTTTCCTGCCTTACGTGAATAAACACGGCTAAGGACATGTGACGAAAATGAGGCTACATCCATACGTGATGAGTAGAGAACTCTTTGCTAAGAAGCTCTCAGGAATTCAGGGGAGCTATGGGTTACTGGGAGAAGAAACCTGTACTTGAGCATTTATCAATGGCACGTCTCACAATTCTAGTTATTAATCTCAGGAGAACATCCGTCTCACAGATCTCTCTCTCACTAGTCATTTTGAATGTACTTACACTTTGCTGCTGCTGCTGCTGTTCCTGCTGTTGCTCCGTTTGTTCCTCCTGTTCCTTGCCCGCCATGTTGTAAGGCTACTTAAGCAAGCCACAACAGTGGGGGTATACAAGCAGACAAAGTAGTTCAAGCAAAGAAACCTTTCTTCTTCCGCTCGTCGCTCGGCACTCGTTCGTGAGGTGAAGATTGGGCGGGGGACTTGCGATGAGTGTTCGACAACGAAGACTGCGACGAAGTTCCCCGAAGGACCCAATGTCTTACAATCTTTCGCGGGACATGAAAAGGGCTCCTTCCACGGGCCTATAAGATGACCTGGCCCCAAAGGACAGCGAGCACCTTCTCCTAATCACTCGCGCGCGAGCACACACACACACACACACGGTAGTGGGGTGTGGCCACTCTCTGTCACACCACCATCAGCACTGCCGGACCAAACCCAAGAAGAGTGCCAAGGTGCCATGCCATGCCCGGGTAGCTTTGGCACTACCCTATCCCCTTACCCCTCTCTTACTTCGACTGCTAAATGCACCATCAGTACCCTCCCCGTTATCCTTCTAACCTCTCCAAGGCATGGGCCTTACCTGGTTGTGTTCTGCATTGACCTCTGTGTTCTACTGGCGATTTTGTCTATAATACAAAAGTACTCAAAATAGTCATTTTCCCTTTCAAATTTACTAATGATGTAACGCGAAACAATAAAAGGCGTGTAGATTCAGATGTCTCAAAGATATAACATAGGTAACTAGAAACGCAACCAGATATTGCGACCTTGGCAATACGATTAGCGCAGTTACCCTAATGATCTAATTTCCCACCTAATTTACGTTTACTAATATTAGCACGTGATGATTAATGTCACTGAAACTGTGCATGAGTACATTTATCTTTCCATAAAAGCAAGATTCTGCAATTATCTTTAATGCACATCACATATAATACCAAATATAAACCTGCTCGTTACTTTCAAATAATATTGCTCATAGATGGACAAACTAAACTAATATTATAAAACCTTTACAGGAGATAATCCAAAGACCGATGCTCCAGCGCATAACAGTCTTAAAGACGAGATACATTCTCCTGGAAACTAATCTTAATCTTAAAATGAAAATAAAATAAAATGAAATAAAATAAATAACAATAACCAAGTTGCAAAGGCTTACGGTAAGATGGAAATCTTTGCTTTTCTAAAATATTTCGAAATACTTCGCCTAAATTCGTATCAGGAGGTTGTATCATATGGTGACAAGAGGGGTAGGACTCATCTCATTTATAAAGAACACGCAAAACCCACTTTCCGTTAATTACAAAGAGACTAAACAGTGACCGGACCGAACCCTTAACTTCTGACGCTCTGCTATTATGCACCTGCAAGAAATCATAAAAAAATTTTGCAATACATACCAACCAACCAAAACTTTCAACAGAAAAAAAAGGACTCGTATGGATAAAAAAAACTCTTTCCTGCTTGTACAAGCTTCCTGTGCTACGGAGTAACCTCTCTCTTTTAGAAGCCCATACTATTTTGGCCGTAAAAGTCTTCGACATCACCTTTTTTATATATCTAACCCGTTTGTTCCACGTTATCAAAAAAAGATCTCATTCTGGCCGTATTTTTCACATTTGCAAACGGTCAGTTGCACACAGACCTTCTTACTCCACCCACATTTAAAAGGAAGCTGTCTCCTATATCAACGTCAGACGCTTTGCTATTTTTTTCTTTCTTAGTAGATTTCGCTTTATCTGCCTCAGTGCCTGGTCACTAGAAAAAAAAAAAAACAGCTCTCATAAAACTCGTGCGAATAAAAGGAAATGTATCATCAAGAAACTCACAGTTATTTGGGGAATTCTCTAAACGGCACTTCCGCTTGGACCCTCCCAGAGTATCCCAATCATTAGGGACACCAAGCGCTACCAGAGAAGAGAAGAGAAGAGAAGGGAAGGGAACGCAACGGAAGGGAAGGGAAGGGAGGCACTCCAGACCATTTCGAAACACCCGCACCAATAAATCTATCTTGCTCGCAGTTCCTCTCCCTCTCGTACCCTTGCGTAAAATTCTTCCTAGCTCTGATTTCCCTCACTTTCTTCCCTTTAATTCTCTCTCTCTCTCTCTCTCTCTCTCTCTCTCTCTCTCTCTTTGACGAATTCTTTAGAAACCAACGATTAGGCCTAAAACCATAACAAAATAATAGCAACATAAAGCTGTGAAGAAAACTTTTGAAGTGTACGGGCACAGTTAAAACTAATGGGTTTCGGTAGATAAGAGTAAGGAATGTATATATATATATAGATATATATATATATATATATATATATATATCTATATATATATATATATATATATATATATATATATAAATTGTAATAGCCACAATGCCTTCTTAACTTCTTGAATTCTTTGCTCTTTTATTTGGATACGCTTGTAGTGACAAGCGTATCCAAAAAAGAGCAATGAATTCAAGAAGTTAAGAGGGCATTGTAGCTATTACAATTTTATATGTATCTGGTAAAAAAGTGACCAGTAGATTCTATATAAATATATATATATGTATATATAGATAATATCTATATATATATATATATATATATTTGTACACATACACACGCCGCACGACTTGCATTAAAAAACTTTATAAAGATAGTAGTTTCACCGCAATCACTTGAACTATATAACCCAACGGGGGGCTGT
Organism: Macrobrachium nipponense; assembly: GCF_015104395.2. Taxonomy (NCBI): domain Eukaryota; kingdom Metazoa; phylum Arthropoda; class Malacostraca; order Decapoda; family Palaemonidae; genus Macrobrachium; species Macrobrachium nipponense. The sequence continues at coordinate 39,789,588 of NC_087215.1, forward strand.
CGTGACGTCTGAGAGAAGCAAAATCCAAAACTAATCCAAACACAGTCGAAAGAATGATAACGTAAAAAGGCTTAGCCTGAGGTACATCAACTTTCCCCCGTAAAAGGGTAGTGCCATCACTGCATCTCGCGTGGTAGGCATTACCTGTGTTTGCTGTGTACCTTCGGCCCCCAGCTGCACCAATCGTCTAGCCTTTACTGTACCTCCTTTCCAACTTACTTTCTTCAGCCTTGCTGTCCAATCTCTCAAACGATTTCATCTGGGTGGAAATGTGGAATTTTCTCCCCGTCCCACCTTCAGAACCTACTACTTCACCGCCTGTATTTTCTAAATCTATTTTATCTTCGTATTCAACCAACCCAGCCTCCCTCTTTATACTGTCCTAAATGCTGAATGGCAGAGGACCCCAGGGCCTGACTTAATCAAATCCAATCAAATATCAAATCTATATGTTGCTGAGGTGAACATTTGTCATTAAGGCAGTAAAAATCACCTTATACCTTCTTCCCTTTTATAGTGCAGCAACGAAATGGTAGAACTTTCCGATAATTTTGCTGTTATACGGTATTAACAATTAATTTTTTAACATTGCTGACACCGGTAGCATTTTAGCCTTTCATAAAGCTATATGCCCTCGACCTACCATTAAGTAGTACGATACATTCGGAACATAATCATGCCTATGATATCTCCTTAGACCTAGAAGATACAGTCATTTAAATTTGCTGATAAAAAAAGCCAAAAAGAGGCAGACAACAGAAATATTTACCGCTCTCTCGCTACAAATAACATAAGCGTAACAATAAGGTACATCGGAAGCTGAATGATACATGCGAACTTCCTTTTCCATACAGGTTCAGGGCAGATCTATCTGCCATGATGGAGCTGCTAAGCGTACAAAATGGGCCAATTTAATACTCAGCAGGCTGGTCACGTAAGACAGATATCTCACTGTTACTCTCCTTACGGAATATGGCTGCTACAAATAATAATAATAATAATAATAATAATAATAATAATAATAATAATAATAATAATAATAATAATAATAACATAATACAATCAAGAGCGCATTTATGCGGCAACACGGAACACGCCGTAACAGTCGACATATATGTGCTTCTTGTAAATGTATGTCACTTTGATAACCATACTGTACAGGATAAATAATGATATAGCTAGGTATCCTAGGTATATCAATGAAATTAGTGCATTGTTCACTTGTGTTACTGGACGTTGTGTGCCGAAAAAAAAAAAAAAAAACTTTACGAAAATAAAAACAGGGTGAGCACAAAATTTAGAACAGGAAACAAAATTGCACCAAAACAGCCAAAAAAAAAAAAATAAATAAATAAATAAATAATAAATATATAAATAAATAAATAAAAAAAAAACAAGACTACAAAAAGCAATTGGGAAACCCAAATATAAAACAGGTCCTGTGAACATCAGCTAAGAATTCAGACAGAGTGAAAAATGAGATGTGAATGACAGAAGCAGAGAGAGAGAGAGAGAGAGAGAGAGAGAGAGAGAGAGAGCCTTGCTGTATTGTACTCAGCTAAACTCAAATATAAATGCTACTCCAAAGAGCTATTTTCACATTCTTGTGGTCATGGCCTCCTGATGCATGATTGCAATCCTAATGGTCCGATGGCGCCTGACGGCCCCACCACCGCCACCATCCCAATCCTGCCATTATTGCATAACGGGCATATATCACTGAGGGTATAATATATCACTGTAACCCTACGTGGGTGCCAGAAAGACCAGAAAAAAACCTTGCATCACGTACACGGTTAAATCATTCATGATTTTAGCAAATACAGTAGCAATTCAAAAGAAAAAGTTACATACCTACAACAAGTAAAAAATTCGCCGAAGTTTCATCGACGCAATCGAGTTTTCTGTATAGCGTATAATCCTGTATGAAACATCTTAACCGTGGTCCATGAAACTTTCAGCCACGGCCAGGTGGTGACCTGCGTTGCACGATAATAGCTAACTTTAACCTTAAAATAAAAACTACTGAGGCTAGAGGGCTGCAATCTGGAATGTGTGATGATTGGAAGGTGGATGATCAACATAACAATTTGCAGCCCTCTGGACTCAGTGGTTTTTCAGATCCGAGGGTAGACAGAAAAAGTGCGGACGGACAGACAAATAGCCATCTCAACAGTTTTCTTTTACAGAAAACTACAAAGACTGAAATGCCCAGTAAATTTCTGTTCACTTAAATACGCTAGTCGACCGGCTGTCGTGAGAAAGATGGGGGTGTGTGGAAATTCGAAGGGGATCTAGTAAAGGAAAAGTGGTATATAAAGCAAGTTCCTTATATTAACCAACAGAGAGAGAGAGAGAGAGAGAGAGAGAGAGAGAGAGAGAGAGAGAGAGAGAGAGAGAGAGAGAGAGAGAGAGAGAGAGAGAGAGAGAGAGAGAGAGAGAGAGAGTTAATTGATATATTTTTTACCCACATTTATTTAATAGATTTTACCTTGTATTAAAACAAACACGGGATTCATAAAAATATATTGTGCAAGATGAAAAGCTTCAATAAATAATGAAGCAATTACAAAGAGTAAACAAAATCCTAGGGTCTGAATTTGTTTATAAATATTTCATGAAATATTTTTCACTCGTGAGTAAGCTCATTTATATACTGCGCACTATAAATGTTACTAACAAGGCTGTCGTAATAAATAATCAAATGTTTTCTAAAAGAAAGTTGAATATAATTCAACAAACTAATACTGTACGCAGTAATAAGTCACCATTTTCTTTAAAACCATATTATCTAACATCAACATCATGATTTGCCTCATTGCTGACACAGTCATGGTTCCATTCACGTTTCACCGACGATTTTTTAAACCATATAAAGGAGGCAGGATCGAGTCCTTGGATGACTGAAGCTCTTGAATTAAGTTTTAATGTTAAATTACTTTCAAATATGCCTAAAAAGGCCAAACCTTGAAAAAAACTGACATTTTTACTGAGTTGCAATACCGAGTTGAGTTACAATGAGTGCTTCCCCAAGTATAAATATACTTTCCTACCTTCTTTATGTGGAAAACTTTCTCTAGGTTCGTATACCATGAAGCCTGACACAAGCTCTGGGGTTAGTTGGTCTTCGACAAACTACTCGGAAAGGTGGCTTTCTTCACTTCCAGCAGTGGTAATTATGATTCAGACTACCAGCGGATGACATGCTGACTGGCCATGGTATAAGGCCTCCGCAAGTGGAGAATCACCTCACCCTTTCATGTCCCTGTCTCTCTAAGACGATGGGCACTGCTCCTTTTGCAGAGCCTCGGCAACCAGTTTCTATAGAAGGGTCATCACGTCACACTCCAGTGCCAGAGGTCTTCCTATCCATTTACTATTAAACCGAGACTTTAGTGGGCCTTAATATGACTGGAAGTCAGTGATCAGACTCCATGAGAAAGGGAAAACAAACTTTGGAAGAGGGGACCTTCTGAGAGATGAATTTGCAGTCTTGTAGTTTCTTTTCTAATTACATTTTTTTTATATTTCTTTGCCATCTGAAACGTGATTTTTTTTTTATACATTTCCCATTCACCCCGCTCTGTTTTTCCACTCTATACGTGAGTATGCACGCACTGAATAATAATAATAATAATAATAATAATAATAATAATAATAATAATAATAATAATAATATAATTGTAATAAATAGCTGTAACCTCAACTGCTATCTCGAGGCTGTTTAGGACTTCCCAATTCTCTCTCTCTCTCTCTCTCACCAGATATGCACGTAAGGGATGGTCACAGTAGCAAATCAACCTATAAATTTTCACATATGTCTGTGATAATCTGCTGAAGAATATTTAAATAAACAAATGTTAGCAATGATAGAGTTTAATTCAATCTCCAAAAAATAGGTACAAGCGTTTATTGACTGAAACATTTGTATAAAACAGCCTCACAGGAGCTGTGAGAACAAATTAAAATCATTAAAAGTTATGTCGTCACTTTGAAAAGCATTCTGGGATCTGTGTCAAAATGCAAGTATAGAGTTTCTGATCCCTGATTATGCTTGTGAAGCATTCTGATAACCTTCTTAAGCGGACCGGAGAAATAGTTCCCTTACATTTAACTTCATGTATAATATAGGCTATGGGAAAATTTCAATTTCCCACCATATGAAACTTGGTAAACTAAGGCCCAAAATATCAGATGTACAAATTCAAAAGATCAAAAAACTTTTGGAGAAGAACCATTTAATTAACTTAACAGAGTCTAAAAGATCCAAACTAGACTTTTATAGTATAATTTCTAGTCAAGTTAGTTAATTGTACATAATAGACCGAACAGCATGAAAACACAAAGTTCATGCGTGAGCAATTTAATAGCGTTAATAATGATGACAACATTGCTTATGGCGATGATAATTACTATAACACGTTCTAAATATAAATCCTCCGGACAAAATCTGTCGAAGGATAAACACACACGACGATTCCAGTACACCTCAAAACTTCGTCTTCGGGGGTTTTAATGAACTAATACGTTAACTAATATCGACATAAAAAATAACTTTATTTGCTCCTCTTTCAGGCTTGTTGATTAAAGCATCTTGAACTACGAAGAAAATCTAATAATTCGGTCAGATTACTTAATGCACAGTGTTCATAAAAATGAAAAATTGATTTTTACAATCATTAAAAAAAACCTTATTCATTTTCTTGAAGGCACAATATTCACAAGTAAGCAAGTCGTAGCCACATGTGAAGTATGAGCCATTGTTGTAAGCTTCCCCTTCTCAGGATTCCAAAGGGGGTTAGGGAGGACAGCCTCTTGTGAGGAGATGAGTTACGTGGACAGAGACGGTGGTATGGTACCTAAAGAGCCCTACCACAACCTCTCCTCCTTCTTACCTACTGTATGCTCTCACCCAAGCCAAGGTCTAACGCATCTAAGTATAATAACTTGACGACTCGGCTATGGCTCCGACTCCTTCCCGTAATTCCTCCTACCCCGGAAAGGCCCAATTCCCCAAACCCCATTCAACATTCCATCCATACTGGTTTCCATTCACAATCATTCTTACCCCCTTTTAACATCTACCTTCCCCCTTGCCATTCTCTCAACAAGGACTACGGGAGAACGCACGGACTTTTAAATAAACGTACTAAGAAAGAAAGAAAAAAAAAAGTGGGGCTGAAGAAAAGGTAGGGAGTCTTTTCATATGTCAGACGTGATTCCATCCCATTACACACAGATTCCTCAACTGCTCAACCAATAAAAAATATGCTAAAAAAGTGTCGCCAGTACGAGTAACCTAACAACAGCAAACAAACAACCAGGCAACTATCACATACCAACTTAACCCTTCCCTTAACCTTCCTTTAACATAACCCACACATACAAAAGTCCAATAAACAGACTATAAGAATTTCCTTAATCCGCTACGTGCATACCCTATGGGCCTATTTTAGTCCCAGGCGGCTAACTTTTTTTTATGACGGCATCTATCTGATAAGCCTTTGAAAGGTCCGTTAACAGAGACATATCGTCCCTTTCTTCTATAATCATATCAGAATTACTTTTCAGTGTTCATCTCTACTCAAGGTAGACGGCGGCAAGGAAGTACTACCTACATCCCCTGGTCCTACGCCTATTCTGGCATACCTTTTCGTCAGTGCAGACAGTAACCCTAACCCATATCGCTTTCGTTCATGAAACCTGGCCTTTGTAGTAGTTACGCCTGCATTCCTGGAATCTGTGGTTCCACCACCTCTCCGCCCAATCTGTATCTAGAAGAATCATACTATGTAAAATTGAACTAAAGAAGCGAAACTCACATATATAACCACACGTGTAACCCTTGTTTTTTAAGAAACTGATTACGCACACACTACCGAAAATTTATAAAAACGGAAATTCGATCAGACACATTCACAGCGAACTCCAACAGTAAGTAACGAAGTAACACTCCAGATCTTGGTGTCAAAGCCTAATGCCCACAAAACCCTGGACAGCGAGGGGCTAAGCCATAGAGCCCAACGCTTTCTCTCATCTTGAGGGTCTTTTTGGCTTAATAGCCTTCCCACCTAAGCCACAATGTTCACCCTAATAATCCCACAATCATCTCTGAGAATCATTTATTTGCAGAGCTATTCATCTGTCCCTCCTGGGGTTTTTGTAACTGGCGACATTCCCCAGTACCAAATTCTGTCATCCAGTTATACGTTCGGTGAAACGAAGAACAAAAAGGGGGGAAAGTCAGAGGATCATAGTAGTTGTGAAGGAAGACTACCTACAAAGGATAAGCAGAAGACAGGAGAGCCACTGTAACGCAAATTGGGTTTTAAGACTATGTATATATAAATGCTCTTGGCGGCCCAGTTTCTACGAGCCTTCAGCAAACGAGGGTAGGAGGGAGCAGACGTTTCGGTTTAACGGGGGACGTTGTGAAATTCCTTGGAATTGGAAAACCAGTTATGTAGGGATTCTGAGCTCGGATGCTAAACCGAGTACAATCAAAATGGTTGAAATACGTATAATCCATATCTGGACCACGATCAGAACAGAACAGTACAACCAATGCGGCCGTGCTTCTTTGCAAAGATGTGCTCCGGTATGTTTGAAGTCATGTTGTCAGACGACATGCTCATACATCTGTAATCTTAAACATTTTTCATGACAGTTACGTAATCTGAGTCTAAACATTAGAAACAGTTCGGTTTTGTTTGTTTATTTGTTTGTTTGTATGGTGTTTTTACGTTGCATGTAACCAGTGGTTATTCAGCAACGGGACCCACGGCTTTACGTGACTTCCGAACCACGTTAATCTTATTAATTCACGTAACTTACGTATACTTAACAACGAAGTAGAAGTTAACTCACGAACCCCCGTTTCTTCAAAGAGCATGAATAGAAAGACACCTACTACATCAAGAGAGGGGTCACTGTCGTGTGCATATTCTACGTACATCGTCTGACGAAAGCGATGTGCGGAAATATGAGAAGTAAATGGGAGGTTTGGAGGCCATCTCCACTGTGGGATGGATAGAGAGAGAGAATGCTCGAACCACCCCTCCCACTCCAACCTCCTGGGTCAATTCAAGCCTATTAGGTGAATCAGCGTCCCCAGACAGTAAACGCCCTTCCCATTCAGGAGGACCTGTCTCCAGCCTCCCCTCCCACCATAGGAGCCTTCAAAGAAACCCTGTGGTCAGCTGGGAAAGCCCTCAGGGGGCGAGATAATAAGTCCTCTTTGGTAAGTATAATGGAAAGGACTTTCGATACAACTCTCAATTCCAAGTTCAATATTTGAGGAAGTTCAGGGATATACGTTTGAGCGTTTTCTTTGAGGGATTTACGTTTTCCGCCTTATTAAGATTTAAGTTTGTGCATCTTATTTACAAGGAAAAGAATCGCGATTGGGGTTCCATCACTACAATGCATTTATATAAGAACAAAAACTTGAACCATTTTACCCTTACACAAATTTGCCACAAGACTAGAAAAGACACCGATATGTCGCCTTGAATGACGACCACTGCTACAAACTGAGCTGTCAATGATGTCCATGTATTCCCCACATATCCAGGTAGCCACAAATCACACCGAAGACGAGCCAAACTGGTATAAACTAGTACGGTAGCTAAAGCATTAAAAATAAGACATGACCAGTAATGAAACATGAGACAGCCAAAACCTGAAAAATTAACTCCGACCACACCCTTGACACTGTAGCTATTTCTAGGCACAAATAAACGTTCCAGAGCGCGCCAGAGTCGCCTGACCATTTTACAACTTCAACCACCTTAGCAGGTTTGAAACTTGCCCCTATGTCCATAATCTGAGCCCATGGATGTTTAGCACGACAAAATCCAGTCCATGAAAAGATCCTTCCGCCCCGTATAAAAGCGGGATTAAAGTTACAAGGTAATCACGGCGATTTTCAAAACTTCGCCACTGTAATGTTGTCCTTTCATAAACGTAAGGGCAAACATACCAGACGACGCAGGCGTGAGGGGCAGCCTCGTTGGCACGTTAATCTAAAACGCACTTTTCTAATGAATAGCTTGAATCAGAGAGGAAATTACGCTTGACATCCTGGTTGCTCTAGTCTAATAAAAAGTCTCGTTAGTTGTAGGCTTTTCCTGAAATTGGCAATATACGAAAGGCTAAAACGGTTCACGTAGCCTACCACTCCAGCTAGTGGCTAGGTTATAAAAGGCAGAGGTCTCTAACTGATGACCAGTATATACTGGACACAACAATATTCATACTTTCCACATTCATCGGGCGCACCTATAGGCAAGGAAGAATTCAGCATTCCGCTAAAAGGTCAACGAAACAGAAGCAATCACGGTTTACCCGCAGCACAAACAAAAAAGCATCGTAATATCACATTCAATACTTATAGCAAAAAAGATAAGAAGATAAGACAGGAATTAATGTATATCTTCCAATTCCATAAAAGATAACAAAAACCTATTTTTAACTGGAATGCAGTACGTGAACCTCTCTAAACCCCACATTTTTTTTAACAGATAAACACTAGGTTAATTATAAAATACTCATAAAAAATCGAACCTGATATGTTGGTAATTCATATCTTTAAAAAACATCTCTTCCAATAAGTAATCGGTTATTAAATAAACAAATAAATTATATATATATAGAATATATATATTTATATAGATATATATATGGTGCATCACTATGCCGTGACCGGAGATAATGAGTTAAAAGCCACAATAATGTATGATATAATTTTCAAAATACAAAAAAAGTTTTAAAAATACACTCATACATTATCGTGGCTTTTAACACTCTCTCTCTCTCTCTCTCTCTCTCTCTCTCTTCTCTCTCTCTCTCTCTCTCTATATATATATATATTATATATATATATAGATATAATATATATATCTATATATATATATATATATACAACTTTAATTGAAAAACATCTATCCAGCGTGACAAATGTAAACTATACTAGTTCATCAGTCATCAGAAGTTGTCACTTGTGTGTGTGAGAGAGAGAGAGAGAGAGAGAGAGAGAGAGAGAGAGAGAGAGAGAGAGAGAGAGCACTATCCCCGTTTAGGAATATGGTAAGAATACCCCGAAGCACTGAATAGCAGAAATAAAACATCAGAGCCAACATGTGAATTAAATCATTCATTCGGTGAGGTACACTAAAACAAATATTAACGTAATCACGAAAACCTATTTCGGACAGATGGTAATCTTTCTAGACCATTTGAAGCACTGCAAGCGATGAGGGCTTGATCAACAGACACGAAGCCTCGCACGATCTTGATTAATTCTACCTGGACCTAACATGCCAACCTTCTACCCTTTCCCCTCCTAGCTACCTATCAGCATTCGACACACCATCCGAGGACTAAAGATAATACCGTCAACTTCACTCTGCTTGTTTCAATGAGATGCCTTGTGTCACACACCCATTAAGCAGACTAAGCAAAGAAAACGGTATGTATGGTCCCAAAAAATCTGGGCTCTCAAACCAAATTATCATAGCACCCTTTGTTTATTTATCATACGAATAGCATAAAATTATAGCCAACATACACACAAACAAATATATATATGTATATATATATATATATATATATATATATATATTACATAAATATTGTGTGTTGATTACTTAAAAGCATGTGACAATATATTCAGCTAAGGCCACAGGAAAAATAAAACAAAGTGCCATGCGCTTTCGTGTTACTACAACAAATTTTCAAGGTATCTCACAAATGCGTTGCAATACACGAAACCCAGTGTTACTTCTTTTGTTTTTCCTGTGGCCTCAGCTAAAATATATATATGTATATATATAATTATATATATTCCTTATTTCTCTGCATCTTTTCCCACATCTATGTGGGGTCGCTGTTTCTGACAGCTTTCCTCCACCTGGCTCGATCGTACACACCGTCCTCTTGACAATTGTTTGTCTCTCAGATCTTCTCTAACTACATCCGTCCACCTTCGCCACGGTCTCCCTCTCGCTCTCCCACCAGGCACCTCCATCCCTTATTCTATATACCTTTCCTCCATCTGCATCACTCTCCTCCCTACATCCCAACATACGTATGTCTCTTCAAATTCTCATCACATGGCCATACCACTGCATTCTTCTTTCCTGGACCTTCTCTGATAGTTCTACGACTTTAGTAATGCCTCTTATTCTTTCATTTTTGAGCCTGTCTATTTTTGTTACTGTACACATCCACCTGAGCATTTTCATATCTACCGCATCCAATTTTTTCTCTTGCACTCTCTTTACCGGCCATGTTTCTCCTCCATACGTCACAGCTAGTCTCACTACTCTCTTATACACTCTTCCTTTAACCTTTATGTTGATTCTGCGGTCGCACAAGACACCTGACATCTTTTTCTCCAATTTTTCCATCCAGCCTGTACTGTCTCTGTTATTTTTACACCCAAATTTCCATCATCAGCTACTGTTGAACCAAGAAACCTAAATTTTTATACTCGGTTCAACCTTGTCCCTTCCATACTATTCTCGAAGTCTTGAGCTTAATTAAAACTTAGGTAGTCGGTCTTCTTTCTACTGATCTTTAATCATCTGTCTTCCTGTACTACTTTCTTCCATTGCTGTAGTTTTGACCCCACTACCCCTCTGTTGGTGCTGCATAACACGATGTCATCAGCAAACAACATGAACCAGGGGGATTAACCTTTTATTTCTTGAGATAGCACACCCATATTCAGGTAAAAAAGATATGAACTTAAAGCAGATCCCTGATGTAAACCAACTCTTACTGGTATTCATTCAGTTAACAACCACCACTGCTTCTAACCTGCATTTTTGTTCCTTCATACATATCTTGGGACCAACTCCAGACTGTCCCTCAGACTTAAAATATATCGTTCTTATGAACAAATCAACAATCAAATAATTTACATTTATCTGGCAAAATTATCTACTAACTCATATTACTAAACGAACAATCTACAAGGTAAACCTTCATTTCAAAAGGAATTTGTATGAACGAGTCACATAAAAATATATTTCCATTCACATTACAATAATTTAATGACAACAATGAAATTAGTGGATATAATATGATAGTTCCAAGAGATACGAATCTAAGATTGCAACACGGAGCGAGGTAATCTAGTTGAGGCTTCAAATTAACCCCTACTAACTAATCACGCAAAGTTTTGACAGAAAACGCATTAAATAACAACTTTCCAATTATTATTTACTTCCAAAACGTAGTCTAAGTAGCTCCGGCTTAGGCTTAGAATGGTGCAAACCATTCTGAGAGAGAGAGAGAGAGAGAGAGAGAGAGAGAGAGAGAGAGAGAGAGAGAGAGAGAAAGGTGGGGGGGGGGCGGGGGGGGGGGGGGCATATCAATCCCACCGCACCACCTACTATATTTTAATAGAGTAAATGTCTACTCTAAACATGCACTGGCTACATGATAAACATTTCGTAAGAAGAGAATACGCCCAAAACCTGCATGTTAAAAGGTTTTTATAATCTGTGTATCTGGGTCATGGCTTTGTAAATAAATTCATGTTGTGAAGTTAGTGAACTAAAGATTCATAATGATCATTTTACTTCTGCTACCCCATTCATCCTACATTTCAATTTGCCAGTGAAAGCACCCAACAGATAAAATACGCAAACACTAATGAACTATTATCCAACGAGTCTGTCACATAAAACAGACCTAAAAACCTAAGGCAATAAAAATTTTTGTATTTCTGCTGACATGCAGAAAATGAAAGAAAGAACTGGCATAAAGCAAGCTCAAAGTCAATTCATGAAACTCTCCCTACTCCGGTATTGTTAAAGCGAGAGTGTAAATAAAATGCCATGCAGGCCTTTTTCCTGCTGTTCAATAGAAAAAAAAAATATTTTCAAAAAATCCCAAGCAAGAAAAAATTAACTATTTTAATTAGAGAAAACAAGAAACGAAACCTACCTTACTCAAACATTAAAAGAAAAATACATTTTTGGTAAAGAAGCAAAGATTTCATTCCTCCATTTTCTGGAAAACTCGAAAGACTTTGTACATTTGTAAAAATATAAAGGGTCGTTCACAGCCACACAGAGATATTACGTTAGAACTAAGTTCCCTAGTCAAGGCATGTATTCACACTAGTATACAGTAACAAGCAAAAGCTGTTTGTGGTCCTTTAAGTAAAATCAGAGCTCATCCGGACAAAGTTATAAAAGCTGAGGCTGTCTCAAGGGAGGGAAAGTTGCAACATCTTCCAGAACTTTTGCAATTGTTTACATTACACCATCTGTACCACTCGGCCACTGTCTCCCACCCGACCCCCTTTTACAATATCGTAACTCGCTCAACTCGTATTCTTGGAGCAAAAAAAATTAACAGAAAATCTCAAAAATTTACTGGGTTTGTATATGTATACAGATGGTGAAAGACTCATTTTCTAAAAGTGGGCTAATTTACAAACAAACTTAAGACAAGATACTCTAGATTCCATGGTTAAACCTAATGATAGACATGAAAATAATTTACTTTGAACTAACAATAGTCGATTCTAATTAGGGCTGAACGTAATGGAGGACATGAAAATTAGAGTTAAAAGGATAGGAGAAGATTACAAGTTCTCCTCCATTATTTAACCATGCTAAAGAATAGGCCCAGCCAGCCACTACCTTTACAATACAAACAAAGACAAAGAAGTTCCAGTTCGTTGTGAGTCTATAACCTGGAATTAAAACCCCGCTGCAACCCCCAAACCTTTTGTTTACATCCGACACTATATCAATAACTCTCGGGGTGAACGGGAAGGACTGCTCCCAAAAGCCTCCAAATAACCATCTATCGTGCTCTCTCTCTCTTTCTCTCTCTCTCTCTCTCTCTACACACACACATACTATATATATATATATATATATATATATATATATATATATATATATATATATATATATTACATAAATTGTGGATTAACATTATCTTCGATCCTAGTTAAATGAAGGAGAAATGAAACTCGTACTCAAGTAATATAGAATGGTCAGGTAGAGTCATTTGTGGTTGTTGGCGGCTTATCCCCAAGAAGCCGCATCACCTGGAGGCCAGGTCAGGGCGAGAAGTCACTCAGCTACCGTTTCATTCAAATGTATATCACAGGTCACTTCAGTCATCTCTGTATTGATTTAGTTTTACATTCTTCGAATACAACCATAGTTTTGATTTTTTATATAATCTAAATTATTATTTAAATAATGCCAAACAACTGCGCCGTGTTTGGTTGTTATTCAAATAGTAGAAAAAAAGGAGGTATACCCTTTTTCCGATTTCCTCGTGATGAGAAAAGAAGACGGAAATAGGTTCATCATTGTAAGAGAAAGGACAACTATAACCCTACTGCTCATCGCATATGCAGTAAACATTTTGAAGAAAGTGCATATAAAAGAGACCTGCAGCAGGAACTTCTTGGATCGCGAGGCCCAGCAATGAAATTCAGACGTATGAATGTGAGGAAAGCAGTGCAGCTTCTTTCGAAAAAAAAAAACATCTAAAAGCTTTAGATTTTTATGGAAGTCAGGGACTTTTGAAGAGCATGTCCTGGGAAAGTACAAGGGACTTTATAAAGCTTGCCGACTCCTGGTTTGATGTGTTCAATTCAAGGGTACCTTATGACAGAAAAAAATCTAGACATGCTTATGGGATGCAACTGACGGAACAGAATAAAATCCTTGACAATATGAAGTGTACTGCTGAAACAATGCGAGTTTGCAAAAGTAATAAGATCTATCAGTTCCAAAAGGGACTTATTGTGTCATGTAAATCCTTGCCAAGGTTGCATGATATGTTGAAAAAGTAAATATCATGTATTATACATAATTATCTCCAGACTTAACCAAGATGGACTGGAAAACATGTTTGGCTGTCTTAGACAAATGGGTGCAACTTATGATCATCCTACGCCAGTTGAAATCAAACACAGAATAAGGTCTTATTTACTTGGCAAAATAAACTCTATAACTGGAAAAAATTGTAACTCGATGAAGGAGTGCGATTCTTCAAATATGTCGGAAAGAATGTTCAGTCAAGAGAAAAGTTGTGAAAATAATGATTCAAATGAAACTGATCTTGAAAGAGAGCTTATGATTTCTGCAATGGTGTTTGCCTCTAGTGAAGATGAGAAGATGCTAGAAGAAGACTCAGAAAACTTTGAGAATGTTGGAGGTTATGTGGCATCTAAATTTCCCTATTATCAGTTCTTAGGATGTAAACTTAAAAAAGTGAAAGGTACCTGGATTAGTGCAGTAGAGCGACATGATGATAAATTAACGGAACCAAGTGCTGAGTTTTTGAAAAATTAAAGGTAATGGAAAAAATTTTTTCAAACATACAATGGAGAAAATACACTGAGACCAGGCAATGGAGTATTATGCGACTTGGCACGCCATATTGAATAATTGTGTATCCTTGCCTTTTAAAGTAATATTGTTTTTTGTCAGATGTCGGATGTTTTTTAAGATGAGAGCTCCGAATGCCCAAATTTTATCAAGTAGGCAAAACAAGAAAAAGATGCATAAATTAACTAAATAATGCCATGAAAATTTAAAAAATTGTTGTTTTTTTCACTTTTACTAAGTATTTTTCATTTCCATTATGACGCCAGATACTATTATGTGTTATCTATGTCTATCTATGTTAGTTTATTAAATAATGTATTGTAAAATTATAAATAAGCCTTTGTAAATAAATGCCAGGTCAAATGCTAATGAATAATTTTTTAAGTCCTGTCAGGCATATTAATTAAGGTTTCTATTATATATTAGAAAGCCAAAAATTATCGATCCATGATTTTGTATGTGTAGTACAGTGACCTATATGAATTCAAAATAACACCAAACGTATACAAGATAACAGAGTAAAAAGGACATCGGACACTTACAGGCCTAATCCCTTCGACCCAAGGTACTTAGAGTTTCCCAAGGTAGTACTTGCCTTGACCGCTCCCACCCTGGCCTCCAGGCCTGTCACGGAAATACCCCACAACTACCCCCGCGACCAAAGTGACTGTACCTCTCTCCCTTATTCTATATACCTTGCTCGTACTATTCAACAAAATCTGGAATCGTATCATCGTGGAAGAAATACTGATTATATCCTTCAACCAACAATTGTCGTTGTCAAGATTTTTCATCGGCATTTAAATTGAATTCACCCTTAGGCGAAGAAAATATATTATCGAAAAAACATATCAACCAGTCACATAAAACATCCATCACAGAGGAATATGGAGAAGAACGTTAAAATTTGAAATCTTCAATAGCCAAATGAATACTCGTAGACATAAAACACATAATGACACTAACAAAACATGAGTATGGTAACCTGTAACAGGCTTAAGCCTAATTACAGTACATCATTAAATAATACGCTACATTACTTCTCGTTTAAAAAAAAATTATTAAACAATCACTATTAGTACGACCAGTTTTAATGAATAATGTATAACAATAGACCATGAGCTGTTAAAATACAAACGGGTCCAAAATGCACAAACTCAAAACTTGAGACGACATAGACAAAATTAACCACTACACAAAGATTATAAAAGCACCTCAATTACTTGATTACTACTGCAGATTTAGACGAAAATAAAATGGTCTTTTGTCCCAATAACCTAAATCTATCTCGTGGCTTTCACATAACCAAAATAAACCTGAGTTGATCTGCTCCAACAACGTCACGCGTTTTTTATAAGCATTACCATATGAAAAAACTTGACAAGAGTTCGCTGAAGTACTGGGTACACATTAAACATCCAAAGCAACAGGATAGCCTTGACGAAAGCAGATACAAGCTGGCCATTAGCCGAAGGCAACATTGCCCACAGGAATGATCTAAATCAGGTGCTCTTGGGAGGCGGATGGGTATAAGGATACCCAGATCCCAGGGACGCACCAAAGCTCAATTCTAACTACCGGACATAACCCAGGCGCTCAGGAAGTCTGGCTGTATCAAACGGTTTGAACCTGACTGATCGCCGCCACACTGTTTCAGCACCATCATCGCCTCCAACGCCGTGGGACACAAGGGGCCTCTGAAATTTCTCCGCGTGTGCTTTGCCTTCCACTAAGATCTACGGCCTCCTGTCCCATCTTTTTATGTAAGTAACTCTAGGTCTCTCTCCTAGAGCTACCTAACAAGAGGCCAGTAACACAATTACTTGATATTATTCCCAGGTTAGTGCAAAGTACATGTTAAACAATCTCCACCTCCACTTCATCATTGTCTCAACTTTACATGAAAATTCCGTAATTTCGCCTATGGTATAATTTTTCACGCTGTCCTCCCTCTGACTTCTAATACTCTCGACTAGCGTATAATCTAACTTTCATAAGCAATTTAGTTCCATTTTATTTCCACAACTTATTTAACTGGTCATTTCTTTATTTCTTTCTACGTCCAACTCAAGAGAACTTGGTTATTCCTAAATATCTGGGCGATTCAACCTCATTATTCTTTTCTCTATCAAGTGTTTTATCTTTGTACTCATTACTTGCTTTTCTTAAATTTACCTTTACTCCCATCACTCTGGTTATATAATTATATATTGCATTCTATTACGCAAGTTTCGTAAATCTCGTGGAATTTTGCTCATTAAAAAACATCCTCTGTATATCTTAAATCTGTCAAGTTCTTGCCTACTGATAGCTTACTCCAATCTAAACCTCATCCATCTCAAGCTTTTTACTGTCAAATTCCCTGAGAAGGACAAACGGAAGGGGTGACTGACATACCATTACCATGTAGCACCCCACTATTTACTGTTCAACATGTTAACTTTGTATCTACCTCATTCAGATAATTTCAGTTAACTTTAAATATTTAACGGGAGTGCTACAGAGACGCAAAACTTAGCATAATACAGACCTGTGGGTATAACATAGTTCAGTGCTTCATACCCCGTATTTTCATCTATTAGTACATTCACGCCAACAGGTTCTGGTCTATCAGTCAAATCATAAACCTCATAACTTTTCCTTGAACTCACAAAAATTCCCGCCAAGCATTCTGTCTTCTGATAATGTGATTGATCCTCTGCCCATTTGACGAGTACTCTCATCTTCCTTTTCACATACGAACATTCCCATTATCAATTCTCCGAGCTACCATAACTCCGACATTACAGCCTGAATACAAAGCTTTGTCAGCACCACTTTCTCTGTCTGCAGTTTTATTGTTTCCCAGCTCTCAACCATGGCCAAGGCTTCCGCCTCGTTACCCCCATATCCCAGCAGTTCTTTCCTAGCTGACTGACATAGCTACATTTCTGGTGTAGTCCAGTTTTCACTGAATGTTTGGAAATCTATTTCGACCTTCGGTAGCAAAAATGCCTCTCAAACGTTTATCTTCAAGAAGCTTCATTGTTATGGAAATTGTTACTCTGTCAACTTTTTCTTGGGCGCTTTCAACTCCACATTAATGGCTAAGACTAGTTGGTGATCGCTGCTTTAATTGCTCCTCTTCAACACCTGGCACTCCTGTTCTCTCTCTCTCTCTCATATATATATATATATATATATATATATATATATTATATATATATATATATATATAATTACATAAATAATACGTAATACTGATGAAAGAAATTAAATATGGCAATGAAACACATGCAAAACAGCGGGAAAGTACAATATACATGACCATGCAGAAACACTGAACGAATGCTTTCACGAGGAAATCTATTAGTTGTTATAAATTAATTATATATAAAGGGGCACTGGTGTCAGCACTTTTATAATGATTCATCTGAAAGAATGGGAACTTAGGAAAGTTCGGGCCATTTCTGACTTGAATCTGAAAATAAATGCTACATGTAGCGAACAATAAAATATATTTCTGCTATAACGAGACAATTTAAACAATACTACAATGGGTAGGTTAACAACTTAATCTAAGATAGATAGCTATATAAAAATGCTATACACGAAAGTAAGAAAAAATACTGAAATTCTTCTCATGATTTTTCCAAAACTTAGAATCTTAACCTTCAATCGTAACTCTTACTTCATAATGGCCAATAAAAGTAGTAGTCTCACCATGTCATCTTTACATCTGTCAGTATTTGCGTAAAGCTCCCTGTGATCACTGTCTGTTCCATTGTCTATTTTTTGAAAGAAGAAAAACGCCTGCCAACCGGATATGATTATAATAAACGATAGTAATGTCATACCCGCACGTATGGAAAAAAAAATCTGGTGAACAATTTCATCGCACCCTGAAATAAGAAAAATGTATATAACCATTTTCGGTTAAAATTCCAGCATGTCCTGGAGTTTATTCATTTCGTTATGACAAGAATAGTTTTTCCTTTTACACACACACACACACACACACACACACATATATATATATATATACCCAAAATCTTGAATGGAAGAAATGGTCATCTCAAGACTAGGCCTAGGTAATACGCCAAGGAAAACTGCAACAGTACCTTATACTAGGTCTACAGACTATATGAGTAGATGTTATTTTGCGAATAGTGTACTATTTGGAATTGTTTTTCCTGAAGCGTCTCTCAAAGGATTTGTGGCAGTATCCCAGTAGACTAGCTTTTCACTGAACAATAACTATGAAAAACAAAATAACCCATGCTTAAACTTGCTTAGGCCTATCTTGAACTGTACTTACGCTGAGCCTACATCAAACGCTGCAATTCAAGTCTTGGAACATTATGTTCGAATCAAAAATATCAGCCTTAACTAGGTACGCGTGTAGAGAGGTTAATAATAATCTTGCCTCTGTGAATACATCACGAAAAGAACATTGGGTAAGGCATAATTACGAGTTTTTTTTTTTTTAAGAGACATAGGCTGTTACAGAGAAGGTACGAGGAGACTTCAACAAGACAGCAACGGCAGCACTTATGGCGGGGGGAGAGCAAAGAAAGATACCAGCGCCAATGAACATAGAAGGGCACTTGAGAGAGAGAGAACCTTTCCCCTGGCAGCCAAAGAGGCGGCAACCACCGCCAACAGCTGCCAGGGATGCAACCAACAACCACCTTGCGTCCACCTTGAAATACAAATCGACAATTAACCTTAGGGTCCTCCCATGACTGACTTGGGAGGCGCTTCTTTCCTCGCTCCTCCAGACTTTTCAAACTCACCTTTTTGACATCCTTTGGAGAGTCTTGCGCTGTCTGATCGTCACTGGGTGGAGGTGCCTTGGGATGTGTTCCATTCACGATGGTGGGGTTTGGAGGAGCAGGTTGCTGCTGCTGTTGTTCAGGCTGAGCTTGTTCCACAACGGCGTTGTTATCCGAGGGAACAACGGTTCCATCGTCGCCGCCGCCGCCACCGCCACCACCACCTCCTCCTCCTCCGCCGCCGCCTGTGTCCTGTCCATTCTGGAGTGTTACGTCATTTTCGACGGGCATGGCCGTAAGTTTGTTTTCACTATCACCTTATAAACTATTGAGATACAAACGTTTGTAGAATCACTAATAATCACAGAGTTATCATTTAAATCTGACGTTAGATACCGCACACACATCCACTCTCACCAGTGTTAACAATCTGACTGAGATGCTTCGCTCGTCGGCGGGACTCGGGAGGCGCTCTCAGTCTCGGTCTCGGCCACAGAGGCACAGGGATGGGGGAGGGGGATGGGTTCCTTGTCGGCTGTCCGTCTCCTTATTGCCATAAACGGCATTCAGGCTTACATTTAATTTTCAGGCATTTAACTTCAATCATTGTCATTTTTCTAGTTTAAAACATCCCTTATATAAATCCAGTTTTCCTGAATATAGTTATCGCCAATGTCATTCCAAAATAAAGAGGGAATCGACTGAATTTTCCTAATGGTCTTGCGTTGTGTATTGACTCCATCCAGTCTCGCCCGGAACGAGAGATAACGAGAGCTTGCGAGAGGGCGGGGCATTCAAATCTCCAAACCCAGTCAAGAGCTGACCTGAAAAATTCGTTAAGGTTAAAATAATCCGTCAAAATAGCATAGACCCGAAAAAGATAATGCTCGTTTTTTAAGAAAAAATAAGTCAGCAACACGGCTAGGCAAACACTTCAATGGTGTTTTACAGGACAAAAAATATGCTACGTCCATTGATCTCCAAGGGATATATATATATATATATATATATATATATATATATATATATATATATATATATATATATATATATATATAGGTTTTCCGAAGTGATCAATGGACTTCAAAGAACTTTTTTTTATAGAAAAATACAACATAATTTTGCCAAGTCATGTTTCCCAATTATTTTTTTCATTTGTAAGCTTGTAATTACATACCAGCGGATAATCAATAGAATAAATGTGGACTTATACAACTAAATATTAGAATATACATAGATTTTTTTTCATTTACCTGCTTTTGATGCTTTTAGATACCTACCTGCCCAGACTAAAGCTACATAACATCAGTACATTTTCATGCTCGCATTTATGTGCGGAAGCATGTATGTTGCGTGCATTTATGTCATTACGCATGAAAATACAACTGAAGGTCATGATTCTTAATTCTCAAATCGGGAATCCAACAGCAACAAACATGGTGCAGATTTATAGTGTAGATTTTATGTACAGTTTTGAAGAATAATTTTGTGTCTTTATCCATTGATTCCCTTGAGGCCTCAGTTCTTGCATTACCGTCCTCTTTCATATCCACTGATCTCCCCCGGTTTAGCTTGCCTGATTCAGATGAAACCGGCCTTGTGCCAGCACGACCACTTGCGCCAAGATTTAGTAGGGTCGGAAAGGTGAATAAGTTGTTTTGTGTGGACCCCTGGGCGCGTCCCACCAACGGAAACAACTTTCACTTCGAAAAGAGAAAAAAGTCAGTGGCCTCTCGTTTCTGGTTTGTTTAGCTTAAAAGAGTAAACCAGACATAGCTCTGTTTACCCTCTTAGGTCCCCTGCACCTCGCAAATACACTTCCAGTATATATTTACAGGCGCTGCTGTATACTACACAGGGCGCTGCCGTCTTGAATGCTCCCCTCCCACCGTCTGTGCTTGCTAAGCCTGTTCATCCGCTGCAAGATTCATCAAAAGAGAATTATTGTGACTGAGACGAGAGTCTTCTCGTTAGGATACCCTTGTGTCATATAAGGTAGCAAAATGCAGAAGTTATATCAATTTTTTTTTCTTATTTATGGAGTGCAATGGAGACCAGATAGTCGAAAAAGGATAAAACCAGTCAAAATGTTGCCTCTTTATCTGGAGTAAGGTCACGACAAATTACAAGTGCCAAGCAATCCTTCAACGTTTAGAAATAATATGGAAAAGCCTTTGACATGAAAAGCAGCTGTCATTTCTCACAGACATAAAGAGGTAAAACTCAAGAAACGTGAAGGTTTGAGTGATGGAAATATTCTCATGAATCACAAAAAACTTACCGTGCGGAAAAGCGATTGCGTCTAAGAAGGGTAAATAAGAAAATACTTCTAATAATAAAAGGAGCAGACAGAAAAAAACAGATCTTTCCTAGATAGTGACCTCCAAGGGCTTTAACCCTGTATGTATCCACCTTTGCAAAGGCGTGTTTAGTACAAGCCCGTCGGAGATGACCATAAACACATAAACAAAGGACTGTGAATATCATAACGATAATGACCCCAAGAAATATGAGTCCTAGATAACGAGCCCCGAAAACCCTTAGAGGTCACGAACTAGAAAAGATCAGAAAAAGCATAACTCGGTCCAGTGCCAACTAACTTGCCCATGTTTCCCCCTGAACTCAACATCACAATTGATCAAAATATGAATACCCATCACCATTTTTATCACTCATAAATGAGTAAGGGTTGTGCGAGATATGTGACCGTGACCGTTGGACTTTTAATGTCAGTCTTGTTCAGTTATATCATTAAAATTAACCTCCATAAGCTACTTATATGGAAAAGTTAGTTCGTGATCACACATTATGCAACATTTGTACTTTGATCTTAGTTAAAGCAAGGAAATATCTCAATTATTGTGAATAAGCCTCTAATGTTTGTCAATATAAAACAGATATCCCAAATATGACTCATTTGAACAGCCAAAGAAAAAAAAATTACTATTTTATAAATAGTAAAATGATGACCTTGGTCACAAATCATGAATGCAGGGCCGATTTATCTCAGAAGTGACTTTATCTTGCAGAGATCACATAAAGATTATATCTCCCAAGTCTTATTAAGGTCAAGGTATGACCTCCTATTCCTGAGAGATTCGCTTAACGAATAAAGATACGGTAGAAAATATAGCTGAACCTGTGGAAATGGTGACAATGTGATGTTCTATTAAATACTGTGGCTGCATCAGTGGAATTTATGTGGTATATTACCTTCTCTACTCTTCAAATTCTTTCTGTGTGGCGCATAAATGCGAGAGCAAGTGGCTAATATTCATACCTCAGAGATAGTCAAATTGGTTTTTTTACTAATACAAAGCATACAAGTGAAAATGCAAATGCAACTCCATAGAGAAGGATAAGGTTCTGGTGGGCGGCAGATGTGAACAGTCCAATGGGTAACAGCAGTCATCTTTAGAATGCTTGTGTGTTGGAGTGACGTAGTGTTATTCATTCATGTTTCTACCTTTCTCAGATGGCTATGATCACGATGGAGGTGAAAGCAGCTTGAGTGAATGAATAGAGTCATGGGTTATTCACAAAGGTCGCAGTTATAACCGTTCAGAATGGTTGCTTGATGGGCAGCTGATCATCTCTCCTAAGGTCACCCATGTGCAGTTCACAACAGGAGAATAATCTAATAATATATTCAAAAAAATAAAAACTAATCTGCTAGTGAGGGGAAAACCACACCCTCCTACACAAGATCACCTGGAGACGACCAAAGTGGTCTACCACCTTCTGTGCCCTGTCTATGAATGTTCTGACAAATACACTGGTATGATCACCACCATGCACCCCACTACAACTAGTAGGGTACCCAAGAAGAGTATGTCTGAGTAGCATAACATTTCCTTGATCTGCAATGCCCTTGTCGTCAGCATCAAAATAATCACCAGTGCACCTGATCAACGACGTTTGTGCATCTTTAAGGCCCTTCGCACCTTACAGGAGAAGTCCAACGATATATAAACAAAACACGCGAGACATTCTTCCTGCCCACAACACTCTCAAGTCATGCTCCTGACGTTCAATGCCAGTCACCTGATGGAAGACCATATCAACTGCCCAAACCCGCCAATCCTAACGGTTGTGGGAGCGCGACCTTTGTGAATACAAAGTGGTTTGAGTCCTTCTTGCAACCATGGATAACATTCTTTGAGTTTCCCTATTAATCTACTCAAGCTCACTCCAGCTTGATCTTAAGCCTCCGTGAAAAGTAAAATTATCAGCGAATAACACTACAGCATGTACAAACAATAAGAAGACGATCGCTGTTACCCTGTGGATTGTCCACATCTGCCACCCAACAGAATCTGACTCTTCTCTAAGGAGCTGTATTTGTATTATTCCCTGTAAGGCAGCGTATAAGTAAAGAACCCACATAACAGCATTTTTCAACTTCTGTGAAGTATGACTATCACTCACTCTCTCTCTCCCTCTTGTAGGCCACATAGAGAGAAGTAATAAGAAAACTAGATACAGTAAAGTAAAAGTAAAGCCCACTGATACAACCACAGAAGTTAACTAGAACATGTTAGAGAGAAGGTCTCTTCTCCACCACTACTAACAATATTATCTGAAAAAAAGAGTAGGGATGTCTTTTGAGTATTGTAAGTGAGGCTAAACCAAGCTACATCTGCTCTAATGTTGTCTTGACTCTGATAATCATAAAAGTATCCAAAAGTATCTCAAGGCTCCCAGTATTTGCCTTTGTTACATCTGCCACACACTGGCAAACTGGTTGATTTGTTAGTGTGCTAAGAGTAACGCAGAAAGAGCTGTCTTACCGTTTTGAGAGTGCATCAGCTGGAAGGCTGTTGCAAATCAAAGGCAAAGTATTCAGAATAAGAAGTATATGAGTCTAAGACAGTATGACCTTTGGTTTTTTGGTAATTGGAGTGTGCATACCCTTTACCAAGCTGGATGCGTTAAAATGTTTCAAACATTTTCTGGTGTCCATATTTTAGGCTTGCCAGGACTGCATGGCAGGAACATAAGTGCTAAAAAAACAAAAAAACAAGTCATATATATATATATATATACAATATATATAATATATATAATATATTATATATATATATATATATATATATGTGTGTGTGTGTGTGTGTGTGTGTGTGTGTGTGTGTGTGTGTATTGTAGGATGCTATTGTTGTATAAAAAAAGAGAAATAAAATTGCGTCATTACATTACACCAACTGCCAAGGAGGTATTCTCCAGGATAAAATGAATATAACAGAATCTTCAAGAGAAAATGGAATCATGAGCGATGGACGAGCGGATTTCAGAAAACGGACGTGTGGCAATCTGGATGCTGAATTCATAACATAGAAAAATGTCACGAAATAAGAGTCCATTGATTTTTTGCTTTTAGTTTTCTGTGAAATAAAATGATTGAGATGGCTTTGTCTGTCCATCCTCACGTTTTCTGTCCGCCCTCAGATCTTAAAAGTTACCGAGGCTAGAAGGCTGCAAATTGTTATGCTGATTTTGTACCCTCCGATCATCAAACATACCAAATTGCAGCTCTGTAGCCTCAGTAGCTTTTAATTTATTAAAGGTTAAGGTTAGCCATGTATCTTGCATCTGGCACCACCGAATCCAATTCCGGCGGCTTCGCCGACGCACCTTCACTTAACCGCATTTGGGAAACAACTGAGCTTTGCCGGGTCGTAGCTGAGAGTTTCATACTGCAGCACATCGAGAGTTTCCTACAGCAATAAATGCTGTACCGAAAATTCGATTGCGCAGAAGAAACTTCGGCGCATTGTTTACGTGTTTTATTTTTTATTAAGATTTGAAGGGTCCTCCATGCGTCGCTTCAAATGGGAAGTCGTGGCACTCCTCAGAATGTTAGTAAGAGTACACTGGATTTGATGAAAGAACGTCTTCATGGGTAATAGTTGATGTCTGACTTTCTAAGCACATCAAGATGGAAGGTGGAGCTTTGCACCTGTACTCTTGGCCTGGTCATCGGTTACATGACGCATAAAGCAGACGATGGACGAACTCTAGGACGCTTTGGAAGGATAGGCCAGAGTTAAGTCACCTGGATTTTGTGGATGTTGACTTTTTATTATTTCGAAAGATTCCACCTTTTCCTAGGCTGAGCTACTTACTGCATGTGGAGAGAACGTATTTTAATTCTTCTATTGGGAATTTCAGGTAATATATTTTCTCCATTGTTATTTTCAACGTTACCGATTATTTGCTATTTTTTTTATTTCAAGGGATAATTTCTTGTAGTTTTATTTAATACTCTATCAAAAAAACATGTCAGGTGATTCAAAGTTGTATTTACTCCTTGAGCTTTGTCATTCAATGCTTCGAATTTCCATTTATTTTAATTTTTGGTTTGTGGCGATAACGATTAAAGTTACTTTCATGCTTCCTCTCCTCAACATTGCATTCACAGCAGTTATAGCACCAGCACTTGAAGAGATACACGAGGGAGAAATTCGCACTAGCATGGAAGGGTCAAGCGACGAAAGCTCAGAGATGGCCCAAACGCTCGCTAGGTGAAAGGAGGCTCGTACCAGAGGATGAATAGCTTGGAATTGAGGTACTATAAATTCGTAATATTTTGTCAGTAGAACGTGGTGTGTTTTATGGCTATGTTCAAAGTGGCCAACTCCGCCTTTCTGCTTTTACAGATACTGATATATGGCCAAAAATCTTGTAATAGTACAAAAATCCTGGTAGTGGGTGCTACAATTGCAATAAGAGCATTAGGAAAGGTAAGGTCAACGTTAATGACCCTTGGGCATGGCAAATCTTTGGCTGTGTCAGCTACAGTGTCGTCTTTATTTTGTACTTCACCAGAGAGGTATTGGCAAAGCTGCTCGCAACATGCAAATGTCTCTTTATTATTTTGTTGAAGTACTTTCCAACCCAGTGTCGTATTTCCTAAAAGATGAACGACTTTTTTACGACCTTGCGCAGTCCTTGTCCTAAGTGAAAAACTAATTAAATCTTATCCAAGTGCATAAATAATTAAAACTGGCTTGCAATTTGCGTGCCCTTTTGCGAACTTAGTTCAATACTTTTCAAGAGAATTATGTATTGACAAAAGAATGAGCTTCACATTATATAGCCTTCAGATTTTTTAGAATGATAACATCTCTGATTATTAAGAAAAATTCTCAAAATAATTTCTCTCAGTTCCAAAAGTGAATCAAACCACATATGCTTTTTAGATTTCGAAGCGAAAAATATAAGATTAGTATATTAATGCAATCTATCTTATTTGTGGTAGAGATATTCTTGTACATTTTTAAATCGTATCGTTGCTTCTTATTGAATAAAGACGACGTCCACGATCTTATTTGGTTGTGTTTTCATTCCTTTGTGGCTCTGTTTCGAGCTTAACTCTACCCAAGCTTATCTTATAACGATAGTCATGTGGCATGCAATCGCATTTTATCAGCACATTTATCTTATCTGTGCTTGAATATGAGTCCTCTTTGAGATCACGAGAGCCTGTTATTTATCCCTTTTTTCTTCATTATGGATAATGGTATTTAGCCTGTTCCTGCGAGGGGTGACTGTTCTCACCCTTTTAATCACTACTGTTCCGTTTTGGCAAAAATCTAAACCTATGAAACGTTTCTCATCGCGTACCTGGAAATGAATCTACGAACCTTGCAAGTCTACCTCTCCTACCATACTTGTACTATGCCTTTCTCTGGAGATTGGTGAGCTTATGTCTCTGCTCTTGTCATCTTTCAGGCTTTTAAAGGGTTTGGCGTATTGTCTTCGTTCGTACAACCACAAACAACTTTACTATTGTTTCACTCCTGAAAATCCAGTTCCAAATTCTTTGCCATATCTGCCTATTCCCTTTTAACTCGTCTGCTCTTTACTCTCTTTTCGTTACGGTCACCCATGACTTTCTTCATTTTATCCCATTTTGTCTTAATCATTCATAAAGAGATGAATCTGACAGATTCACAAACCCTTCTTCTTTCATATCAGCTGTCTTTGGAAGCTCGTTCTCAGTTAAGCTCTAGCTAGCGTAATGGTACCGTTGAGAATTGTCTGAATGGAGCAGAAAAAGCATGGTGGTTCATTTAGCGCTTCCCAAGACTGATTCCTTCCCGTTTCTGTAACTGACACTCCTATGTCTACATTTACGTTGTAAAATCTGGAACTTCATACAATCGTACACTGTACGATTGTATGAACGATTGTCGTTATCGACAAACACACACACTATTCAGACAGTATGAACGGTCTCCGCACCGATTTCTGTCTGAACAAAGATTTTGTCTCGGGGAGACATGGCATAATCTCTAAAAGAGACGTGGGCGATAGCGTTATATCGGCAGACAAACACATGCATTAAACGACCTGTGCATGCCAGCAACCTGGTCGTTCAGTGTATGGGGTCCTTTAGAAGTTTCACTGTGTTAGGCTGAAAGGTAAATGGCAACGATTCTGGAAGGAAGCAGTCTTGGTCCCACTTAAGCCTTGGTCTAAGAAGTTTGGATGGTTCGATGCTTGAACTAGTTTTATGAGAAGCTTCCTCAGCTTTATGTGGGGATCATCTATCCTTTTCAATTGAGTCTTGTTGGCATAACAGACAGAACTGAATGGAAGGGTTTCTGTCCAAACTGTGACAAAGCTCTTTTCAATTACCGAATTTCCCTTCAGCTCTTGCGCAGTCACTGCTTACAACTCATTTTATAGATATCATTTTGGGCCAGGTGCTCTCAACTGACAATAAATAACTACATGAATTATCATCAAATGATCATTAGTTTCTTAAAATTGTTTGGGATCACGCTGAGTTGGGCCAGCACGGCTTCTAGCTGATAGAGCATCCCGTAATATGAATATGTTTATTCTGTAGGGTAGAATGCAAAGGATGATGAATATTTACATTCACATTATTCTTTCTCGGAGATCACTTCCCCTCATCGAATTAAGTTTCATCACTAAGACGCTGAAATACCTTCGAAGTCTGTAGATAACTTGGTTAAGAATTACTGCCGTGAACAATACGAGAAATTATTCGTAAGAGGTTTCAATAACTTTTTTAAATTCCAATGTCCCTGTGTCCTGTGCCCCTTTCTCCCTTTATATATCTCTTTGGACGTGCGAAAAAATGAAAAAAAAATTACTTTATTTTCATGCAGGGAGCAGCACACGGCCATATACATGAATAAAGCAATAAATCATAGAGAGAGAGAGAGAGAGAGAGAGAGAGAGAGAGAGAGAGAGAGAGAGTTAACTGACAAAGAAAATCCTTTAACGAATTCGCTCACTGGAGCGTTAAT
This sequence comes from Macrobrachium nipponense, assembly GCF_015104395.2. NCBI lineage: Eukaryota > Metazoa > Arthropoda > Malacostraca > Decapoda > Palaemonidae > Macrobrachium > Macrobrachium nipponense. The sequence continues at coordinate 39,817,995 of NC_087215.1, forward strand.
GCTCTTTGTGGGAGCTGTATCAGGTCCTAAAGGTTTCTGAGAGTTGATGCTACAGTAGTACTTGTAAGCGTATTCAGCAAACATTTGGAGAATGTCACCTGTGCTTGAATGACCACAACGTTAATCTAAAAATTTGTCTTTGTTAATCCAAGTTATGTTATAAATGATAACCCTTTCGGATGCTCACTCGTATCACCCTCCGGAAACATCCATAAAGTGAGCATAAGCCATGAAAAATCCTTGGGATCCAAAAATCGTAACAAAATGAACTGATTAAGATATTGTCACTTTGTTCTTTACTTCCCATTCTTTGCTGAGTTGCTTTTCTTCCTTGGGCCCTCGGGCTGGTAGCATCCTGCTTTTCAAACTAGGCGTGATCCGACCTCCAGCTTACTCTGGATATGTGCAAGATTTTTCCCTCATGCATAAGTTGTAAACATTACATCCCTAACTTTTAACGTAAATTAAAGCGTGCTCAAATCTACGGTCAAATAGAGCCTTGTTTTACCAACGAAAATTAGAATAAATATGCTATATTATAATAGAAATAATTTTCTGCACTGTTTAACATACACATTATCTATTTAATTACATTTTAATTCTAATAAATAAATCATATATATCCTGTTCTAATTCTTGTACCATTAATTAAAATCGAAAAAACCTTTTTCAGACATTTTTAGTCTCTTCCATAGACTTTTCCTACCACCCCAACAAGGATAGCAACAAAGTAGTTTGTGGGCTTACACCCCGATTAAGCAAGAACTATTACATTGTTCGAGATAGTGATGCATGCACACATTATAATTATGTTAACGGATACGTTAATGAATCATTTGATCATTTCCGTAGCTAATATCAAAATTGCTAAGACATTCGCAATTTTGTGAATAACTACTATGTAATAAAAATCCAAAATTATATGAAATAAGTTGTATTAATAGGCAAAAGGAAAATACGAAGACCTCCTCAGTGTTGACGTCTATTTTTATGTATACTTCAGCTGGAACTGTAAGTGAGGGAAAACCTCTATAATTTACGGACATTCCGTGTATGCTGACATGTATGCGAGCACGAAAATATAACATTTCATAAAAGCACAAATCTCTTTATATGTTGCTATATTACTTTTAGCTCATTGTTTTCAGCCACTTAAATGACTTATCTTCGGAAGATTCTCGAAAGAAATTAAAATATGAATAGACACACAATTTGACTTTTAATAATAGTATATTGAGCAAACATACAATAAAAAACATGAATGATAAAAATTACTATATAATTATAAAAACAATGATAATGTGTTATGGTAAATAATGATTTGTTAAGAAGAGAATCCGGACAGCGGTCATCCAGCAGACTCTGTTCAATGATTTCTAATTTAGAACTGCTTTTCCGTGAAAGATTGACATGGTTCAACTCATTTTCGCACCTCTTAGAACCACATAAGCTGAAAAAAAAGTCTGATGAGCCTATTTGTGCTTTGGTGACTGCCGCCAAAAATTAGAAACAAAACTATATATATATATATATGATATAATATATATATATATATATATCTATATATATATATATAATAATATATATATTGCTACTTTCAAAATGCATGTTTCCCCTCTTTGAAATGTCATGCAGATTGTGTAACATTTTTTCAGATTCCTAGATAGTTTAGAGATAGGATGTTTTAAATGTGCGTTCAGATTTCGCATTACATAATGTAAAGAATATATATATTAACGTAGAATGTAAAAAGAGAGAGATTTTCTTTGTCTGTTCGAAACTACGAATGTTTAACTTTTATGTCAACACTTTGAAATTGGAGGATCTGCGAGATCCGTTTGCTTTCCTAAATCTGTCAATGCATTTGATAGCGATCGAATTGAGTCTTCGCGATGTTATCAAAACATGTCAATCTTAATTATAGCTCAACCTCCGTTTCAGTCGGGTACGTGTCTGTTGAGCAGACTTGTCTTGTACGTGTATGTCTTTGCCGAGTCCCACGTGGAGATTGCACATTTTTTTATGAAGATTGCGTCAGATTTCAAACTTTCTGGAAGCATTTGTGCCAAGAACGTTTTTGTCATCTGCCCTGTCCAGTTTTAGCAAGGGAAGAAGATTTCATTATATCATAGAACCTCGAGGCATTAACATCTCGCTCTCGCTCTCTCTCTCTCTCTCTCTCTCTCTCTCTCACTTGACATCCTTGAGATTATATTAACGTAACGTAAATTGGTAACTCGTAACTTAGAATTTTATATTTGATATTTCTTAGAGTTTATTTAGTGTTATTTAGTTTCTTTTGTGGAATCTGAACAAACATTGTTTCGTAACGGTGCCTGGTTTTTGTGAAAGTGTATAAAACAAGACTGCAGCAAATTAAGAAGTTGGTATACCAAAAAGGTAAAGTGTGTTATATTTTTTATTAGTTGCAACTAATAACGGTTAGGTAATAACTAATAACGGTTTGGTTAACTAATAACTAATAACAGGTGGTTATGAAGGTTTGGTAAAAACTGTTGGTTACAGTGTTTTGAGTGAAAAGATTTACACTTTTACACATTACGTATTTTTGTGTTTGTGATTGTTCCATTGTTTGTGCACTTGTTCATTTTCTTATTGAAGTGTGCCTTTTTATTTTATATTTTTATTTGCATTCACATTTTAATTGACTTAGTTATTTTCGTTGCTTAATCATTGCACATTTAATTAAATTTAACACTTGTGAATTAATTTGCATTTACTTAGAATTCTTTTCAAGTTTTATTATTGTTTAGCACTTGTGAATTAATTTCAAATTTTCAATTATTGCCTAACACTTTTGAATTTTGATTGAATTAGTTTTCTTGAATTTTGTGATAAATTAATTTTGATTTAATTTTACTTAATTTGATTCAAGAATTAATTAAACTTTACTTTGTTTTCAAGTAACAGTAATTTTCCTTGATAATGTGAATTTCACTTATAAATTTTGAATTTAATACTAAATTTTTGTATTTAAAAATTTTATAAGTGTTTTTATTTCTAACCAGTATATTTGCATTTGATTATATTGATGATAGGTAGAAACATAGAGTGGTAATTGATTTGCTTTCCTTCAATTTACTTGAAGTAACTTAGAACCAGGGAAGTACTTAGACTTCTGCAATCAGGGAAATACTGAGACTTTTAAAGTCGTTGATGGAGTGATGCCCTTTGATTAATTTAATTACTTACAAGATTACCTCACACCTGTTTTGATGAACTTAGTCTGATTTTCTGCAATATTGGTAAGTGTTAAGGGATCACTGTTGCCTTTAGAGTATTCAGTCGTTTAATACGTGTTATGAGGGTTCAGGTGTCTGGCTTTTGGTGAGGTAATAATTGATAAATGGTAACCAGATTCTTGGCACTTCGTAACATTGTTTAATGGTGCCCAGAGACCCGGGAAAGCAGATTTCACTATCACTCTAGAATATACTGGTGGTGTTAGGGATATATTTTGTTAGGAGAGTGACCATATAGTTTTTGTTTTGCAATTATTGTACTGAATTGTAAGTTGATAACTTAGAGGAAAATGGCTCAGTTCAAGGTTCAGGAATTTTTAGCAGCCCCTTCTATTCAAGTTTTGTCTGAAACCACTCTGACTAAGGCACAGTGGAGCGCTTTAGCAGTGGCATGTGGTGGTTATGTGTCTACTAGTATGGTAAAGGCACAAATAAGATGTATTGCTATTGAATCATTGATAAACTCTGGTAGAATAATTGATGAAGATGAGTTAGAATTGGCTCAAGAGTTGTTGAATGTAGCACATGCTGATCTCATAAATAAGCAAGCAGAAAAGAAAGAGAAAAGTGATGCAGAGTTAGAGCTTAGACGAATTGAAGCAGAAGAGAATTTGATTAAGCTGAAAATGCAAGCTGAAAGAGAAAGAATAGACAAGGAAAAACAAGAAAGAAGAGAAAGAGAAGAAGAAAAAGCAGCAGAAGAGGAAAGAGAAAGGATAAAAGAGGAAAGAGAAATCGCAAGACATGAAAGGGAAATGGAATTAATAAAAGCTAGATCCACATTACCTGTAACACCGTTTAACCCTAACCAAGGTAATCAAGACCCTGTATTTGATGTAGTGAGAGTACAGAAGTTAATCCCTAAGTTTACTGAAGAAGCTCCAGATGAGTTTTTTTATCACTTTGACAAAGTGGCTTTCAGGTAAATGGGATGGCCAGAGGATAAATGGTCAGTTTTGCTACAAAGTGTCTTAATTGGATAAATAAAAGGGGAGAAGTGCTTATCTAGCCTTAACAGCTGATCAGTGTAAAGACTACAAGGTACTTAAACACAGTGTGCTACAAGTTTACCAGATGACCCCAGAGTACTACAATGAAAGATTCAGAAATTTAAGAAAAGATGAGAAGGGAACATTCTTAGATTATGCTTACAAAGTGAGAAGGTGTTTCAAACGTTGGGTAGAAGCTGCTAAAGTAAAAACTTTTGATGAGTTAGGAGAGTTACTTGTTCTTGAACAGTATCTTAAGGGAATTCCTGAACATATAAGAGCCTATTTAAGAGAGAGAGAAGTGAAGAAACTTGACAAAGCTGCTACACTAAGTGAAGATTACAATATAATCAGTAGTAAACGTAATTACAATGTCAAGTATCAGAGTCAACAACACCCAGGTTTTAAGTCTTATCCAAATAACAGGAACAAATTTAATGGGAACCTACAAGTGATACTATCAAGAGGGACACAAGGTAATACAACTCGGCAAAACTAATGTGAAAAATCCTCATCCAGTTTTTCAAGACAGTTACAGAAACCTAATGTTGTCTGTTTCAAGTGTGGAAAAGTAGGACACTACAGTCAAGAGTGTTACCGGAATCAACAGCAGTGAAAACCAGTTGGTCAAGTTGTAAAAGGTGACCAGGTGAAACAAACTACGAAGAGCAGTGTGGGAAAGAATCAGACTCCAGAGAAGAATGAAACTAAACAAGCTGAATGTTTAGCAACCAGTGGAAATGTTACCTCAAGCAGTGAGTGGCTTAGCAGTGTGGAGGCTTTTAAGCCATATATCTAAGAGGGTATGCTGTCAACTCAAGAAGGAAGTATGCAGGTACCAGTCAAGATATTACGTGATACAGGGAGTAACCATAGTGTGGTAGTACGGGGTTCTCACCCTCAGTTGGAGAAGAGTCTCAAAGGAGATTCAGTTATTTTGAAGGGTATAGGAGGAGAGGAAGTAACTCCTATATGCCGCTTACACCTGTCATGTGAATTGGTGACAGGGAATGTTGATTTTGCTGTAAAGGACTCACTGGCTGTGGAAGGTGTACATGTTCTGTTGGGGAAATGAGTTGGTGGTGTGCCATTTATTCCTTGTCCTGTAGTGACAGACAAACCATTGAGGATTAGTCCTACAGTAGAGTTGGAGAAGAATAACCCCCACCTGTTTCTAGTTAGTGTAACTACCAGAAGTATGAAGAGGACTACGACTGCAAGTGAAGAAACTGAGGATTTACACACCAAAGAAGGATCAAGTGAAGGATCTTTGTGCTTAGAAGAATTATTCCAGGGAAGTGAAGTTTCCCATAGTGCTGACCAAGAAGAGATTTCCCAAGAAGATGAAGAAGACGACGGGCGACGACGAAGGAGAACCTGATGTTCCTGAAGAGACTCCGAGTAGTCAAAGTGTTACTGAAGACAATAGTGAAACTACAGTAGCTGAATTAGCAGATATTGAGAATTCAACCCTTGAAGTTGGTCAAGTGACAAGAGAGAAGCTGATGGACTTGCAGAAGAAGGATGCATCGTTAACTGATTTGTTCTTCAGAGTTGTTGATCGAGAAGAGATGCAACAAACTCCTACCTGTTACTATCTGAAGGAAGGTTTGCTGATGAGGAAGTATAGACCTACAGATATACCAGGAGATGCTGAATGGGGCGAATATCATCAAATTTTGATTCCATATCCATTGAGAAAGCAAGTGGTTACAGTAGCTCATGAGTCTGGACATATGGGAATCAGGAAGACTGTGGAGAAGATCATGAAATATCTTTTCTGGCCTGGACTTCACAAAAGATGTTAGCAGGTTTTGTCGTGAGTGTCATACCTGCCAGATAGCTGGAAAACCGAATGAAACCATCAAGAAAGCCCCCCTACAACCTATAGAAGTTAGAGAGGAGAACCCTTTAGCAAAGTGATTATAGACATGGTTGGACCATTGCCGAAGACAAAGAAAGGAAATAAATGAGTATTTGTAACATTAATGTGTCCTGTGACAAGATATCCAGAAGCAATCCCTGTTAGAAACATATCTGCCAAGATAGTTGCTGAAAAACTTGTGGAGTTTTTCTCAAAGTTTGGAATACCAGAAATAGTACAAAGTGACAGAGGAACAAACTTTACTTCAAAGTTATTCCAGGATGTGATGAACTTATTAGGAGTGAAACAACAGTTATCCACTGCCTATCATCCAGAAACTCAAGGTGCCTTGGAAAGGTTCCACCAGACATTGAAAAGTATGCTGACAAAGTATTGTTCTGAGTCAGGAAGAGAATGGGATATTGGTTTACCATTAATGTTGTTTGAAGTTAGGAATCCTTATAAAGAAAGTATGGGATGTTCACCTAATGAGATGATTTTTGGAAGAGAAGTGAGAGGACCGTTGAAGATTCTTGCAGAAAATTGGGAGGAAAATCAAGAGGAAAGCCAAGGAGAGTATGTGAAGAACTTAAGGAAAAGGTTGAAAGAGATTAGAAAATTCTCTTTAGAAAACTTGAAAATGAGTCAAGAGAAAATGAAAAGGAGATTTGATGCTAAGACTAAGCTAAGAAGTTTTAGTATTGGTCAACAAGTGTTAGTGTTCTTACCTGTCAAGAGATTTCCCCTCACTAATAAATTTCAAGGTCCTTACAAGATCATTCAGAAGTTAAGTGATAGAACTTATGTGATTGAAACACCAGAAAGAAGAAGAAGACAAAAGAAGATACATGTGAACCTCTTGAAACCTCATTTCTCAGAAACTAAAACTGAAACTGTGTCAGTAACCCAAACAACTTTATCTACAGAAGACGATGATGGCTACGAATTGGGAGCTGCAAGCAAGATGAATAATTCTTCAATTTTGGAAAATTTGGAGGGTAAACTGAAACATCTGAGTGTTGAACAAGGTGAAGACTTAAGTGAAGTAATTAGAAGTTTTCCAGAAATTTTTTCAGATGTGCCTAGACGTACTGATCTGACCAAGCATGAAATCAAAATTCAAGAAGATGGAAAACCTTTCAAGCAAAGAGCCTATCGCTTATCAACGTATCATCGAGATGTTTTGAAGAAAGAAGTTGAGTATTTGCTGCAACATGGATTAGCAGAACCCAGTTCAAGTCACTTCAGTTCTCCATGTGTGTTAGTGAAGAAACCAGATGTATCATTTAGGATGTGTACTGATTATAGGAAGCTGAATTCTATCAGTGTGGCTGATAATTATCCTTTGCCTCTTATAGATCAGTTACTTGATAATATTGGGCAAGCCAAGTTTGTTTTCCAAGATAGCTTGTTGAAAGGATATTATCAAATTCCCTTAAATGAGAATGCGAAGTTGCTGTCAGCTTTTATTACTCCATTTGGACTGTATCAGTATACTGTTCTGCCGTTTGGTCTGATGAATGCACCCGCAACATTTCAACGTGTGATGGATCAACTGCTAGGATCAATAGAAGGAGTAGGTGTATACCTGGATGACATCGTGATTTACTCTACAACGTGGGAAGAACATCTGAAGATTCTGAGGAAAGTTTTCAAGAAACTACAAGAAGCAGGATTAACAGTCAACCTAGAGAAGAGTGAGTTTGGAAAGGCAACTGTGCAGTATCTTGGGTTTGAAGTTGGGAAAGGCCTTCTTGCTCCAGTAAATGCTTATGTAGAAGGTGTCCGTAAGGCTACCCCACCTACTACCAGGAAACAGCTACAGAGATTTTTGGGGATGGCTGGACTCTATCGTCGTTTTTGCCCAAATTTCTCAGCCGTAGTAGCTCCCTTGACAGACGTAACTAGTCCCAAAGCTAAATTTATTTAGACTCCAGAGTGTCAAGAATCCTTTGAGAAGGTAAAAGCCATTTTAACTTCAAGACCAGTACTTCAAGCTCCAGACTTCGACAAGAAATTTGTGATACAAGTTGATGCGTCAGACTGTGGTGTTGGAGCTGTTCTACTTCAAGAAGATGAAAATAATATCTACCATCCTGTATGCTTCATGTCTACAAAACAAAAAATATCAGAAAGTATACTCGACACTTGAGAAGGAAACTTTAGCCTTAATCACCGCATTGAAAAAATTTGAAGTGTATGTGAATAGACCTAGGAATGAAGGAATTTTAGTATTGTCTGATCACAATCCACTATCATTTATCCAGAGAATGAAAAACCATAATCAAAGACTGACCAGGTGGTCTTTGTGCCTGCAACAGTAGTGGCAAAAACAATGTAGTTGCTGATTATTTATCTCGTTGCGAATCGTTGGATTCAACACCTCCTCCAGGTGTGTTCTGCACAATGACACAAGCAATCAAAGAGTGTCCTCTCTTCTCATCACCTATCACTAACCCCCCAGATGCTGAAGCCTTGCCGAGGATGGGGGGCTTAGGGTTCAGCAGTTGGGTCCTGATGCCTGGTGGGAACTGCTTTCTCGCTGGGTCTTGGTGCCCAGCTGTTGGAATTCACCATTTAAATGCTTCTGACGAGGCCCATTATAGCATGAGAATTAGAACCATGTTGCTGGATAAACTTAAAATTGAAAATGACCCCAATGAATCTGTGTGTGAAACATTAAAAGAAGTCCTGGAAGATAAAAAACATAACGTTAAATCAGTTATTGTTTATGAGAGAAAAAGTGCAAAAACTGGAAGAAGTCTGAAGCTAGCTAAAATTATTTTTTCACAGCAAACAATTCCAGCATAAATGAAAATAGGAAACAAAAAGAACAGCAATTAAAGAAGAACATCCAAAACCTATGCAATGTAAGATTTGCTTGAAATTTGAACATACAGCAAAACGATGCAAGTCTTTGGGCTCGCCTAGATGCTTTAAATGTGGCTCCTTGGAGCATAGTAGTGATGAATGCACCAGCCCAAAAAAATGCTTTAACTGTAATGGTTCGCACCATGCTTATGTAATGGAATGTGTATATTTCAGATATTTCCAAGAAGCCCTTACCAGATCAAGAAAATTTGGTATAACAGTTAAGGAGGCTAAGGAAGACATGAAAGAAGAAGGAATGAAGCTTTCCCGCAAAACATTTGCAGATACGCTCACAAACACCAAAGCAAAATCATATCCAATGATGTCACACAAACTACCCAATCTTCTAACACCAAAAATCAAAAAACTTTAGAAAAATCAGATAAAAACAATACCATGGAGATAAGTAACAAGTTCAAAGTACTGACCAGCCTCGCAGTAGATGATCATCTTGATGAACAGAGAGAGGACATCTCTGATAATTTGCACCTTAAGAAATGCCAAAAGAAAGAAGAAAATATATCTCAAAAGATAATCCATGTTAAAAACAAACCAATAAATACTGAGGAAATTGAGGAAATACTAAGAAAATTAGATGGACCAACTGAGATAGGAAAGAGACCTAGAACACAAAGTGAAACATCCTCACCTAAGAGAGAGAACAACCTTCATAGTCCCAATAGTAAATGTCTGAAAACTACCAGTTCAGAAGAAACCATTGTTTATACCACCAGTAGCAATGACCCTTCAGAAAATGATTCATCCGAAATGGTTTCACAGAAATCTAAGGAGAAGCAAAATTCCGCTGTACAGCAACAAAAATATTATCAAAAGTTCCAATTCAAAAACTAAAGTGGACACAGTTCTGTCAGTTCAGGGTCGTAACACCGAGGAAAATAAGTAAAATTCACTTCTAAAAATAATAAGGACACTCCTTCATTCATATTGCAATGGAACATTCGAAGCATTAACAAAATCAAGTTAGAACTACTTAAATTATTTGATGAATATAGCCCAATTTGTACCTGCCTCAATGAAACATGTTTACCTATTTCCTCCAGTTTTAAAAATAAATTTTACACATGTTATCAACCTCACTCTGCTAATCAGCAAGGTAATATGATTCTCATTAGAAAAGATGTACCTCTCACAATAAATGAAATAAATGCCTTAGCAGTTCAGATTCAACTACAGGAAATTATTACGATTTGCTCTGTATATCTAAGTCCAAATAATAATATAGATTTAGAAAAGTTGAATGACTTGTCCAAGAAACTTCCCCAACCAATGATACTTCTAGGAGATTTCAATGCAAGACATTTATCATGGCATGACGTAAAATCAAACTCCAGAGGCAACATCATACTTGATTTTGTTATAGATAATCAACTCCATATATTAGATAAAGACAAACCAACTCTTTTTGACCAACGAACAAAAAGTTACTCTCACATAGATTTGTCTTTGTGCTCACAAGATCTAGCAGACAAATATTTTTGTAACACTGATGATGATTTGTGTGGTAGTGATCATTTTCCCGTTTTAATTAGTATTCTGAATTTCACTGAAGAGATAGCAATTGATAAATTTATATATTTATATATATATATATATATATATATATATATATATTATTATATATATATAGATGGAGAGAAATAATTAATAAAAAAATCCTTATCTAAAGGCTTTATTCACGAAAAAAAAGTAATGGTAAAAACATTAGATTTCCTGGTCCAAACGGAGTGATTTCACATATACTATACCACTACACTGTTTTTCTGCGCTAAAATACAATCCATCTCTCTCTCTCTCTATTCCTTAATACACTAGGATTACGCTTGTCAATGTAAAGCCTTAAACGTAAATAAAGGAAAAAATGAAGAATTTCCGACTTTCGGGGCAGGATGAGAGAGAGAGAGAGAGAGAGAAAGAGAGAGAGAGACCTTACCTTACAGACCTTACATCTTGTTCGGGTTGCCCCAGGTCCCTCAGTATGAGGCACCTCTAATGTCTACCAGAGAGTTGCTAGTACATCTTCGTATATTTGCATCTTCCAATCTTGGATGGTCTGGGATGCAGTTTAGACATTTGGGGAGAGAGAAAGAGAGCGAGGAGAGAGAGAGAGAGAGGAGAGAGAGATGGAGGGAGGAGATGGAGAGGGCGAGAGAGAGAGAGAGAGAGATAGAGAGAGAGAGATTATTATTTCAGCAATTTATAACACCAAAAGACCCAAGACATTATCCAAATCTTTCAAAATACTAAAATACTTCCTGATATATTTTGACAAATCGAAATATCTCTCGTGATAAATAGCAACTCGATGAAGAATCGAGAAAGAGGAGTGTGTGTAAGAACTGGGTATGGCCTCTGCAGATATGGATTCCAGTTTGAAGAACATATAGCCTTGTCTGGCCTCGGCAGGACCTGTTGTTCGGACGTTGTTGTCCACATGTCCAGCGATTTACCGAGAGAAGTCTGACGCAGGAATAGTCATCTTGTTTGCTGTAGCGGCCTATTCACTGGTGAGGATGTAGATCTCTGATGATGGAGCTGAAGAGCCCAAGGAAAAGGAACTGGACGAGAGAATTGAGGCCTTGCGAGACACCATCCAGCAGGTGAACTTGACATAATAAATCGTCAGTTGCAGCAGAGGTCGACTACTATGAAGGCGTTGGACAGATCACTCATGAGGTGTTGCAACAGCAGGCCTGGCGAGATAGGGCCCACTCGTTCGAGGCTGAAACGTTGTCTCTGAAGAAGGAGAACGATAAAGAGGGAGAAACAACAGCTGGAAAACAAGATCCTCAAGATCACAGAAGAAAATCACCAGATGAAGTACAACACAAAGGAAATTGGGCAGAAAAATGTTTCATTATGTGAGGGATCCGTCTGTGCAGTTAGCAAAGGCAAACTGCCAGCTTCAAAGGTCTGAGAAGCTCCTACGACAGAAGAAGAAAGCCAGCAGCTCAGGACTGAATAAGCATCGCGGATGGCGAGGGTCATCCAGGAACAAAATGACGCGACCGAGGCAGCGCGAATCCGAGAGGAAAGACCTCGAGCTCAGGTTCTGCTGAAGGAAGTGGAAGACCTCACGAAGGAAAAGCGTCGACTCCAGTGTGACCTTAAGGTGGTGGAACTCAAGAGGATGAAAGGCTTCCCAAGTCCTCAAGAATCCCAACGGGAAAGCGCCCTTCAAGACACACATGGAAGAGGACGAACGAACGAACACACTGTCTCCGTCTGTCTCCAAGGAAGGAGGAAGACTTCGAAATCGAGAAGAGACGAGTCGAAGCCTCCGGCAGATTCTCAAACCAACCTCGAGAGAGTCTGCCATCAAACACAACAAGGAATAAAAACAAGTTTTTGGAGGAAACCAAATGTCTGGTACATATAAGGAACCCTCCAAAATGTGAAAACAACATAGTACAAGCTGTCAGAGGACCGTCCACAAACTAGTTATTCTTCAAAAGGAAGTTGAAAAACCCGGAACACCATGTCAGGAAATTCTCAATTTAATATATTATTCATAAATTCTGAATAATAAGATAAATTCAGAGTTTGGGAGCGATAACAACATGTCAGGAGATTCTCATTTATATATATTCAGAAATTCTGAATATATATAAATTCAGAATTTGAGCGATAACACCATGTCAGGAAATTCTCAATTTATATATATTTAGAAATTCTAAATATATATAAATTCAGAGTTGGAGCGATAACACCGTCAGGAAATTCTCAATTTATATATATTCAGAAATTCTGAATATATATAAATTCAGAATTGGAGCGATAACACCATGTCAGGAAATTCTCAATTTATATATATTCAGAAATTCTAAATATATATAAATTCTTAGTTGCAGTTCGATAATCACCATGTCATGGAAAGGTTCTCAATTTATATATATTTAGAAATTCTAAATATATATAATTCAGAGTTGGAGCGATAACACCAATGCAGGAAATTCTCAATTTATATATATTTAGAAATTCTAAATAATATCTAAATTCAGATTTGGTTAGCGAGAACACCATGTCAGGAAATTCTCAATTTATTATATATTCAGAAATTCTGAATATATGTAAATTCAGAGTTGGAGCGATACTAAACTTCCAGAACTACAGTATTTTTTTTTTTGGTGGGCAGTGCCAATGAGCAGAGGGAAGGCGCTCATTGCTGGCTAAACAAAACCCCTCTGCAATGATTTGGCCCTGTTATGACACCCCAGCAGTGAGGCATCATGCCGTTAAAAGCGCAAGGTGTGTGAGAGAGAGAGAGAGAGAGAGTTAAGAAAAATTTCTGAAGCAGATGGAAGAGATAGGCTACTTTTGCAGGTGCAGGACGGAATACTTCTGGAGGAGTTAAAAAAGAATCCTGAGAAACTGAGAGTGCCAAACACGACATAACTGCTCACTTAGAAAAGACAGACGACAGGAGGCTCCAGGGAGGCGAGAGGTCAAAAAGAACGTTCCTATAGGTACTAAGAAGAAATTCAGATGGCATTAATTGTAGATACTGAAGAGGAGGAGGAGGAGGGCTGACAGAAAGGCTGAGAGAAAGCAGAAAAAGGATGCATGAATGTCTGCAGAGAAGAAATACAAGGAGACGAGAAATAAAGGAAGACTGGATTCACGAAGGAGTCCTGGAAGCGGAAATGAGAGGAGGTGGAGGAAAGCGAAATAAACCAAAGAGAAGTCAAACGGAAGGATAGCAAGAACATCGATGGAAAAAGAAAAACTCGGATTTCCTAAGAGACAAAAGAAGATCAAGAAAAATGAGAAAGAAGCTATTAGAAGATCATCAATAAACCGATTTTGTGCAGGGTGAAATTGTCAATGTTCATTTGAGGGATTCTCCGGAAGACGAACTACAAATGGAAACCTGTTTCAAGGAATTCTAGGAAGTGTTGTTATGGTGAGCAGTGCCAATGAGCAGAGGGACGGCGCTCACTGCTGGTTCAACAAAACCCTTCTGCAATGATTTGGCCCTGTGATGACACCCAAGCAGTGAGGCACCATTGCCGTCAAACGCGCAAGGGGAGAGAGAGAGAGAGAGAGAGAGAGAGAGAGAGAGAGAGAGAGAGAGAGAGAGAGAGAATACAGCTGCTATAGATTATGAAAAAGAATAATATTAATATGAATAGTCAGTTCCAATAATATCTAAGGCTTTTTTTTATATAGAATATATAACGATTTACAAGACGATGTGATAAGATTTCATAATAATTATTTTCCAAAATATATACGATAACATTTCTTAAAGCAGAAGGTCTCAATTATATCCATTAGATTAATAACTAAACAGGAATAAAAGCTCAGTCTGTCTGTCTGTCTGTCTCTGTACACTATATGCACTATATTTCTTTCTCTCTCTCTCTCTCTTCTCTCTCTCTATCTCTTTGTCCAATATCATTCAGTATTGCATTTCTTTGCCTGATTACCGTAATTTCCCTCCTCCTCCCATTCCAACCATTCTAACTATGTTATGGTTGTTTGAACGAGGGCCACCTTTCAGGGCAAGAAGGGCATGACCTCTCCAAGCCAGGTTTGGCGGGGCGACGCCGGTTTTGTTGCTGCCTGTACAGTGTTCATTATATGTAGATGATTTTGCCATTTGGATCATTCACTCTGATATTTATACATAACAAATCTTACTACAAAAATCTCTTGATCTTATCGTATCGTGGGCTACTGCAAATGGATTCACTATACCGGCAAGTAAAACTGTAGCCATTACTTTTACAAATAAAATAAATGTTCCGAAAATGAAATTGCTACTATATGATAACCCAATTAATTTTGTTACTCATTCCAAATTTCTTGGGTTATATTTTGACCAACGAACGACTTGGAAATTTCACATTAATTACCTACGTGAAAGCTGTAGTAAAGTACTTCATCTATTGAAGAAATTGTCACATACCAAGTGGGGCTCAGATAGAAGTACATTACTCTATTTACACAAGACTTTGATACTCAGTAAAATTGATTATGGGACGCATCTATACGCTTCTGCATCTGCCAGAACATTGGAAAAATTAGATCCTCTTCATAATGCAGGTTTGAGATATGCTATGGGTGCATTTAAATCTACACCTGTTATTTCTCTGTATAGTGAAACAGGTCTGTGTTCAGTTGATCAAAGAAGGGTCGAATATAGTTTATACTTCTATTCGCGGACATTAAGATACCCATCAAAACTGAGTAGAATTATAAATAATATCATCATTCCAAAAAGAATTGGACCACGATCATTTTATCCATTTGTTATACGACTGAAAATATACATAGAGAAATATAATATTCCACCATTAAAATTCCTGAACCATTTACCAAATTCAACACCTTTTGCCTGGAAATGGAATAAGTCTAATGTATGCCCTGAGTTATTCGATTTAAAAAAAGATGAAATTCCAAGTTACGCTGTCAAACAAATCTTTTTGCAACACCAAGAAATCCATGCAAATACTATCTCCATTTATACAGATGGCTCAAAAACTGATGCTGCTTTGGGGTTCGCAGTTATTACAGACGAAAAATAGACGAAAAATATTATCATGGAAGGATGCCTATTTATAGCTCCATATATTCCACTGATTTGGCAGGAATTTCATTGGCTCTGTATAAAATCCCTAAAACTCCCAGCAAACATTACATTATATTTAGTGATTCAAAAAGTGCTCTTCAAGCAATAGATTCTTTTAATCATCATCACCCTGCTATTAGAGCAATACAAGAAAATATTAATTTTTTAAGCATTCGAAATATCAAGATATCCTTGTGCTGGACACCAGGCCATGTTGGAATTGAAGGCAATGAAATTGCTGATAAAAATGCAAAGGAAGCAGCATTAAATGATAGAAATAAAATGTACAAAATATATTATATGGACTCTAAAAATTATTTAAAATTTATTTTAGATAAAATCTGGGAAGACCAATGGTTATCACTTGAAAATAACAAACTTAGAGTGATAAAAAACACTATAATTCCTTTTAAAAATTCTTTACAGAAGCAGAGAAACCATGAGGTCGCTTTGTGCTGGCTGCGTAATGGGCACACAAGGTTAACCCATGGCTTTCTTATGTCTAATCAGCCTCCTCCAGAATGTGATACCTGTCAAACCAGAGTAACTGTGAAACACATTTTAATTGAATGCTCCAAGTATTCACATATTAGACTTAAATACTTTGGATCATCTCCTAGAATACAGGACATTCTAGGAGATGACGACTCAAATATTTGCAAGATTTTAAAATTCTTAACAGATACAGATCTATTAAAACATATATAAATAATTTTATTAGATACAGATATATTGAAATATATATAAACAATTTTATTCATACACATTTGTTTTAAATATGTACAGAAATGTTTTATCTATTTTTTTTTTTTTTTAGACTAAATGACTTTAAAAATATATTCTATTTAATATAGTATTTTTAACAGATTTTATCTGCATTAAGCAACCGATTGGACTTAGTCGGAAATGGCTGCTTAAACAAATAATAATAATAATAATAATAACCTATCACTGAGGCCCATACATCATACGCTACGAACACACACACAGACACGCCTTCCGGAGTGTCTTAGTGATCTCTGAGGTGTCGCCAACCTCAGGTCGCATAGGTCACCATTCCAGGCTGTTTTTCATTTCAGCATTCTTCGAGGAGCCAAGCGCTTATCACTAAGCGCCTCTGTCTCTAACCGGAAAAAGCTGAGATTAACAATTCACTACCACACCTTTTTTTAAGATGGCTCGGCCACCTATGTCTTTTGTGCACTCCCGTCGCACACCACATCAGCAACTGGTATATACTGGTTCATAATATTTGGAAGATAGCCCCTATAACACATATTTCGGCCATCACTATGGATACCATAACCGCAATCACTGGAGCTGTGTAGCGGTCATCGAAGAAGAATTCATCCTCGTAATTATCCTCCAATGGTGGGACCATAACCGTCTCCAAGGCGGAACTTGAACCGCCTCATGGTTCCCTGTAAGTGTTTCACGAACACCTTTGTCGAATAATTGTAGACCCAGGCTGAGCACGTGAACCATCTCGAAACAATTCAGCATGCTCCATTATTCAGTGTCTGCTACCCCTGTAAGTGTATCCAACAACCCCCGTCGCCGAACTGTAGATTCAACGTATTCCGATGAAGGAATTGTAACCACCACCTCGTTGTCAAGGAAATATTCCGTGACTTCCATGCAAGTGCGTCTCGCACCCACCTCGTAGAAGATCGTGGACTCCTGATTTGTCCCAGAACATATCCTGAGATGATCCACCGACGACATCTCGTCCATTGCAAAGGCGATCCATAACATCGCTGCTCCTTTGTAGATTCGACCTCTGGTACTGTAGAACCAAACTGTTTCCATCGTCACCATCGCGTGAAGTTGGGAATTCTCTAAAGTCATCGTGTGTTCGTATTTGAAAAGTCTTCATGATCATAGAATATCTAAAGTCTTGCTTTACCACACGAATCTGTCATTAACTGATATACCCAATCTCATAGTCAATTATTAAAAATTTCTCACTAAACAAAATATGATTTTTACCCACTGAATCCTCACAAGTAATCCTATATCTGACAAATATACTATCAAAAACCCCCCATAATGACTATACAGCAAAACACCTGTACTGTTTATATAATTAACCTTCATGAAATATAGTGCCGAATACCTCTTCTATCTGACACATATACCCTGATAAATTCTACCTCCTGTCTATAATAGAAATGCTATGCAAAGCTTAACCCCGATTACAGATATCACTTGTAGGGAAAAAAAATATAATAATTGAACTTTTCCCATTTCAAAATGTACATGCAGAGAAAAAAAACATATATATATTCCAGCGCTTTTCCACATAAACGCAGTATGTATCATTACGGAATTTGCTGCCGCAACATATCCCATCGACCGGAATTGACCCCTTACATTCATCTCCATGGAATGTCATAATGGAGATCCCTGAAAACAGTGCAAATCTCCAAGTAATCAACTCCGAAAGGAAGATTCAGCAACCGGTCTCATCACAGCATTATCAGCATTAATCCACCTGTGAATACCTCATGTGCTCAAATCGCACTATAGACTTGTCTAGTCAGACTTGCAACCTCAGAAATCGTTACTCTCCAAATGGCTCAAAAATTCTTTACTGATACTATATAACCATGTTCCACAAAATAATCCCTAGGACATCCACAAACGTACCCAAAAATTGTCCTCGAAAACATAAACCATTTACTGATACTGCCACATGTATATAAAACCGCATAACCACCTAGTCAGGATATAAACCACAGAAAACCACAATTCAACCATTATATACCTACTGCCAAATATAACCACTAGTGAGTATAAAATACAACCTCTTCACAGGGACCGAATAAAACCAAAAGGACCACAATACCCCGCCTCTTGGCTCGTAAAACCACAGATCACCACCAAAAAATTATAACCACAACAAAAAATTCAGCCCCAAAAATTCACCACCCAAAAAGCAGCAAAAATTCAGCCCCAATAAACTCATAAACATAGAAACCACCACGGGCTTGTCATAACATTTCCCAGCTTAACAGAAATTTGCCATACTTTTCAACCCGATTTTCCACGTGAAATAATTACCTCTGATTTTTACGCCAAATTGCCGCTGTTTGTGCATAATAAGAAAAATAGTAGAAGAAATGAAAGAGAAAAAAACATTAAATTAAACTGATGAGACACATTTCATCATCAATTTGCAAAACCAGAAAAAAAAATGCAACTGCGCAACATTATATTAGTTACCACAACCAACTCTTTTCAGTTTTGATATATGGGTTAATTTCGACCGACCTGTTTTTTCCTCTAAGACTACAAATCTGTTTCCAGTCTTTTCCTCAACGACTCTAATAGGACCCTCAAATTTCGGACCCAATTAGTAATTTAGTTCATTTCTCTCGTTGATTTTCGGAAATACCTTGTCTCCAACTTTGATTTTAAGATCAGATGTTCTGCTATTACTTCTTTCTACCATTTCTTGGGTCGTGGCCTCGAGATTACGGCTGAGACAAGCATGTCCCTCTCTCTCCTGTAGATATTAATGCTTCGAATCGTATCTTCCCCATGATGAAGTATAGTTAACAGATCGAATATGCCTCGTGCTGGGCAACCAAACAAAGCTTCAAATGGAGACATTTTAATGGAATCACTAACCATAGTGTTAATATTATGTCTAACAACATCAATATATCTATCCCAGTTTTTATCATTACCACATACAGTCTTCCTGAGAGCTTCGAGCATTTTCCTGTTTACTCGTTCACACAACCCATTAGCTTCAGGTCTGTATGGAATAATTGTTACTTTCTGTATTCCCATGACTTCCGCCAAACATTCTAAAGTTTTGTTTACAAATTCTCTGCCATTGTCGGTCAATAAAACCTCGGGTGAGCCATATCTGCAAATGATACCATTGAAAAATGCTATAGCTACTTCTTCAGCTGTTTTATGCTTAAGTGGAAAAATTTCTACCATCCTCGTAAGTATGTCTATTATTACTAACAAGTACTTATTCGCATATCTAGATTCACAAAAATGTCCTAGGATATCCATATGTATTCTCTGAAAAGGTCTACTTGGTATCGGATACGACCCTAATTTGCAGGAAGTTATCCTTGCAGGTTTGCAAGCATTGCATACTGTACAGTTTTTCACAAAATTTTCCACATCTTCCCCTATGTTTTTCCAAATATATTTAGCACGCACCTCATTATACGTTTTTTCTATCCCCAAGTGTGGACTACCGAACCTGCAATGTACTATATCCAAAACCACTGGAATTAGGACTTTTGGAATAACGATCTGTGTCGTGTCTCCTTTACTTTCACTAGTTCTCAATTTATATTTAATTTTCCTGACCAACAGATTACCTTCTAACTCTAAACCCGAGAAGGGTAACTTATAACGTTTCCTGACTAATTCCCTTCTAAGAAACGCTTTTGTGTCTGCCAAAATTTCATCTTCATCCTGCCATTGCTCTATGAGACCCAAATCCCATTGTATAGAATCACTAGTGACTAGCGCAACTTGAAGTCCTTCCGTGTCATAAAAACTTCTACTAAGGGCATCTGCTACTACATTTAATTTGCCTTCTATATATTTGAGCTTTGCATAGAAGTCTCTGATAGTTAGAAACCATCGAGCTCTTTTAGGCGACAAATCGGGCTTATTAAAAAGATCCAATAATGGCTTGTGGTCTGTAAGGATTTCTACTTTGTTCCCCATCAGTAGCATTTTAAAATGAACCAAACTTGATACTATTGCAAAGCCTTCTTTATCTATGGTAGCCATTGATCTTTCATTGCTGCCCTTTGTCCTAAACTTCCTGCTATAAAGCGCTATGGGACTGAATTTCCCATCAAACTTTTGCATAAGGCAAGCACCTATACCCTCCTGACTAGCATCAGTCACTAATGTGAATGGTTTACTGAAATCTGGAAATTTCAGAACTGGGGGATTCATTAATGTGTCCTTACGTTTTTTAAAACTATCACTCTAGGGTTTCCCCCATTGAAATTGAATGTCTTCCAGCAATATATCTGTTAGGGGAGCTGCTATATTAGAAAACCCTTTCACAAACCTACGAAAGAAACCGGCAATACCTAAGAATGACTTAATTTCTTTCTCTGATCTCGGGGTGCGAAAATTCGCTATTGCTTTGACTTTATCATCGTTTACTCTAACCCCTTCCTTGGATATGACATGGCCTAAATATGTGATTTGCTTTTTCAACGAACACTTAGCTAGCTTAATTTTCAATCCTGCTAATCTAAGCCTACTAAGTACTTCCTTAAGCACTTCCAAGTGTTGCATGATCGTGTCTGTTGCGACTAATATGTCATTCATATATATAAAAACATTTTTACCCAATAACCCGTGCAAAACTGTGTTCACCAACCTGGTAAAAGTCATCGGACTGCCCGATAAACCGAACAGCATTCGTGTAAATTCATATGCAGAAAACCCTGTGCTAAATCAATTGAGCTATAAATATTATGTCCCCCGATTTCTACGAAAAGATCTGGTATGCATGCGACTGGATAACGGTCAGGGATTGTTTTTTCATTTAAACATCTAAAATCGACGCATACACAGACAGAACCGTCCCTCTTAGGCACTGCTAACAGAGGAAAGTTGTATGGAGACACACTAGGCATAATGATTCCTTCCTCTTCCCATTTATTAACCTCTTTCTCTGCCTGTTCTCTGATTTTGAAAGGTATGCGGTATGCAGGAATATAAATAGGTTTTGTGCCATTCTCTAAGTTTACCTTATGTTTTAACACATTAGTCAATCCCAGTTTATCACCTTGTAAGGCTACTGTATCCCCAAATTCTGCCAAGAGCATTAGCTAAATGTTCTCTAAATATTCGCTTCCTTGATTGCATTTCTGCCTCTGAAAACTCAGATTTCCCCTCTACAATAGCCACTGAACCACTGTCATTACTCCAATCTTGGAGCTCTACCACATATGTATTTCTTTGGTATTTCCTAACTGTATCATTTCAGTTCTATAGTTCTATCCATGTAACACCAGTGTTTGATACACTGTTCACTGATGCCGTGCTAATAATCCCTCTTAGTTTCTCACTACCCTCAATTATGCACACATCCGCGGGCTTTCTCACTTCTCTCAGCTTGACTTTTACCATAGTCTTTGAACCTGGCATTAAAACAACATCCTCTGATAAAACACATTTATATTTGTGGTTAGTACCTCCCCGTTCCACGATCCCATAAACATCACCACCCGTGGTTCTCATTACATCCACCCCATTGTTAGTATCAGTAATAATATCAATATTAGTATCAGTATCACCACCCATAATGCCATTGTCACATTCACCAAAATTGTTACCACCGTGGCCTCCAATATTTCGTTTAACATCACTGCAGTTATTCCCCATATCATCAGTGTGGGTTTTGGTATCACCACTCCCCATATCCCCTGTATCATCACCATTAGCACCGCCAAACGCACCCCCTTTTTCAATAATCTCCATATCCTCAGTTCCAATTATGTCCTCATAAGGAAGAAAAACACCAGGTATTCCAACTGTTATACCACTAACACCCGCATGGACCAAAATCTTGTGTCTCCTACATGCAGGATGACCCAGCAAAAGTTTGTTGCCCAACGCAACCCCTTTTATAACCAAAAATGGTTCTATTAACACTCTATCACCGAGAGTAAACTGTATTCGAACACAACCCAGGGTGTTTAATCTATGGGCTTGCACATCACACACCATCTCCATTGAGGGTTTCAAAGGGTAATGGGAGAACATGGATTGATACAAACTATGATCCATCAGGTTGATACTCGCACCGGTATCAATAAATATTGGGATATCAACATCCTCCACTGTTCCATAAACTATAGGCTTGGGCTCTGGGGAGTACCCCACGAGACCACAATGGCACGTACAAATCATCTGTACCCTCTTTGTTGATCGGCTTTCCAAAAATTTCGGCGATCCTTTTGCCCTCTTAAGTGACCTGCCTGGGAAGTTCTCGTATTATAACTCCCAGAACTTTGAGGTGTAGGTGTAGGTCTCGCATCTTTCCGTATCTGAGATGGACAAGATTGCCAGTACTGATCAACACTCTTACACATTAAAAAATGTACTATCTACAGTGGGACATTTAGACATGTTTCTGAATTTGGGCATAAATTAATTCTTCGTCTGATGTAGGTTCAACCTTTTCATCAAAACTGACCACTATTGCATCTGGTACGTGGTGTAATAACATCGCAAAATGGATCAGTATATGTATATTGTCGAGTGAGACACTACCCCATTAACCCACTTATGGTTTTCAATTTTTTGTATCAATTCTCCCGCTGAGTCAAAAAGCTTTGACCTATGTTCGATAAGGCTAGTTTTGCCTTTCCAGATTTTATATAGCCCTCTTAAATCTCTCACCATATCCCCGCGTTCCTTTGAGCCATAAGCTGCTCTTAAAAATGCTTGCAAATCGGCCCATGACCGGCATTTTGCATATTGAAAGCTCCGACAACGGAATTAAAGATCACCCTTATTGAAATCTAACAAAGCTTTCGCCTCTGTGAATGCCTCTATATCATCTTTAATCCCTTTGGCGCTTAAATAATTAGTCACCCCTTCAATAAAACTTTGCACTGGTTGTGAAAGAACTCCGTCCAAAACCCCACGGAATGGGCTCGCATTAACATTTGTAATCCGGTGAAGCAGAGTCTGCGTACCACTTGTGTCAGCCATTTTGCTCTCTTTACGAAAGCCCTTATACCTCACGATCTTCCCCGACCTCAGTAACATTAATATATTTATGCACACACAAATCCCAATCCAGAAAAATATAATCATCCACCAATAAAAGATAAAAATAAACATGCACCGCACCCAGCAAACCACCATATGAACAGCTGTTAATATGAAATACAAGGTCGCGCCGGGAACAAAAAAAAAAAAAAACAGGGAGAAGAAAAAAAAAAGTTCGAGAGAAAACCGCTTCACTCAGCATCCATTCACATGGCTGCTTCTCTCTCTCTCTCTCTCTCGCCGTCTCTCGCCCTCTCTCTCTCTCTCGCCCTCTCTCTCTCTCTCGCCCTCTCTCTCTCTCTCTCGCCCTCTCTCTCTCTCTCTCTCTCTCTCTCTCTCTCTCACCCCAGGGCATAACCCACAATACCAATTATCCCCATATATCTCACCATAAAACCACTAATGTCCACCGAATCTCGAGGGACATCAAAATAAAAACACACTTTTGAGTAAATTAACACAAACAAAAAGGGGGGAAAAAAAGAAAGGAAAGGAAATACAAAATTTAACACTCACGTCTTCACAGAACTGGGACCAGAACTTGTTTACCCATTGCAAATGCGCGTAATTTATTCACGATACCCTGTAAACACTTTAATATGCCAAAAATTACACTTCACTTCCCCGAAACCCCGAAACCTGACTTCACACTAACTATTGGCTAGAAAGACTGGCTGGCACACACAGACACCGAGACACACAGCCACACCCCAGAGTCTCTATGCGTGAACTCAGCAATAATGCGAGTTGCCCGTGACATAATTACAAACCTTCTTCCAAAAAATATGCCTAATCTATCTATAGTCTCTTTGGAAGCGTACCTACAACGTATAAAAATCTTTTAACGCTGCCACCAACTATTAAACGAGTTTTTAGGACCAAAGGACACTCGTTTAGACAAATTAAACAAACAGGCAACTTCACCTACCTCGTTTGTTGCATTTCATTCTGGCATTAGCTAAAATATGCAAACTGGGGTAATGAATCCCTGTAGATACAAAAATATACTTTTTATTTCCCAAATTAGCTAACAGTAAATGGAACAGAATGAATACATTAAGTGGAATTAAAAGAATAAAGTCTGACCCCCCAAAAAAAACCTAAACGTTCATTTTCCTCTCCTGAACCAGTTTAAGTAAACACTTCCCCTAAAATGTCACTGTCTGATTAACTACACCATTACAATGGTCCTTAAAGTCTTAGAGAACCCATTCTCTTATATGGTGCCATGAACCCATCTGAAATAAAGAGACATATTTATTACACCACTCCACATGAAAAAGTTAATTAAAATGAATGTGTACGCACTACACTTCTCTTTCTCTTTTCACTTCAAAGGGTAACTTTTCCAAAGTCTCGCATTACTCTACCTTGTGATGGGCGTTCTCAAACCTCCTCCAGGTGTGTTCTGCACAATGACACAAGAAATCAAAGAATGTCCTCTCTTCTTTGCATCACCTATCACTAAGGTCCATACATCATATGCTATAAACACACACACAGACACGCCTTGCGGAGTGCCTTAGCAATGACGGGTGGCCGCATGATCCAATCATGTGATCTCTGAGGTGTCGCCAACCTCAGGTTGCATAGGTCACCATTCCTGGCTGTTTTTCATTTCAGCATTCTTCAAGGAACCAAGCGCTTATCACTAAGCGCCTCTGTCTCTAACCGGAAAAAGATGAGATTAACAATTCACTACCACACCTTTTTTTAAGATATGTATATAAATGGACCCTTAGAAATAAAACTAACAATATATATATATATATATATATATATATATATATATATATATATTTCTATATTTCTACAATTGCTTTAGCCTAAACCTTAAGAACTATGGAAAGTAGAGAGTGAACAATTTGCCTAAATGACTGGGGCAGGTGATGAGTTTGAGAATAAAGGGTAATTACCTTAACTGATTTTGAGATGGAAAGACATCAAGGCACAAAATGACTTAACCTTAATTTGTGCCTTGATGTTTTTTGTGCCTTGATGTCTTTCCATCAAGGCACAAAAGATATCAAGGCACAAATTAAGGTTAAGTCATTTTGTGCCTTGATGTCTTTCCATCAAGGCACAAAATGACTTAACCTTAATTTGTGCCTTCATGTCTTTTGTGCCTTGATGGAAATACATCAAGGCACAAAATGACTTAACCTTAATTTGTGCCTTCATGTCTTTTCCATCAAGGCACAAAATTAAGGTTAAGTAATTTCCATCATGGCACAATTAAGGTTAAGTCATTTTGTGCCTTGATGTCTTTCCATCAAGGCACAAAATGACTTAACCTTCTAATTTCGTGCACATGAGATGTATTGAAACAGTCTAATCTAGTGTGTGTGGATCCGCCGAACAGCGGCTTGGTTACTCGGGGACGAGCGAGGGGTGAATGGGCTGGGCAAGGGTTGCTGCTGTGGGCGGTGATCGTTCGGGTCCCCGAAAACTTTTCGGGAGGCAGAGTTTTCCATTAAAAAAGATCCCAATAGAAGATCAGCGCCTCAGTGGCGTGGTGGGCATGGTGTTGGCGTCCCACATCGGTGGTCGCGAGTTCGATTCTCGGCCATTCCATTGAGTAGTGAGATATGTGTATTTCTGGTGATAGAAGTTCGCTCTCGACGTGGTTCGGAAGTCACGTAAAGCCGTTGGTCCCGTTGTTGTATAACCACTGGTACCATGCAACGTAAAAACACCATACAAACAAACCAACAGAAGATCACTCGTTACACTGTATTAATATCCGTGAAATTCAGCTCATATGAAACATCAAGAATTTTTTTTTTTTTTTCTTTTACTTAAACGAGATACTTTGCTGACTTCGTAATCAGATCCAATAGCAGTGTGTCGATCAGTTTGCCGGCCTTACTCCAGATGCACACTAATCCAGTGAGCGTGTGAATTTGAGCAAATTACACCTGTGATCATATCGGTATTTCAGGTCTCTCTTAAATTTTCTGGAAATAAGAATTAGTGTGTCAATAGATTTACTGTTCTAGAAAATTCTTCTTTTTTACTAATTTGGATTTCGGGGAATTTTCTTATCATTATGTGCAGTGGGGAAATATTTGTAGTTAAGCTTCTATAGACTGGAAAGGATATGACAGTTTGTAATATAAGGACAATTAACTCTTAAGGCCCGTTTACACGGGGATAGTTCACTGGCGCCAGTAACTAGTGGCAGGTAAACTTTCCAGGATAGTAAGCGCTTGCATGTTTGTTTTGGGTAGAAGTTGCCGCCAGTAGCGAGCAAGCTGTCTTCTGACATAGATGAAGCAATTGATGCTGCTTATGTCATTCTCGCTAGAGAAGTACAGTTACTCATCAAAAAGAAAAGGAAGAAGCCCAAAATGTGGGTGAGAAAATGGATTCAAAGGAGGGATATATTAGGAGGCTCTAGTACTTTAGTTCGTGAATTAGGAAACGAAGATCCTTCAGAATATAGGAAGCATATGAGAATAAACCAACAGAAATTTGAGGAACTGCTACGTCTAGTAGAGCCTACCAGATCTAAGAAGTATACACGATGAGGAATGTTTACTTCCAATTCAATCAAAGCATCTCTTATTTCTAGAAGAGCTACATCCCACTTATTATGATTCATGTAATCGTTATGTCTAATGTTTCCCAAACATTCAAATTCCTCGTATTTATCCAAAAATTTCATTATATCCTCGGTATTCCACTTCTCTGACATGATGATCCTTCTTAAGACAAGTGACAACTGGGAAAGTTTGCTTTTGCACGGGCATAGTTACTGGCGCCAGTAGCTCGATCAAGTGTCCGGATAGTGGCCAGTAAAGTAGCCGGGATTTCTACTCTACTTGCCACTATCCTGGACAGTAAACTCTCCAGGACAGTTTACTAACGTTGTCTTTGAACGGGGATAGTTTGCTGACGCCAGTAAACTATCCCCGTGTAAACGGGCCTTTACCTGGGTTCTGCTGTGAGATCATTTTTTAAAAAATAATGTACTACTTAATATCATAATTCGGTAGTAAAAGTGACCATAACCTTCATTTGCGATATTCCCATCATCATGCTTAGAAATTATTTATATCTGTAGGCGAGTGCCATATTTCTTATGCGAATCTTTCTATGATCTTGTTTAACTATTGCAATAAACATAAGAAAAGTATACAACAATTGGCAGTGTACAGTGCATTCACACAGGTTTGGGGTCACTTGTTTATTTTTAATATTTAAAATATAGCATATAAAAGATGCCATAAATAGCTAGTATTGTTGTTTATTTAGAAACACCAAGGAGTGCTTTTATTAATATCGGATTAGTACACGTTGGCTTGAAGCAAAAATGCAGAGCAAACGCCTCCGCTTAAAAATCTCGCACCACTTTATGGTCAGTGATGTGCGCTCCAACTGCAACAAATCATTCAGAAGAGAAAAACTTGCGGCTCACACAAGTAAACACTCAGGCCAAAGGCCCCCATACTCTGAACGATTGTCTGAACGACAGTCTGTATCGTTCGCAAAAACACTGTGTATGGGCCTGTCTGAATGCAAAAGCGGGCGGAGCTTCGTGTCTGAACGATCTCAGCGGGATTCTGTCACGACCAGGTTGGTGGCTTGCAAGTTATGTCTGTCATACACAGGTCGTTCAATGTATAGGTTTGTCTGCCGATATAACGCTATAGCACGCGTCTCTTCTAGACATGATGCCATGTCTTCTCGAGACAAAATCTTTGTTCTGACTGAAATCGGTGCGGACTGCGGACTGCGGAGATCGTTCATACTGTATGAATAGTGTGTGTGGGTCGATAACGACAATCGTTCAGACAGTTGTTCAGACAATCGTTCAGTGTATGGGGGCTTTAAGAGAAAAAGGAAAGAAAGCAGGTAAAGATTTCTCTGATACCTCTAGTATAAATGTAAGTTATGGTTTTGTTTATAGTTTTTATGTGATCTGGACATATTTGACAATTATATCTGTGGGAAATGGGTGGTTAACCCATTACACCTACCCTTCGGCTTCAGAATATCGGGGGACCACAGTGGGAAACTGTGTCCTTTGGGTGGAGGAGTACTTGACATAGGTGCTTTAGCATCTGGACTTCCCTCCCAACCTGACCTATAAGTTCATAAATCATTTTTATGGCACAGGGATGCATCCTAAGCTTACCCTCCTTAACCTAACCTAATCTAAGTTGCCGATTCCTACTTCACTGGAGGGTTAGCCTCCCTGGATTCCTCACCAAAACTGAACCCAGGTTGCCATTGTTCTTGAAGAGGCAACATTTGCTTACATATTTACCTTTGTTTTTTGTTGTTTGTTTTATGGCCCATTGCCAAAACTTACCATGGCCCTAATGCTATAGTATCCCACTGCTGACTCCATTATCATTAGACTTAGAGGTTTGTGCAAAGGATTAACCAACTATTTCAGATGAAATAAATATCAAATTCGCCAAAAGAACTTGAGAAAATCCTTATTCCACAATTAGAATCCCTATTTAATTGGTCTTCATTTTCAAAACTCTCACACATACCAAAATCAATGCTCTTTTTAGTCAGTCATAAAAGTCACACCCGATCCCAAACCACCAGAAAAACCCTGGCCTTTTCACATTTATTAATTGAGAATAATTTTCTTTCAAGGAGTCTAGACAGTTTTTTTTTTAGAGCCTGTACGCATCCAGACAGGGAGTTTTCTTCTATATATAATATTTTAGACAAAGTATTTCGTAGTCCTGACAATGTTCACGTAAACAGCGTGAGGTGTAAGCACAAATTATTATGTTTCTGATAATGCACCAGATCACAACCACTTCAAAACCATGACTGAAACTAATGACTTAGTCCAGGAGAGAGGCTTGAAAGTATTAAAACAAACAAATTAGCGTAACCCCAAGCATGAAAAAACTTATCCTCTGACATTGGCACAGTGTTGATGAAGAGTCTCAGCTCGAAATGTGGCAATTAACGAGAATCTGGAGTAACATACAGCACAAAATTAACTCGAATGATAAACTCGGTTAGTAAGTACTTGAATCGATTTCCTTACAAGACATCTTAGAATTTTTATACAACGCTCAGACTAGTACTTATTCATATAATGTGTATGTTTACGTGAATATTAAAATGAATGAAGTATAAGAGGTCTGATATACTTTTCCACCCAGTCATTATTTAATTAAATGGAAATTAAAACGTCAGTTGCTTATCGAGTATGGTTTTCGGTGTCAACCGTCACATGTTATTCTGTATGGTCCTTACACTTCCAAAGAATTAAAAACTATGGCCACAGTGATTTTCACGAGCTTCACAGTGAGAGACCCTTTTAAAGCTCAGTGTACAGTCGCTGAAGTAATACCTATAGAAAAGACCCGGTTAGGACACCATTAGATAAAAAGTGATCTAGAGGAGAGTTGGGGGTTGGTAACCTTTCAAATCAATTGCCTTTAATCCAGTCCTTATGAGGAGTAAGACGGGAAAGAAGAGTCTCAAACTTGAGCGGAATACCCTTAGTGTTTTTGATGAGATAAAAACGACAAATAACATTCTAGAGAAAACAGTTAGGCTGCAAGAAAACATTTTGGGCGAGAGAGCCGAGGTAAACACTGCCTAATGCCTTTTGGAGATGTAAGCAATGATGTCGAAACTAATATTGTCTAAAGTGCTACAGAGATAATAAAGATCAGTATTGGAAAGATTTACATTGCATCTTGCCTGGTAGAAGCTGGTATAATGGTCAGTGTCGTAGTATGCCACTCAGATGTCGCAGGTTCGCCTTTCCCCTGTGGCAATGAAAAATCAGTATCTGCTGCAGTGTGGGGTCTGCGAGGGGAGGTTGAAACCATCATTCTTTATAAGTTTGAATTTCAGGTCAGTGGGCCCTGTGGTGCTTGTTCCTTGTAAATAAGATTCATCTACTGAAATGATAATAATATAATAATAATAAATTTAAGGAATCTGTTGAAGGGGAAGTTAAATAAATTTCAAATATCATAGTGATGACATCTGAAACAAAACAAAAGAAGCGATTAACTTTCCAGCTTTTTTTGCATATACTGAGTCAGAACATGAGAAAGGGCGAACAAAACAAATAACATTTATGCAAAAATAAATAAATAAATAAATAATAATAAATAAATAAAAAAAGACAAACAGACGAACTAATTCAGTAGCAAACTCCTTGATGAATCTTGAAATTTTGTACCAATCTATATTGCAACTCCATCGTCGGTGGTATGAAGTTAGATTCAGTCTACTACACGTTATTCTTGAAACGGTGTTTTAGCTCTATAGCCACCAATGCTGAGAGGGAGGAGAATTGGGGTTGGGGGTGGGGGGATTATTTAAGCCTTCCCAGTCGATACTTTACATCGCGATTACAAAAGAATACGACACTTACTCTCTCTTCTGACTTTTGGTGAATTCTTATTTTGATTTTCTTATTTATTAAAGTAAAAGTCTATGGACAGACTTCAGTGCACATTATTTTGAGATTTAATTGAAAGGAGTAAAGTGAGGATGGAACACAGATAATGCCCAGGAAAACCGTAGCCATATCTTTAACAACGAAATAGGAGCTCTTCAAAAATAAATAAAAAAGAAGACTAATGGTTTCTTACTACTCTTGATGGCATATTTATACATTTGGCGAATGTCCTTATTGTGTATTCCTAAACCTGAAGGCATCTTATATATATTCAGGGCAGACGGCAGGGCCCTGTCCTCTTATAACAGTTCACCATATTTCACTGAGGATAGCAACGTCTTCAAAAGGGTGGGGGGGTCATATCTCCCTTCTTTCGCCGCCAGAATACTAAAAAAAGCTAAACACAGAATGGAATTGAGATTCAACAGAAAGGAAAAATATGGCAAAGGCCTTCCACGTTTCTTTTTCGGCGCAGCATTCGTTAAGTGTCTCTTCTTCTTTCATGATAACATCGTAACTTCTGCTGCTGCTGCCAGGGAACTTCTTCCTCTCGGCCCGAAATTCAGTCTGGAGCTTCGCTGTCCTCGCCCGTTCCTTTTTTTTTTTTTTTTTTTTTTTTAATGGTGATGGAGGCTCAGGAACGGCGTTTTGAAGTTTAACGTAAAGTTACCGAATATAAAAGCGATTACAATAAGGAATCAAGCAGTTAATTTAGGAAGTCATGGGATATATCGAAGAATTCAATCAACGGAAATAATTGAAGATTTTCTTATTCTTTGGTAAAGTCTTACCATCACTTCAAGAAAATAACGCGATATATGTCATTTGTATGTGTCATACAAAAATGACTAAATAACTGACAGTTTTTTATTATGATGACAGACAGGACTATACTATTTTAGTAAAGATGTTCAATAAATTATCAGTTGCTTAAGAAGTATTGCATGGATGGACTGAAATTACCTAAGCAACCTAACTTTAAATAACCAGCACAGATGTGTCCATCAATTTTATTTATTTTCATTTTGACAAGTGTGTCCTCGAAGCACTCGGTAATAGTATGTTTGCGCCTTTATTTGA
The DNA here is from genome assembly GCF_015104395.2 of Macrobrachium nipponense. Classification (NCBI taxonomy): domain Eukaryota; kingdom Metazoa; phylum Arthropoda; class Malacostraca; order Decapoda; family Palaemonidae; genus Macrobrachium; species Macrobrachium nipponense. The sequence continues at coordinate 39,849,835 of NC_087215.1, forward strand.
TGTGAGGGCAGCTTCCGAGCTTCATTAATTTCAGTGTAATAACTTTTTGGTTTCTTTTAACTGAAATCTTAAAAGTGTAGGAAGCCCTATCACTACAAGAATTAAAACCCCCTCATACTTAACATTGTTCTCTACATCCAGTAACTGTATAAAAACGTTTTTACTTATCGAAAGACATATGCACTTTATTCAAGAACTACTGATTTCATAGATATAAACTCCGGACATGGTGTACGTATCATATGTATATGCTACGGTCCTGTATAATGCAAGTACTTAAGAATAGAGTTTTAAAATACATTCCGGTTTATGTCATTTTTAAAAATCAGATACAGATGTGATTGATAGTGCAAAAAAATTCAGGCTGGTATGTGACTGTGGAGCACGGGGCGATGCAGCATTGAAAGTTATTCAGTTTGGACCTAATACAACTACAGCTACAACGTTGGCAAATCAGGATCTTTCCTATCAACTTTCCACTGAGATTACTGTGACACTGCCTTCAGGAAGTTGATCTTTTTTAGACTTACAACTCATTAACATTGCAGCCTGTTGATTTTGTACAATATGCTAACGCTACACTTGTGACATGAGTGTCATAACGTCTCTATCTGACTGATTACTTGAGAATCCATATAGCCAGAGATTTACACGCCCGTGAAGGTTTTGGACGTAACATAAATAACATATCATTTAGCTTTTGGAATATTTTGGCATGATTTATTAAAACTGATCCCGAATGCAATCAGAATTCCAACTTAACTATTTATGAAGTTTCCGGCTATGGGGAGGGCCTGAACAAAGGCTTATGAGAAGCGTACATCACATCAACCGGGTTCTCTGCTTATCTTCTATTTAGGCATCAGACATAGCTTTTTAATTTGGCGAACCTGTATGAATCCTCCGGCTGGTTGATATTAAGAAAACAGGGCTTAGTGACTGAAGGTGATCAAAAGCGAACCAGTTCATAAGTAAAGGTAATGATAAAAATTCAATTAACTTTCCTAGTTTAGTTGATGATACAAATTTTAATAATATACAGTAGATTTGAACTACGAACAAAGAGAGTGATACTTCCAGTTTAGAAAAAAAATACAAGAAAATTGAAATTTTCCAAGTTCATGGTTAAGGATTACCCTAGTACAGGGTCCGCAAACTTTTTTCATGAAAGGGCCACATTATCATTCCAAATACAGATGAGGGCCACATATTAGAATTACCCTTACTATCGGAGAAAGTTCACATTTTTGTGTATATAATTTAGCTTGAGAGTTTAGTGTAGGTTTAGACTCATATGCCAGCTATTGCTAAACAGGTATTATTCCTATAATATGAAAAATTCTTAATAGTAGCTTATGTATTATTGTACAGTTTGTACAAAAAATAATGAGTTACTGAAAATTCTATTAATCTCATCTTTAAAGGGAAACTTGATGCTGCATCTTATTTGTAAGCTTAGCAATATCTATTTCAACATTTGTAACAGAAAGCCTCAAAATTTGGTGAAGATGCTCATCAGTAAGTCTAGAGCTAAGTTTCTATTTTACTAGTCTCATTTTTGAAAATGTTTGCTCTCAGATATATGTGGGTTCGACCAAAAACTGAAAACATACCAACAGCAAACTTTTTTGAATCAGAATATTCTTCAGGTAGACAGGAATAAAATTCCAAAACGCTATCGTCTTGAAACGTGTTTTTCAGTGCTTCATTGGCTTGCAAATCAATTATTTCCATTTAATAAATTCCAGGAATTTCTTCTGGTGATACACTGAAAGGGTATTGAAACACTGAAAGGGTATTGCAACACTGAAAGGGTACTGAAACACTGAAAGGGTATTGAAACATCTGAATTCCTTGAATCTATTTACAAATTCTTCTTTTAGAAGTTTTATTGTCTTGGTGCATTTTTTTTTTTTGAGGCAGTTGAAGTATTTCTTTACTCATTCTGCAACTCTTTACAACAGGGAAAATGTATAAGGTTTTCATCACTGAAAAGTTTCATAAAAATATCTAGTTTACTTTCAAATGCTTTCACCTCAGTAAACATATCTGATACCAATTTTCCATTGCCTAGAGGGCCGCACTGACCATCATTAAGTGGCCGCAGGTTGGTGATCCCTGTCCTAGTAGGTAATAGTGGCAAAAATTAAACCATTAAGTAATTACTGTATTAAACTCAACCTGCCAGACCCGGTTGGATGTGGTATTTAATCCCCCCATTGCATAGTATCTGTGATTGCTCTAAAACTATTAATTGGAGTGGTTGAAGTTTGCAGCTGTTATTGGACAGTTACGTCAATTGTCACTTTTATTTGCCTCATTCCGAAATATAGTTATCCACGCTAGTAGCCACATAACAAACAAGTAAAAAATGCGCCGAAGAATCGAGTTTTCTGTACAGCGTAAAAGGTTGTAAGTAAATCTCAGACGTGGCCCGTGAAACTTTCTTCCATAGCCTGGTGGTGGCCTGTGTTGTTTGCACATATAGCGGTGCCAGAGGCACGATCATGGCTAAATTTATCCTTAAATCAAATAAACACTACTGAGGTTAGAGTGATGCCATTTAGTATGTTTGATGACTGGAGGGTGGATGGTCAACCCACCAATTCTCAGCCCCTTAGCCTCAGTAGTTTTTAAGACCTTAGTGTAATGATGGAAATCATTCATTTAGCATTTATGACAGTACCCATGGAAATTGGTGGACTGGAAAACCGAATTGGTTTTCATCTTATCAAGATGTTAAGTTAGCCACTCGAAGTTGAGATTGTCTATGATCGAGTGCACGTACGTAAGTACGTAACTGTAACCAAGTGCGCAGTTGCATAAGCTCAAATTGCTCTGTTCGAGACGAGTACGGCAACGGTGAGGGGAAACGAATGTATCTCCCCTTATATTCATTTGAAATGACGTATTTCTCCCTTGTAAAAGGTATGCACTTGTCGTAGTTTATAATGTATATGTTGTCATAACACTTGTTGTGTTTCTTTATACTTTTACTTTGATATAACTGCCAATTACCAAGAATTGTAATGGTAATGTTACGTAAGTTGCACCATGTTGAGTTTGCATGTGGTTGCAATTGTACCATCAACCGTAGGTTAAGATGTGAATTAATCTTCCATATGTTTATAAAATGTCATTTCTAGAGTAAATTCCACCTATGTTATGCATATTAAGTCAGGCTAACTGCTGTGTAACAGTTAAGTTAGGCATGAGTAGCATAGCCTAAAGGCCTAATGACTGCATGCTCTTTGGCACAAGATTGCCGACCTAAATGAACTGTTTGTATTACAGGGAACCAGTATAGGGGTCCGGTGTAAGAACCAGTATAAGGGTCCAGTGTAAGAACCAGTGTAAGAGTCGGTGTTGGTTCTAACTGGTATTGAACGAATACAGCTAGGAATAAGCTGCTTGTACAATGTATCCACCTACTGTTAAGAAGAAATATTAAAAGAAAGAAAGAAAAAAAAAAGAAAAACGGGAGCCAGCCTTTCCCTCAACCCTTATTATAACAATGAAGATTCGACCGTCTCTGACGTCAAGTACCTGTTCCAGCTAAGGATAGGCTAAGAATTATAGTAGTCTAGGCCCATGAGGTACCTTTATATTAGCCTATGGTTTGAAGTGTTATGATAGGCTAGCCCGAGTTAATTGTCCTAAAATGTATGGTACCCTCCGAATATTTAAGTCAGGACAATTGAAACGGTATGCATATGCATTTTAGTAAATACATGAGTAATAATAATTAGAAAATTGTCATTAAAATATTTATACATGACATTAGGGCGAACGGAGACAAAAGTCCATCTCAATATTTTTCTTTTACAGAAAACTTTATAAAAAATCTTAATACAAAATGGAGGTAAGGAGCTGATGGTCTTTAATATGAAAGTTAAAATGTTTTCATTTACAGAACAATATCAAGTTAATTTATATTCTTAGAGATGGTAACACAAAAATGTCACAACTTATTAGAAAGCACCCCTACCCCTTACGGGTTGTGTTCAGGTAGATAGACAAACCAGGCACCTCCAGCACGAGAGCTGCGCAATACGTAGTAGCTATAAGTGATGCAATCCTAATATTATTACTATTATTATCTATTAACTCACATAAATACTTTTTACGCTAGTTTAAGCAAAATATCTTATTGTAATCTATTTAGCTATAGTAAAACAGTTCTAGTTATTTAGTTATTTATGACTTAATACTGTACTGTACAGTACTTGAAAAGTACTTGATTATTCAAGTACTTTTGGCCCAAGTATAATTACAATTACATCGATTTATAAAGCCTAAAGTACAAGTACTCAACATTTTGTACGTTTGTACATAAGAACAAGTACAAATACTTGTACTACTTGGACCTAAGCCTAGTGGTGATCCCCTGCCTTAAGTCCCCTGATGCTCTCTTAGTGTTCAGAATCAGGTTACTAGGCCTTTCTTCGATTGGTCAATCCCTGATGGTTTGTTTGTAATCAAAGTCCTCTTCATTAGGCATCTCTTCGACTTCCCAGGCCTGGATAAACTGCAAGAGATCAAAAGCTTCAGGTCATCAGGCATCTCAGACTGGCTGGCGCCGCAGTCACGACACGAGAACAGTTAAATCATTCCGGTTACGGAATGTAGAAACGCGCAGCAAACTGCGCTTTCTGAGCAGACACCTCTGAAAAAAAATTTAAGAAAGTAATTTAAAAGGTTATTAAGAGCCTCACGAATACATCATTTGAACATTCCCTTTCTCTTCATAAATTAAACATCAAGAAAATTTCTTTGCGGAAATGATCCTGAGGTATTTAGTACCATTTTTTTAAATTTAAAGTTTTGTTGCTTTTTTTCCATTTAAAACTGCAGTAATTATTATTGACAACAATTCTTAAACCCACAAATATATTTTCTAGTAAAGAAAATCCAAATCATGTATCCTATTACTTTTCAAGATTAAACAGGCATATTCAACTATCTTCCATTTGTATCGGATTGTCCTAAAGTTCTGTAGACATTCACAATAATTTCTCTTGAAGGCAGCGAGAGACTGGCAGTGGATCCACAAAGAAGTCTACAAAGTGAGTGAAAGAATCAACGCATTATCTAAGCAAGGTTCGAAGTCCTTCTGTGTAAGGTTTTTCATCTCATAAAAACGATGGTAAGATTAGAAATACATGTAGTAAAGACGGTAAGTCCCGATTCTAAAGACGTTACGTTCCACCCCGAATCATGGAACAAGCAAGGCCCTTTATGCATACCTCCGCTCTACAGGGGCCAGTGGTGAGAGAGAGAGAGAAGGGGCATGGGTTGGCCCGGGCTGAATATGTCAAGTCTATGTAAACATGAAGTTCATTACCATTAGACTACCATAGTTACTCTAAAAGGAAGAAAAAAAATGACAAAATAAAATAAAGATAAATGGATACGCATTGCGTTTACTACAGAGATTACTCAGGACTATGTCAATGAACATAAGGGTTTAATGACGATTGAAGTATGGGTTGTTTTGATATCAGGTGAATTCCTTTATCCCAGAGAACTTCTTTAAATTCACAGAAATTAATAAGGTATACTGGTTGGTTGCATGGGTTTAACATGATAATTGGTTAGTTTACGGGGTACTGATTTTATATGAGATGCAACCATGACTCTGACTTGAAAAGAATGGTTGTCATCGTTCTTCCTAACTCTGTAGGTGAAAGTTTTACGACGAGACACTGTTCGTCAAATGACTATCATTTTCCTCATTCCTATTCTCTTCGTACTCTTTTACTGACTTCACCATGAATCACAACTACCTTACTCTCATGATTTGAATGAAATGCAACACCAAGTATACTCAATGCATCGACAAATCAGTCGCTTAGCTTTTCTCATGAAAGGGAAAAGACGAGCCAGGCAAGGAGAATGGAAACGGGGGTAACATCCAACACAGCTTTCTCGGGCTTTCCAGAAAGGTTTCCAGACACCCAGGAAATAGTTCTTGATAGATCTGGGTTGGATTCGTGACGTTTATCACCCTCCGATCGTAATTGTCCATTCGCCTCACCTACGGATTCCAAATTAAGTTACTCCGCCAAATGGCGTGCCGGTTATACACCTAAGTGGTTGGACGCTAATATGATTGCTGTTGTTATTGATAACACTAACAATAATAACTAACGGGATCCGTAAAATTTCTCATCTTAAATCACACGTCACAGGAACGATTCTTGATTTTCCTCCATCTTGACACAATAATTTCTCAGTAACGGCTATTTGTTAAAAACACAAAAAAGTATCACTATCGATAATAACACGCCGCTTGTGCCTACTTTAGCCTCGTTACACACATACAGGTGTAAGTTGAAAGTAACCTATTTCTTCCGCAATGTTCATTTATTTGGTTTTATGTATTACAGCCCTCCACAGAAATGATTCCCTCCCTGGCCGGCCCTTTTACATTTTCTAAATAAGTTACTTCTTATTATTCTATATTTGTCTTTCAGCGTTTTCTCACCAGTATCGTAGCTCCTGCAGATTAGGAGAGTTTTCTAGTTCTTTTTTTAAATTTGCTTTCTTCTTGTATGATCTTTACTTCAGGTGGGAATTTGTGCTGAATCTCTCTCCCTTCCTCAAACGTAAGCTCGCTAAGATGTGATTCCCTTGATTCTCACTACCTACAATATACTCAGTATACCTTATAGAACGATGATGCACAATTATCACAGGTATCCTACAGATTAAAGTACGCGCTAAAGTCAAATGTCTTAAAAGAAATGTGACTAATCACTGGAACTTTGGCCAATAACTAAACATACTATTATTCTGTAGGAACTGCCGACTGTACAGGCAGTAACCTGTATGCTAGTCCTTTTATATAAGACCGCATGTTAGGAATTTACAAAATAACGATGTATTTGGATAAAAAGTGAAATTTTAAGTTTCAAAAAACGTCACGCCAACCTGACGATTACAGGGACAGAGATCTTCAATGTTCATTAACTAACGCGTTTTCGGTATCTAAAATTCCACAAGTTACACCAGAGCGCCGTCGTAAAGAAAGGTAGCGGGATCTTCCTCCACTGAATTCTGCATTCCCTGTGCTGCCGCTACTCTCATTACCCATGCTTAGTTTAGTCTGACTTAGCGACTCTAGGACGTATTCTGCGACCTATAAGCACAGGTTGAGGTTCCTCTCAGGTTCCACTTAACTGTGATCATCAACGGGTGGAGGAACTTCGGAGTCCTATATATTATTCTATATACTTTGTACTAGTAAGTATCTTAGCGCCTTTAGGGTAACGAGTGCTACGATTCTCTATTTTTACTCATTGACTGCTGCTGATCTTTAGCGTGGTCTAGTTTAGGAATAATATAATTTCTTGTCTTATTTTAATTACTACCAACTACTGTTATATCAATTGGAAAACTTTTTCATTTTCTTTTCAGTTTGGCCGCCGTTTCAGAATAGTGGCGGCAGCAGCTTATCCTTCTAGACTCTTCCGAGGGCATCTACCCATGTTTCTATTAACAATACTTCAGAAATACTGTTCTTGCCCCGGTAACCAGAATTTCTATTACTAAAGAGTAATCGGAGAGAGCAAAAGTATGTCTGAAATAGGTCTAAAAATTCAGGATGTGTCTATCATAGGAAAACTGTTTCTTGCTTAAGATATGTAATGCCAGTTTCAAACCACCATAAATTATGGTTTAAAGTAAGTGATTCTGATTATAGATAACAAGTATCGATCAAAGTAAGTGGCACTAGTACAAGACAACAAACAATACTGTCTAGGGCAGGTGACGCCAGTTACAGTAGCCAGTTATTGTCCAAGGCGAGTAACAACAGTTACAGAAACATATCGTTCAAAGTAATTGTCCCCATTACAAAAACCGACCATTGAGGCATCTGAAACCAATAAAAGTCTAACGTAAGTGTTATCAGTTACAGAAACCAATTATTGTCAAGGGTAAGTATCGCCAGTTACAATTACTGTCAAAACGAGAGATGATGTTAACAGTAACCTATCATTGACTAATTCGAGCTACACCAGTGAAATGAAAGAATTACGTCTAAGGGAAGTAGTGCCAATAACAGGGACCAATTAATGTTAGAGGCAAGTGACACCAGTAAGCAGAGACCAACTTTTGTCTAATGCTTGTGAAACCGGTTACCGAAATAAATATATTGTATGAGATAAGTAACGCCGTCGCCAGTTACAGAAACTAATAAAATAATGGTCTTAGGCAGTGGATGCCAGTTACAGAAACTAACCGTTGTCCTAGGTAAGGGATACTAGCTACAGACCCCAACTGTTGCTCTAGACAAGGGATACCGGTTAAAGAAAACAACTGTTGTCCTAGGCAAGGAATACTTGTAATGAAAATTAACTGTTGTTCAAGGCAAGGGACACCAGTTACAAAAGCCAGCCGGTGCCCTGGGCAAGGGAGACCAGTTCAAGATAACCACTATTGTCCTAGGCAAGAGATACAGGTACAGAAACTAACTGTTGTCCTAGGCAAGGATACCAGTAATGGGAAGTAACTGTTGTCCAAGGCAAGGGATATCAGTTTCATAAATCAGCTGTTGTCTTGGGCGATGACGCCAATTACAGAAATTATTTTACGTCTAAGGGAAATGTCGACAGTAACAGAAATCAGTTATTTATATGGCAAGTGACGCTATCTACAGAGACAAAAATCAATTGTTGCCTAAGGTAAGTATGTTAAGAACGGACATGACTACATCATAAGCGAGTACAAAATAATGTCGCCGAGCAATGACATCCAACATTCCTCTTGCTGGCGAGAATCTGAAACATTATATGAACCTCTACTGCTTCAGCAGAAAATCACAGTGCCTACTTTCATTTGGCGTTGAATTAAAATAGAATATATCATGCAAAATTCTTAACAATTTTCAGTTTTATGATAATCTGATATTATGGTAGCTCAATTCGAAAACATGGGAAAAATATGACAGAAATCTCAAGATTTATTTTAGAAGAATTACTGTTACTGCTGCGACAACATCTGCTGATTGCTACAGGAACAGCAAATTTTGATACCTCTGTCGTTCTTGTTGGATTTTCTAAGTAAATGAGAAAGTTCACTCGCGGAAACTTTCTTCGTCATTGTCACAGAGAGAGAGAGAGAGATTATTCCAGGACACCCTGAATTGCTTGAGACAGGATAATGTACTTTTGAATAATTCATCTGAGATACGATTGTAATACTTCTCTTGCCCCATATCCTAATCAAGTCCTGCCTGTCACATGGCAGACTTTCTCACAGCACGTCCATGTTTCATATGAATATACATATATATATATATATATATATATATATATATATATATAGTGTGTGTGTGTGTGTGTGTGTATGTATGTATATATTATATATATATATATATATATATATATATATATAATTATGTGTGTGTGTGTGTGTGAATGTATGTATATATATATATATATATATATATATATATATATATATATATATATATATATATATACATATATATATATATATATATATATTATATGTTGCTACTTTAATAATGCATATATCCCCTCTTTGACTGTATGAAATGTTATATATAGAGGTTTGCAACATTTCTCAGATTCCTTAGCTAGCTTGGAGTATAGGATGTCTTAAAATGTATGTTCAGATTTCATATAACATAATGTAAAAGAAAGTATATAACGTAGAATATGAAAAGATAGAGAGAGAGATTATCTTTGTCCGTTCCAAGATAAAGTTGTTTCAGTATCTTGTCATCGCCTCGCAATTAAGGGAGCTCGCAGTCTCCGTGTTGTTATCAAAGCATATCAATAAACATGTCAATCATCTTGCTCGCTCGAGTCTGTTTCGTCGAGTACGTGTCTTTGTTGAGCAGACTGGTTTCATACGCGTACGTCTTTGCCGAATGCCACGTTTAGATTTCACGATTTTTCTGTAAAGTTACGTCATATTTAGAAGCTTTTAGAAAGAATTGCATCATCTTTTGCATGCCCAAAACGTTTTGAGTCCATCAATCTTTTGAGTTGCCCATACAAGGAGGAGAGTGAGAGCGTTTCATTGTAGACTTGGGATTCCTGGCGTTCAGATCTCTCTTTCCCTCACAATAATTGATATCAGCGTAACGTAAATTGGTCACTCGTAACTCGTAAATTTCAGATTTTATATTTCTTAGAGTTATTTAGTATTATTTAGTGCGTTTTGTGGAATCTGAACAAACATTGTACATGTGCGTAACGGCACCTATTTTGGTGAAATATTGTGAATCAGTGAATTTTTTTAACAAGCTGCAGCAGAAAGAAAGAAAATTTGGTACCAAGGTATAGTGTTATATTTTTTATTAGTTACAACTAATAACTAATAGTTACAGTGGTTTGGTAAAAATTTAAACTAATATTTACAGTGGTTTAATGAACAATTTACATTTTTACACATTGCAAAATTTTGTGTTTTGTGTTTGTTCATTTGAAGTGCATTTATCCATTTTCTTATTGAAGATTGAAGTGTGTATTTTCATTTTATATTCTGTGTGATTAATACTTTCTACAATTTTTGTATTTTCCATATTTTTCTGTGTTTTCATTTGCATTCACAATTTAATAAACTTAGTTATTTTCACTACTTAATCATTGCACGTTTAATTGAATTTAACGCTTGTGAATTAATTTGCACGTACTTAGAATTCTTTTCAAGTTTCATTGTTGTTTAGCACTTGTGAATTAATTTCCAAACTTTAATTTTGCCTAACACTTTTGAATTTTGATTGACTTAATTTTCTTGAATTTTGTGATAAATTAATTTTGATTTAATTTTACTTAATTGATTCAAGAATTAATTAAACTTTGCTTTGTATTCAAGTATCAGTAATTTTCCCTGACGTTGTGAATTTCACTTATAAATTTTGAGTTTAATAATAATTTTTTGTATTTTAAATTCTTATAAGTGTTTCCATTTAAACCAGTATATTTATATTTATGTTAGGTAGAAACATAGAGTGGTAATTGATCTGTTTTCCTTCAAGTTATTTGAAGTGACTTAGAACCAGGGAAGTACTTAGACTTTTGAAATCAGGGAAATACTTTGACTTAAAGTTGTTGATGGAGTGATGCCCTTTAATTAATTTTATTACTTACAAGATTACCTCACACCTGTTTTGATGACCTTTAGTCTGATTTTCTACAATACTGGTAAGTTGTTTAAGGGATCACTGTTGTTTTATAGTATTCAGTCATTTAGTACCTGTGA